>NW_027507748.1:156910602-157108102 GCF_037356315.1 Lithobates pipiens | reverse complement strand
GCACAGCCTGATCGCTCTCAATTCGAACAGAGTGATGAGCAACTTGCATTCCTCCACCGACCAGAGGCCCTGAGCTGACTGAATCCTCATCACTCTACCCCCGCTGGACAGACTGGCATCGGTAGTGATCACCAGCAACCCCAAGCACCAGATCAGGGATTCCCTGACTGATTGACTTACCTGGATCTGCCTATGCAGGAACATCGTAGATTTGTCCCACTTCATCAAAATCTCCTTCTGCAGGACTCTGATGTGGAACAGGTACCGCCTCAAACGGAGGCTACCCTGAGCCCTAGCACTCACATGCAAAAGCGGAGCGACGACCACTTGCGGGTCATCAGTAGATTGATGATTCTCAGGTCGGCAGTCAATTTGTCTGAAGGGAGAAAAACCCTCGCTGCCCTAGAGTCCAATAGTAACCCCAGGTACTCTAGACGCTGAGTCGGTACACGCCCATCGACTTCTTTAGGTTCAACAGTCACCCAAATTCTTGCAGCGTCTGCAAGGTGATCGCCACATCCTCCTCTAATTCTGAGGTGGAAGATGCTCTCAAGAGGAGATCGTCTAGGTAACTGCGATCGCGTTCCTGTGTTGCCTCAGCAACACCAATACCGGAGCCAGTACTTGGTAAAGACTCATGGGCTGATGCCAGGCCTAAAGGAAGAGCCACAAACTGATAGTGGGCTTCCCCAACTGCCATACACAGACATTTTTTGATGCCGAAGGCAAATCCTTATGTCCAGGTCTTACGTGCACCTTTCCTGCCACGTGCCACCTCTATCTTCGCAACATAGGAGTCAAGGACCGCTGTCAGGGTGTCCATACACACTGCAGGTGACCCGGTTGCTATAGCCTGGATTTCGGGGAAGCAACACCAGTTTCTGAAGCCATGCTGACCTGTCTGCCACCTGCACTGGGACTTAGGACAGTGAAGGTCCCACCCTCCTGCCACGTGGGGGGGTACTTGGCACTAGACTCACCATCCTGGGGCATTCTGTGGATGCCACTAGCAGTGCCTGTAGTCCCCTAGGAGATTCCCAGTTGCAGAGAGATAACTGTGGCAGCAGCACCTATAAACAGCGGTGAAACGTTCTGCAGAGCTAGCTTCAGCGTTCAGCTAGGAGCCATCCAGGGTCCCGTACACACAGTGAACACAGGAAACAGCAAGTGAGAGCACATGTAATGCTGCCACAAGATTACAGCGGTGAAAAAAGCACTCGGGCTTCAAGAAAATGTCCACCAATAGGAGATCCTAAAGAAGATGGCTGCTGAAGCTCACCAGGGGAATACCAGCTTTGCCACATCCAAGATGGCCACCAGACAGCGCCATGCGGTGACTGAACAAAAAAAAAACCTGCTGCCTGCCTACAGCCAGAACAGCCTCCACAAACCTTTTGGAACCCCCCCCCCCCAGGCCCAGCCTGGGACCAACACCAGCCGCACAGAGCCCCCACAGGTGAGAAAACACAAACACACAAACACACACACACACACACACTGCATGCAGCCACCCCCCTCAGTGGGGGGGGGGGGGGGGAGGAGGGTTGATAGGGACTTAGAGAAAATAGGGAGGTGAGGTGGCCCCCGAACCGACCCCCCAGGGAATGCCCAGCCACTCACCCCACCGAGGCAGGGAGAGCCATACTTACCCGTCCTGAAGAGCTGGCAGACATTCCATCACAGACCTACGCCTGCGCAGTTACAGGGTAGCTGTTGGCCTGGTATACTGTTATCCAGTCAGCAGTAGCCCGGTCATATGTATACCCCCGAGCATTTTAGCTCACCGTCCACCTCTGGAGCTGAGGCATGTCGTTGCCTGCCGAGCCTTAGCTGCGGCCTGCTCACACTCGATGACCGGACTGGGGAGACTACAAGGATATCATTAACCAGCCTGTCACCCAGCTGGTAGTTGACAGATCTCAGGATCTTTCATCTTGTGCAAAAAGCAGCAAACCTGCAGCAAAAAATGGACTGAGAGTGCCCGCAGGGTTTCTAGGTTATTCTCCTTACTAGGCAAAATAAAAAAAATTGAAGCTGCTGGGAGCAGTGAGGAGGGTTGATAGCACAAGGTCCACCCCCCTGGGGCAGGATTAAAAGTTCTTTGTATTGTGTAACAATTTTGCCTAGTTCTCCTAATGGCAGGCTAAATAACCCATTTAGTTACAGAGGATCTGTGTCGGTTGGTGAATACAAGAGAAAAAAGATTTTTCCCCAAAAGTTTGAAGGAGATTCCCATTCAGTGAGGATTCCACCTGTTTGGAACAAGGTGCCTAAAGTAGGCGCAGCCTTTTTCTAGTGTGCCAAATCAACAGACCTAGCCTCTGAGGATATGTGTGTGCTTAGGGTACCCATAGACAAAAGGATGGAGGTATTGCTGAAAAGGTCATGGGAAGTAGCCACGACAAAGTCAAAACCAGCAATGGCTACAATAGTGGCTCCTAATTTGGCGATCTGGCTGGACCAATTACAAGGACATTTGGAAAGTGGGACCTCCAGGAAGGCAATCTTAGATTCCCTTCCCAAGCTGCATAAAGCAGCAGGTTATATGGCAAGACGCATCTGCCGAGTCGGTCAAGCTATCAGCAAACATCAGACTGCAGACAAGAAAAAGGCCCTCCCTACCAAGACTAGGGAAATGTTTTTTTTCTTCCCCAAAGACAAGGGCAGTCACAAGGACAGACCTCTAAAGGGTCAACTACAAAATAAAAAAACACAAACCAAAAAACAAACACACACTAAATCCCAGTGACTTGGTTCCCATGGGAGGGAGACTGGGGTAGTTACTCCCACAGTGGGTAAAGACTACCCAAAATTCTTTTATACTAAGGATAATCAGGGAGGGCTATCAAATACAGTTCAAAGGCACTCGGCCCACAAGGTTTGTGCGACGCCTCTCAGGGATCCTCTGAAGGAAATGGCCTTGCTGTCACAAATTGGCAATGTGGTGGACCAGCGGGTTCTTGTTCCAGTACCACAGCAAGAAGTAAACCACGGTTTCTACGCTTGCGTTTTAGTAGTAAAGAAACCAGCAGGCAAATTCCATCTAATACTAAATTTGACGTTCCTAAACTGGGCAAAAAATAAAAAATCTAGATGGAAACAATTTTTTCAGTAAAGTAATTTCTTCCCCTAAATTTCTTCATGGCCTCACCCGAGTTGAGGGACGCCCATCTACACATTTCCCGTCCACAAGGACTCAAAAATTTGAGGGTAGCAATCTAGTGGGGAAGGCAGCTCAGACATTTTCAATTCAGGGCCCTACCATTCGGCCTGTCCTCATCCTCCAGGATTTTTTTTCCGAAAATCCTGCCAAAAGCATTGGCTCCCAAGAGTGAAAGGAATATCAGTCATACCATCAGGATTTACTTCCTTTAATGAGAGGCAGCCCAATATACAAAATACATGCAAGTTTTCATCAGTAATTCCCACTACCTATCAGTCTGTGGGCTTTAAATAGCACAACAGAAGCCATTTGCCCTTAGGCTCACTCCATTTTAACTAAATTACAAAGATACCAAAACACAGTAAGCAGAAGAGTATGAAAAGCTTAAGTTGATATGGCTGAATAATCCAGCAAAAGCAAAACCTGTCAAAATAGCAACCATTTTTTTGAGGGCCAAGTTCACCTTTAGGAGCATGTTGCACACAAATTTAGGGTATAAAATGTTCCTAATCACCTGCTCCCCACCCCCCTTCCTGTGAAATCATGCACAGTCCCATTCACTAACCTCTATGAATGATTAAACTACAAGACTATCTCACACCACAAGTGATGGACTTGTAGTGATCAATGGAACACAAGTTTGATGAAGATTTTACAGCTTGTGGTCCTCCCCTACCTCCCTAAATACATACCAGAGTCCTCAATCAATACAGTGCTGTGCAAGGCTGGACCTCTTGCCAGACAAGAGGGAACCAAGATCGCTGGTGGATGATCTAAGAGGCGGTTCAGGACCGCTACGTGCAATACTAGAACGCTTATTTAAAGCGCAAAAGCATTTAAGTAACACTTTAAAAACAAGTCGTTTTAATTTTGCGCTGAATAGGTATTCAAAACTATTATATACACTTGAGTGCACACTTCATTTCTCTTACAAGAGAAATTAACAGTTATCTAGGGTCAGCATTTGACAACCTCATTCTTTAAGTACACCCAGCAGGCCAAGTTTTTGAAATTTCCTTTATCATAAATACCAAACCACGGACACCAATTTAAAGCACCTGTGCAAGGTGAAGGAAATCTTGAAAACAAGACTTGTTTAGGGGCTACTTGAGAAAAGAGGTTGGAAATCATTGTGGATTAGGATGTGGGGCAGGGGAAACAAAAAACACACACACCATATACACAAGAACTGTAACAAAATTCATAGAATTTTATTGAACGTGAATTAACCAGTTTTAATAGTTACTGATCCATTATATTTTAGTTGCTGTATAAGTTAGTGTTGTTTATCAAAATACTTCAATTTTCCAGCTGGGTCAGGAATTATCTGCAAAAAAAAAAAAAAAATACACAAATTAAAAATTGCTCTTATCCAGGGATTCTTCCAACATTACCGACAATTAAACTGCTCATTTGCACTGACTGTGAATAAAGTCTGTTTTTGTGGAAGGGGCCGCCTGGAGTTGCCTGCAGGCAGCCAAAGATATGGGGACACAGCAGCTTTATAGACACAGCCACACATCAATTCGCAAGGCGTGCAGAGGATTTGGCAATATAGGCATGAAGCTCCAGCAGCATAAACAACCCATTTATGCTGTATAGGCCTCAGCACTCATGCGATTGAAGCCTAAAAAGGCATACACTAGGGGTGCATAGCACTGGTCCACAAACCAAATGCTACCCAGGTTTTTGAAGCAAGGGAGGAATTTTAGGTTTCTTCCTGACATGTTTGTGAAAGCATGAGGCATTTGGAGCCTTAAAGGGATCATTAACCCATTTTACAACGGATACTCAAGATGACATCTGGGAGAATCCCAAGTGGAATTGAGACCTAGACAACACCTTATAATTACCATTTGGTGTAGGGCTGCAACTAACAATTATTTTCATAATCGATTCGTTGGCCGATTAATCGATGAATTGGATAATAACTAGAGGTCGACCGATATTTGCCATTTAATTAAATCGGCATAGGGCCGATTGTGCTGATAAAAAGGCCAATTATAGCTACAGCGCGACTTGCAAATGACTTCTGTAATAGAAGTCAATGCAAGTTGCCTGAGTCTTCAGTGAAGCGACTTTCCTCCTCTCTGGGCAGTCTGCCAAGAAAAGAGCAAAGAGATACACATTTACACTTCTGAATGAAATCAGCTCTGTGTGTAGAGTTCAGTTTAACCACTTACAGACCAGACCATTTTGCTGGTCAAAGACCAGACCACTTTTTGCGATTCGGCACCGCGTCGCTTTAACTGACAATTGCGCGGTCGTGCAACGTGGCTCCAAAACAAAATTGAAGTCTTTTTTCCCCACAAATAGAGCTTTTTGGTGGTATTTGGTCACCTTTGCAGTTTTTATTTTTGCGCTATAAACAAAAAATAGAGCGACAATTTTGAAAAAAAACACATTTTTTTACTTTGTTATAATAAATATCCCCCAAAAATATAAAACATTTTTTTCCCCTCAGTTTAGGCCGATACGTATTCTTCTACATATTTTGTAAAAAAAAAAAAAAAAAAAAAAAAAAATCGCAAAAAGCGATTGATTGGTTTGCACAAAAGTAATAGCGTTTACAAACTAGGGGATAGTTTTATGGCATTTGTATTAATTTTTTTTCCCCCAGTAATGGCGGCGATCAGCAATTTTTATTGTGACTGCGACATTATGGCAGACACATCGGACATTTGACACATTTTTGGGACCATTGTCATTTATACCGCAATCACTGCTATATAAATGCAGTGATTCCTGTGTAAATGACACTGGCAGTGAAGGGGTTAACCAGTGAGTGGCAGTGTAGGGGTTAAGTGTTCCTAACTGTTGGGGGCTGGGCTTTCATTTAGTGAACACTGATCTCCTCTCCAATCATATGGAGCAGAGATCAGCATCATTAGTTGCTAGGCAGAATGGAGAATTGCTGTTTACAACGGCATTTCTTCATTCGGCCGCCCCATGAGACGATCGCGGGTATGCCCGCGGCGATCGAGTCCCGCGACCGGACTCACGGGTGTCCCGACCAACACGGGAGCGCGCCGCCGGCGGCGCGCTCCCGATGGCAGAGCGGCAAATTTAAAAGGGACGTACAGGTACGCCCATTTGCCTGCCCGTGCCATTCTGCCGACGTACATCGGCGTGTGCTGTTCGGGAACTGGTTAAAGACTAAATCTTTTCTGACGCCTGTTGCTTACAAGTAAAAATCCTGTATTTTCTGCCAGAAATCACTTTAAACCCTCAAAATTTATTATTATTATTTATTATTATTAATTATTATTATTAATTATTATTTATTATTATTAATTATTATTATTAATTATTAATTATTATTTATTATTATTATTTATTATTATTAATTATTAATTATTAATTATTATTTATTAATTATTTATTATTTATTATTTATTATATATATATATATATTTTTTTAGCAGCGATCCTAAGGAATAGCGGCTGTTGCAATATTTTATGTCACACGGCATTTGCGCAGGTCTTTCAAACGCAATTTGTTTGGAAAAAAAAAAAAAAAGTTAGTCCATTTTTTTTCGGCCAAAAGTTTTGATTACCTGTTTTTATTTTATATTAGTTTTTTTTTTTATCTAAATTATACATACAAGTAAACTAATTGGAGGTTTGTTTGAATAAATGTTTAAATGTAAGAAATTTTGTGCATCACTTAAGGCTGCTTTCACACTGGAGTAGGCAGGCATTGACTGTAAAAACGCTGCTAGTTTCAGCGGCACTTTACAGTCATTTTAGCGGTGCTATTCAGCTGCTAGTGGGGAGCATATAACCCAGCTAGCGGCCCGAGGAAGAGGTTAAATGCGCCCGTTAAGCGCCGCTGCCAAATCACATACGCTTTGGCAGTGGTGCCAATTCATTTCAATGGGCAGGAGTGGTAGAGGAGCGGTATACACCACTCCAAACGTGCTGCTTGCAGGACTTTTTTTTTAACCATCCTGCCAGCGCATTGCCTCAGTGTGAAAGCACTCTGTCTTTCACATAGACTGCAGGGTAGCCGTTTTGCAGGCACTTTACAGGCACCTGAAAAACGCCCCAGTGGGAAAGGCATGTTAGATTTTATGAGATGAAGGGGGATCATATCGGCCGCTGTGATTTCTAAATATCGGCATCGGCCAGAGAAAAACCCATATCGGTCGACCTCTAATAACCTTAAAAAAAGTGTGGTGTATAATTTAGTTAATAAGTTAAAAAGGCAATTTATTCATAAATATCTCTATGCAGTGGTAAATATAAATAACCAACTATATGGTTAGGGAGCAAAATCTCTAATCCACTCTGAGACTAAAAAGGCAAAATATATACTGTATATACTATTTGAGGTTGAAGCTGGTAAATCAGATTCAGATCACATTTTTATTTAAATAAAAAAAAAATTTGTCTTTTTTCAGACAGAACTGTAATATAATATACATGACAGAATCCCTTGTCATAGGCAGGTGATAAGCGCTACCTGTGTTTGATGTCACTTAGCCATACAAAAACAATGTCTTCCTTTAAAAAAAAAAAAAAAAAAATTAAGTTTGTTCAATTTTCTAATCGTTAGTGGGGCCAAATCGATGTTTCAATTTGCCCTTCACTGTGGGTTTAAAGTAAAGAGCAGAATAGAAAACTTCTTGGTCAAAGGAATTTTTCCATACAGTGTACAGTATAATATAGAGCGCCCCTATAGCAAGGTAAAAAACAAAAACAAAAAACACACAACACTTCTGCCTTTAGAACCACTCACTTCCTGCCCAGGACTACATGTCCCATGAGGCATTGCTCCTCACACATTCACAAGTTCTCAGGCACTTATGGACATGTATGGACGGTGTACGGCACTGTATTTCCTGATATGTAAACAAATAATGCATTCTGTATGAAGGCCAACTAATCGATTATGAAAATAGTTGATAACTATTCTCATAAACGATTAGTTGATTCAGCCTTAATTTGGTGTACATATTTGTAGATTGAGTGTGGGATTTATTGCCAGTAAAAGCAATCCAGTGGCTAACTAGCTGCCAAGATGATTTTTACAAGAAAAGGAATCTCGTAAAAAAGCTTCAGGCATAATTACGGTATAGCACTACAAACGTATACTACATATTACAGCAAGCAAATTTTCTAACTCCAGTGTGCGCAGCAATATGCAGCGTATTAGTACACAAGTTCCACCTTGTGAGTTTATGTACATATGAATGTGGGGGGGGGGGGGGGGGGTAGAGGCAGGAGATGGAAATATATTTGCATGGGTGGACCTCTAATTTTTCTCTTTCCCCTTAACATTAATGCAGTCACAAACCAATAGTTCAGCAGTCAAATTCTAATGACAGCGTTAACGTGTAGAATTTCAGAAATGCAAGATTCTAATCCCCACAACCCCCCCCCCCCCCCCCCATCCTACATCCACTACAGCCCAGTATTTTACAATTAACAACTTTATATGAAATTAACAGCCCGGTGAATTTTAAACACACCTAGGCAAGGCATGTGTTTAAAAAGTCTACTTACAACTCTTGTCTTGGCCACCAAGCTTTCATAGCATCTTCAGGCCTGATCTAATTAAAATCAGACAAATGTAGTGCTTTCAGAAAAATATACCGATGCTATGCAAATGTATTCAGGCTTAGCCTACTTTAGACAAGTAGCATTTGCATTGCTGACTAGAAGCTACGGGCATCCACTTTATTGAGCAAATAAAAATTAAAAAGTATAAGCCGAGTGTTTATCAAGGAGCAGTCAAGAGTTTTCACAAGCTTAAGATCTCTTATCAGAGAAATGTGGCCACCTCCTGAATATACTTGCTTTGCTGCCTGGTCAGACTTACGGCTGCTATAGAAGTTGGGGATGACTGCTGGTTTTGTAGAGGAAATATAGGTGGCTGTAAAGCCACCAGATAATTTGCACACACTGCAAGGTGCAGCCCAATCACAATCTGTGTACCCAAATTAAACAAATGACAAACCCAACATAGCACAATCACATTTTTATGCCATCATATATTTGAGATTGCGCTATGTTAGGCTATCCCTTTGTACAGCATCTCAAAAAAATGAAAGCAAGTACACCCCTCACATTTCTGTAAATATTTTATTATAGCTGCTCATGCGGCACTGAAGAAATGACACTGCTATAAAGTAGTGAGTGTACTGCTTGTATAAGTTTCCTGCTGCCTCAAAATAACTCACAGCCATTAATGTCTAAACCGCTGGCAACTAAAGTGAGTACACCTTTAAGTGAAAATGTCCAAATTGGCCAGTCAGCATTTTTCCAGCACTGCCTTAACTCTTGAGCATGGAGTTCAGAGCTTCACAGGTTGCCACTGGAGAACTCTTCCACTCCATGACATCCACCAGCTTCAGGATGTTGAGATTTTGCACATCACCTTCTGTCCTTCTGTTTGAGGATGCCCCACAGATGCTCAATAGGGTTTAGGTCTGGAGACATGCTTGGCCAGTCCATCACAGCTACCTCAGCTTCTTTATAAAGGCAGTGGTTGTCTTGGAGGTGTGTTTGGGGTCGTTATGTTGGAATACTGCCCTGCAGCCCCAGTTTCCAAAAGGGAGGGGGGGGGGGTGGAATCATGCTCTGCTTTAGTATGTCACAGAACACATTGCCATTCATGGTTCCCGCCGTGAACGGTAGCTCCCCGGAGCCAGCAGCACTCATGCAGCCCCAGACCATGACACTCCCACCACCATGCTTGACTGTAGGCAAGACGCACTTGTCTTTGTACTCCTGACCTGGTTGCCACCACAAATTCTTGACACATCTGAACCAAATAAGTTTATCTTGGTCTCAAACCACAGGACATGGTTCCAGTAATCCATGTCCTTAGTCTGCTTGTCTTTAGCAAACTGTTTGCGGGCTCTCTTGTGCATCACCTTCAGAAGAGGCTTCCTTGTGGGACAACAGCCACACAGACTAGTTTGATGCAGTGTGCAGCGTAAGGCTGAGCAAGGACAGGCTGACACCCCCACCCCTACAACCTCTGCATCAATGCTGGCAGCACTTATACGTCCATTTCCCAAAAACAACCTCTGGATACGACATTGAGCACATCAACGCAACTTCTTTGGTCGACCATGTCGAGGCCTGTTCTGAGTGGAACCTGTCCTGTTAAATCGCTGTATGGTCGGTCTTTGTTACCATGCTGCAGCTCAGTCTCGGCAATCTTTTTATAGCCTAGGCCATCTTTATGTAGAGCAAAAAAAATAAAAAATTCATATACTTAGTTCTTTGCAATGAGGTGCCATGTTAAACTTTAGTGGAGCAAGAGAGCACCAAATTTAAAAAAACACACCTGCTGCTCCATTCACATCTAAGACTTTGTAACACTACCAAGTCACATGACACCAGGGAGGGGCAAAAAGGCTAATTGGGCCCAATTTGGACATTTTCACTTAGGGGTTTACTCACTTTTGTTGCCAGTAGTTCAGGCATGAATGGCTGTGTCGCGTTATTTTAAGGGGACAGCAAACTTACTGTTATACAAGCTATACACACTCATTACTTTACATTGTAGCAAAGTGTAATTTCTTCAGTGTTGTCACATGAAAAGAAAATATTTACAAAAATGTGAGGGGTGTACTCACTTTGAGATAGCGTATGTTGTTGATGTAGCATATCCATGGATTAGGCATCACTGAGCCCTCCCTTCCCCACCCTTTTCTTTGATGTGTAGAGAGGTCTCAAGATTGTGGGTGGCAGCAGTTGTGTAGCTGTCCCTGACCGTGCAGAGTAAGGGCATCTTGTGTTGGTTTTTGTCCTAGTTTTTACTGGGATGGGGAGGGTGGCTGATCTTGTGCAGGCGAGACTGGTAGTTTCTCTAGGTTTTGGGGGGGAGAGCGATGGCTGCGTATGGTCTGAAGACTTCCCATCATGGATTCAGCACGCAGATTGCAGAGTTGGAGCACAGCATGCTCAAGGTGAGGGGGAGTGGCTTCCAAAAATAAAATACAAACAAAGACATAACGGGTCATTGGTACGATTTTGTTTATAACTGGGGAACATAGCAAGTTCAACCGGACAATCTTTGCAACTATAAGTTTGCAAGGTTATGTTTAGTGAAGAAATTATGGAAATGCTACATGAAGCCATTATGTATGCATATGATTGCAGAGAGGAAAGATCTGCCTTTTATAGAGACCCATTAACCCTTCAGCCAACTTAACCAGCGAATCTGTAAAACCGATCAGAAGTTAAAGGGAGTTGGCAACTCTGGGCCAAAAGCGAATCACAAAAAAACACAAACACACACACACACACACACACACACACACTTTTAGTGTCAGAGGGGGTTCTGGTATCTGGGGCCCCCAGATTCCGATAAGCCCCTCAACAACAGCCCAGGGTTTTCAGAAGCAGACTTTGTCCCCATCAACATGGGGACAAAGTATTTTGGGGCGGGCACAGAGCCCCCCTGCCCCAAAGCACCTGACCACACGCATCTTCATTTTGGGTTCCCAGGCTCCAGCCATTAGAATGGTTGAGCCGCAATGACGTCACTCGACGCATGAGCACAGGAGTCGCAGCAGTCTGAATAGATGGCAGACGCAAGAATGCTGTCCATTCGGAGCACAGTGCACTGCTTATGTCACCATTTGCTACACATGTGAACATCTACACAGTGCATGCCTTGGAGATTTCACTGTACCTACAGGTAAGCCTCACAGGCTTACCTGTAGGTACAACTGAAAAAGCAGGATTTACCATCGCTTTAAGTCAAGCAAGAAGGCTGCTTAATTTAGTTCAGTTTGGCCCTATACTTAAAAATGTTGAAAAAAAAAAAATGACGAAAAAAAAAAAAAAAAAAAGTGGCCTTTGGTGCCCACAACACTGCTAGGAAAGCAGGACAGCAGAAAGCACAATGGCAATTATTAAACAGATATAGATGTACAATACACTTACCGTTTCACTGCCAGGTTTCCAACCAGCAGGGCACACTATTGGAGAAGGGGAAAAAAAACAAAAAAAAATAAAAAAAAAAAATAACACAAATACATTATGTGCTTATTGAATTTATGAGAATTGATTCTCACAAAAATACTTAAAACATGGTTTTAGAGTTTTAAAGGTTTGTAAATGGCCAAGAAATTTTTGTATTTGCCCCGTTATGGCAACTAGTGCATTGAAAATTCTCCATTAGTACAGATCGGTGTATTTTTACAGAAACAGGGACACAAGGTACAGAGGGGATAAAACTTCAGCTAGGTTCACACCTATGCAGGTGAGTTTTTTGGCACATTTTGCAGTCCCTTTTACATTTTTGAACACTTTAGGGTTAGTGTTCCAACCCCAACACTTAACCCTAGGGCCATTAGTAAAAAAATTAAAAATAAATAAAAAAAAAACAGAAAAGATGTGAACTAGATCCATAGCAAACCCATGTTACATGGACTGTAGAGCATTCCCACAGAACACTAAAACAGGTGTGAACCAAGGGTTAGGGCAACTACAGTGCTCCTCCATTGAGGAGTAGAATGGGTGAGAATTGTAATTTTAGGACAGGTGGTGTCATTATGTCCCTAGAAGCATACCCAGGGGAAAATGAAAGGAAGCCTTGTGAAAACAAAAATGCAGTCAACACTTCTAAGCAGGGGTTAGTTAAAATACATTTAAAAAAATGTTTAGGTACTCTTTAATAAACCTACAATAAGGAATTTACTGTGCAAGTCAAACAACTGTTTAGTGTCATGGTCAGCCAAAAAAAAAAAAATGTATGTTTGATCTAAAAGTAGCTGAGCTTTCTTTGGTAGCTCTGAACGGTTTCAAATGCTGTTCCAATTTTAAAATTTGAGATGGCTGCTCAGGCTGCCTTGCTGGATTTGGTTCAGACGAACAATGGGTGTCCTTCAGCAACCTTGAGAACTGGTAAGCTCCAGAGTAATTGCTGTAGCTTTAAGTAGGGGACACCAGGTAAGCCTGCTCAATTTGTGCACAGGTGTTTTCAGTAATTCTCAGTTTGGGGACGGTAAGGGTCGGTTCACACAGGGGCAACACGACTTTTGGAGGCAACTTGGACACGACTTGGGGCGACTTACAACACAACTTTAAGTCGCCCCAGGACAGGCGACTTTTGCCGTGGCCATCAGAGAATGAGCTCTCAAGGGGGAACTCCATGCCCAAAAAAAATAAATAAAACAAACACACATGACATGGGGTCCCCCTCCGAGAGCTAAGGGCCTGGTATGGATTTTAAGGGGAAGCCCCTACGCCAAAAAATTGTCGTGAGGCCCCCCCCCCCCAGATCTTTATCCAAGCAAGCCACCCGGCCAGAAAAGGGTGTGACGATGAGCGAGCGCCCCCCCCCCCTTCTGAGCCGTACCAGGCCGCGTGCCCTCAACATGGGGGGTGCCTTGGGGAGGCGGGGGCCACGCCCCCCCCCCCCCCCCCCCACAGCACCTTGTCCCCATGTTGATGAGGACAAGGGCCTCTTCCCGACAACACTGGCCTTTGGTTGTCGGGGGTCTGCAGGCGGGGGGGGCTTATTGGAATCCGGGAGCCTCCTTTAAGGGGGCCCCGGATCCCGGCCCCCCCCACCCTATGTGAATGAGTATGGGGTACAACGTACCCCTACCCATTCACGTGTGGACAAAAATGTAAAAAAAAATAAAATAAAAAAAACACAACACACAAGGGTTAAAAGTTTGTTGCACAGCTCCGGGGGGCTTCTTCTGTCTTCGGGGGCCTTCTTGCCAGACTCCTCCGCCATCTTCTGCTAGCTTTTACTAGCAGAGGAGCCCAGCTTTCTTCTTTGACGCCCTCTTCTTCTGACTTCGGGGGTCTTGACGCCCCTCTTCGGTTCTTCTTGCCGGGCCACCGCACCTTCTTCTAGCCCTTTTACAAGCAATGGCCCGGTCTTCTGTCCTTCTCTTCAGGATGTTCCATCGTCACCGTCTCCGGTCACAATGACAGATGCAGCGTCATATAGGGACATCACCAGATGATGTCCCCGCCCATTATGTCACCGTGGCCCGGCAAGAAGAACCGAAAAGGGGGGACAAGACCCCTGAAGTCGGAAGAAGAGGGCGGCGGTGAAGAAGAAAGCCGGGCTCCTCCGCTAGTAAAAGAGCTAGCAGAAGATAGCGGAGGAGTCTGGCGAGAAGACCCCCAAAGACGGAAGAAAACCCCCGGAGCTGTGCAATAAACCATTTTAACCCTTGTGTGTTGTGTTTTTTTTACATTTTTGTCCACAGGTGAATGGGTAGGGGTACATTGTACCCCATACTCATTCACATAGGGAGGGGGGCCGGGATCCGGGACCCCCCGGATTCCAATAAGTCCCCTGCCCGCAGACCGACAACCAACGGCCAGGGTTGTCGGCAAGAGGCCCTTGTCCTCATCAACATGGGGACAAGGTGCTTTGGGGTGGGGGGGCCGCGCCATGTTGAGGGCATGCAGCCTGGTACGGCTCGGGGGGGGGGCTCGCTCGTCCCCACCCCCTTTCCTGGCCGGCCGGGTAGCGTGCTCAGATAAGGGTCTGGTATGGATCCCCCCCCCCCCAAGCCATTTTTCGGCGTAGGGGGTTCCCCTTAAAATCCATACCAGACCTAAGGGCCTGGTATGCTCTCGGAGGGGGAACCCACGCCCAATTTTTTTAATAAATTTGGCATGGAGTTCCCTCTTGAGAGCTGATAATTCTGTGAGAGCAGCCTCCGTATAGACGGAGATCCGACTTGGAGGCGACCTCCATTGAAATCAATGGGTACCGTCACCTACAAGTCGGATTGAAGTAGTACAGGAACCTTTTCTGAAGTCGGAGCGACTTCAGTAGTGTGCATTAAGACGGCTCATTCACTTACATTGATTTTTACATGTAGCGCGACTTAAGGCGACTAGGGGCGACCTGAATTGCCCCTGTGTGAACCGGCTCTTAGAGAAGACACACAGAGTGCCTTGAAGCCATAGCATGGCTTTACATACATTTGCAAATTAATGCAACAAAAAGCTGCTATGCAAGCCAGACATCCTGGAATTTTACCAAGGTTCCTTAACCACCCCAAATCCTCTCTAGAGAGAGTGTAAATCACATTCTCGCATAAACCAGAGTTTAGGCAATACACAAATAAGAAGTGGTATCTGGTCATCACTCACCTTCCCCATGTTTGTCAGTGTACTGGAATGCTTGCACAAGACGAAGGGTCTCATCTACAGATCGCCCAACAGGAAGATCATTCATGGTAATCTGTCGGAGGACTCCTTTGTCATCTATGATGAATAGTCCTCTATAACAAAATTAAACATTCACAAGATTAACAGACCCAAAAAGGTCCTAGCTGTTTCAGGAAAGCCATCAATGAAGGAGCTAACCCTGCTAACATTTGAAAGAATTGTTCAGCCACTTCTGATAACATCACCTCAATGCTTTAAAAATATGATTTTTTGTACTCACCGAAAAATCCTCTGTAAATTCACGGACCGACACAGCTCTTAGACATTGGGTTGTTACACCCACCTTTAGGAGAATACTAGGCATTACATGTTATGTAAAAACACAAAACGTTCCAGTTACGTCCAGGGGCAGTCCCTAAAAGCAAGAACCTGCATGCCTGCCATGCAGTCATCAGTACATCAACAAGCAGTATAACAAATAGAAAAAAAAAAAAAAAAAAAAAAAAAAGGGAGGGGTGGGTGCTGTGTCGGTCGGTGAATTACAGAGAAAAAAAAAAAAACACACACACACACACACACACACACACACACACACACACACACACCAAATCCGATTTTCTCTTATATTCACCGACCGACAGCTCCTCTTAACCATTGGGACATCCCCAAGCAGTGCCAAACAAAGGGTGGGAAAACTGCATTTAAAAAAAAAAAACCAAACACAACACCAACCCACCTTCATCCACCATGGCAAGTGGGAACTACTGTAACTTTACCCACAAAAAAACAGTGCGTGGAAAAAACCCACACCACAAAACCAGGGTACACTTAGGAGCGACTACTCACAACGGCACCAAAAAAGCTACGGAATGTAATGTAACAGTGCATTATTTTAATGGTACTGCGTTTTTATCCAAAAAACTGGAAAAATAAAAATAAAAATTGCATACCCAATTGCAACCATACAGCCGCCTGCAAATCTTTGTGGCCAAAACAGGCAGCCAATGCACCGACGTCTACCTTGTAGTACTTGGTAAACGTGTGGACAGACGACCAGGTCGCCGCTTTACACACTTGAGCGACAGACGCTTGGTGTTTGAAGGCCCAAGACGTTCCGATTGCCCTTGTGGAGTGGGCCGTGACCGGAAATGGGGGCACCTGCCCCTTCAAGGCATAGGCTTGTATTACAATCTGTCTGATCCACCTGGAAATGGCGGTCTCGTCGGCCACCATGCCTTTCTTTGGACCAGCCACCGAAACAAACAGTGAGTCCGACTTGCGAAAGGGAGCCACGGCAGACAAATACACCTTAAGAGCCCGAACCATGTCCAGAGCGTAAAGGGCTATCTCCTTAGGATGTGTCGGCTTAGGACACAGATGGTAACACAATGTCCTCATTGGTGTGAAATGCAGAGACCACCTTTGGCAGAAAAGACAGTTTCGGACGAAACATCACCTTATCCTTGTGGATAACCAGGTAGGGCGACTTGCAGGTCAATGCCGCCAGTCCCGAAACCCTCTTGGCCGACGTAATGGCCACTAGAAAGACCACTTTCTGGGAAAAAGTCAGAGGGATCTCCCTGATATTTTCAAATGGTGGTTTTTGCCGATAACACCAGGTTCAGATCCCACAGGGGTAACAGTTGACGCACCAGAGGGCCTACATGTCGCACCCCTTCAACAAAAGGTACTCAGTGAGTGAGACGCCAGGGGTCATTGAAAAAGGACAGCCAATGCTAATATTTGCCCTTTAATGGTGGTTACCACCAACTTCTGATCTACTCCTCGCTGAAGAAACAGCAGGATCCTGGCTATAGAAAAGGAGCGCGGATGCCATCCTTTCTCCTCACATGGAGATGTAAGCCTTCCAGGTATGATGATAAATCTTCCTAGAAGAGGATTTCTGTGCTCAATATGGTGGGGGATCACAGAGTCAGACAGACCCTGGTTCCTCAACACCTGGCTCTCAATAGCCATGCCGTTAAAGCCAGCGATGGTAAAGCAGGATGGAGAATCGGACCTCAAGACAGAAGGTCATCTTGTAACGGAAGTTGCCAGGGGGGGAGTCTGCCATCCGCACTAGGTCTGCATACCAAGGACACCGATGCCAATCTGGGGCGACCAGAATTACTGGAATCCCCTAGACTTCCACTCTGCGGAGCACACGTAGTAGCAGCTTCAATGGAGGAAAGGCATAGATCAGCTGATACTGACCCCATGGATCTCAGCACCTTCCGATTGAGACAGGAGGCCAGCAGATCCACGTCTGGTGTGCCCCACCGAAGGCACAACAGCCTGAATATCTCCGGATGCCATGCCCATTCTCCTGTGTCCAGCATCTGGCGACTCAGTTCGCCTGCCAGTTCTCCACTCCCAGGATATAAATGGCCGACAGGGCCGGTACATGTCGCTCTGACCACCGAAGTATGTGAGCGACCTACCGTGCAGCGGCTGAGCTTCTTGTTCCTCCTTGATTGACATACGCCACTGCAGTGGAGTCGTCTGACTGGATCCTGATCGGAAGCAGTCTCATCAACCATATGGAGAGGCATAGCCTGATCGCTCTCCACTCGAGCAGACTGATCAGCAATTTGGATTCCTCCGTCGAACAGAGGCCCTGAGCCGACTGAATCCCCATCACTCTACCCCAGCTGGGTAGGCTGGTGTCCATTGTGATCACTGTCCATTTTAGAGGTAGGAACGATTTCCCGGACTGAAGCACCGGGGACCTCAGTCACCAGACCAGTGAATCTGACTAACAGGCTCACCTGGATCTGCCGATCCAGGGACAACGGAGATTTGTCCCACTTTAACAAAATCTCCTTCTGCAGAACTCTGGTGTGGAACTGGGCATACGGTACTGCCTCGAAGGAGGCCACCATGAGCCCCAGGACTCGCATGCCGAAGCAAAGACCACTTGCAGTTCATCTGCAGTTTTATCGCGGCTCTGAGAGTCTGCAGAGAGAAAGACTCGCTTCCCTGGAGTCCAGCAGTAAGCCTAGGTACTCCAAACGCTGGGTCGGTACTACCACCAACTTCTTTAGGTTCAACAGCCACCCAAATTCTTGTAGGGTCTGCATGGTGATCACCACATCCTCCTAATTCTGAGGCGGAAGATGCTCTCAGGAGGAGATCATTTAGGTATCCCACAATCGCGATCCCACATTGCTGCAGCAACAACAAAAGTGGAGCCAATAACTTGGTAGAGACACGGGGGGGGGGGGGGGGGGCGATGCCAAACCAAAAGGGAGAGCCACAAACTGATAGTGGGCTTCTCCAACTGCCAACTGCAGAAACTTGATGCCAGAGGCATATGGGCATGTGCAGGTGCACATCCTGGATGTCCAAGGACGCCAGAGAGTCCCCTTGATGGAGTGCAGCGACTACTGAGCGAACTGATTCCATTCTGAACCTCTGCACTTTCAAAGTGATTGAGGGCTTTTAGATCCAAGATTGGATGTACCCTTTCCTTCTTGGGAACTAGATACAGATTTGCGTAGAACCCCTGGAAACGTTCAGATTCTGGAACAGGTACAAGCACCCCGCAATTCAGCAAGTCTTACGGCCCCCCAAGAGGACCTCCCGGCGAGTCGGGAGAACAGGAAGAATCGGTTTGGCGGCCAAGAGAGAAACTTGTAGCCTGAGGAAACCAGATCGCAGACCCATTGGTCGGACAGTCGAGAGGACCACCGGGCTTCAAACTCCCGAAGGCGACCAGAGACCTGGGTGGGCAAACCTTCATGCAGTAGCACTTTTGTTTGCATGCCTTCTGCGGTTCCAGGGACGTTTGTCCTCCCATGGACACCCACCCCCCGCCCGGCAAGTGTCCTATTGTTAAAAGCCAGCAGCTGCAGTATGTGTAGCTGCTGGCTCTTAAATATATATTTTTTTTTTTGGGAACACCGTTTTAAAGCACGTTATATGGCAGTGCTTGTCCTTTGTCATTTGGCCCCTGTAACACCTAAAAAAAACCTGGCTGATTATGCAAGCTTCTCCCCCACCCTCTAAACTTTATAAAACACACAGGAGGGGGATACTACAAATAGGAGGCAGTGCTGATGGTGTATACAAGTTAGAGTGGCTTAACCACCACTTTAATGCATTAAGGTGAAAAACCTTGTCTTATTCACCACCTGCTGTGGTGATATGCAGTGCAGAAAAATGCAGCAGTCAATATACAGCAATGTTGTGCAATGACATGCATGAATTATCACTACGCGACAAAAAAAATTGAAAAAAGCTAATCAAAAGCAGTACATGCAATGCTTTTTACCGTGCAGGTAAGTGACACTAGCTTCAAAATGGACACTTTTTTGTGTTGTATTTTTACTATGTCCATGCTGGTTTATCTACAAACCTTAGAGTGTGACCTTGGTCCTCCAGGTATACACCATAATCTTTTGAGATCTGATGAGTTAGGTCAGAAAGCAGAGGAATTTTCATTGGACCAAGTCCTCCTTGTTTTCGCGGTGTATTAATCCTAAAAAAAAAAAAAAAAAAAAAAAAAAAAAGGCCATAAACAAAATTTGAGACTTTTCCTGCACCTTGTGGCAAATTGCTGAGGTGCAAAGAAATAAAATATCAATATGAAAGATCTGTAATGGGAAGCATTCTGCAGGTGTAATCCAATTGTCCTAAAAAAGCATTGACAATGCTTTAACAGAATTATGTAAGACCAGCTTAAGGTAAATATTAGGGCTGCAAATAACATTTTCATAATAGATTAGTTGGCCGATTGTTTTATCGATTTTTTTTTTTAAGGTTAAAGCATGAAATACTTACCTTAGAACGAGGCCCCGATTCACACCGAGGGAGCCGACATGTTCCCTTGGCATGTCTTCCGGGTATCGCAGCTCCGGGGCTGTGAGTGGCTGGAGCTGCGATATAGTCACTCCCGCGTGGGAGATTTCTTTCCGGCAGGGTCCAGCGTCCGCCGGACTTTCAGCCGAGAATCCCCTGTGTGCATGCGCCGCTGCAGTCAGCGGCACATTGCGAGGGGAATATGTATGGTTTAGGAGATTTTTTTACCTACAGTTAAGCCTTATTATAGGCTTACCTGTAAGTAAAAGTTAAAAAAAAATTACTATACAACCACTTTAATACTAAGGTGTATAAATTTAAGATTTGCCCTTTTTAAAAAAAAAAAACAAACAAACAACACACACCAATATCTATATGCAGTGGTAAATATAAATAATCAACTATATGGTTACGGAGAAAAAAAAAAAAAAAATAGAATCCACTCTGAATAGAAGAGATATACGGTATATACTGTTAGAAGGTGAAGCTGGTAAAATATCAGATTTAAAGAAAAAAATGAATAAAAATCCCACACAGAACTGTATTATATATATGCTGGCCTTACAAAAGTGCCTTCTAAAAGATTGTTTTATTTTAAGAACTTTGATTTTCTAATTGTTAGTGGGGTTAAATCGACGTTGGTTTTCAAGCACAGTGAAGGGAAAATTTAGAAATGGAAAACTTCTTGGTCAAAAGGAATGTTTTTTGCTCAGAAATTACATTCATTTTAAAACAACGCTAAAAAGAAAAGGAAAAAATAAATAAATAAACTTGATTCTCTCATTTAGCGGATGTACAAAGATTTTTCCTATGAATATTCTCATCTAAAAATGTATCCATGTGGCCAGGCCCAGCATAAGGCTTGGTGCATACCTATGCAGCTTTCTTTTGATCTGTCAGTGCTTTTTGCTGTGCGTTTTGATTTTTGCTCATGTGATTTTACTGCGATGTGTTTACTTTTTTTGGGCCAATTTGATGTTGGGCAGAATTAAAAAAAAAAAAAAAAAAACACAAATTGCTGCAAAAACATATGCTTTTATGCAGCTTCTCCATTGAAGTATATGGAACAAAAAAAATAAAAATAAAAGCACCCAGCAGCAGCTGAAAAAAGGATAGATGTGAATGTGGCCCATAGGAAAACCTGTTAAATGAACTGTATTGCGTTTCTGCAAAAAGGCCAAAAAACGGTGTAAACCAGGCCAAAGACATTTAGTAACATAAATGGTGTTAAAAAAATAAATAAATAAATTACATAAAAAAAAACACACTAAAATGAACCCATTATAGTAAAAAGAGCAGATAATTGCTACTGTAAGTTTTTTTTTACTGTGGAACAGTGAAAGTAATACTTACAGTAGCGATTTGCTCTTTGTACTATAAAAGGATAATTTTAGTTTTTAACCCTATTGTTATTGGCCGATTAATAGATTATGAAAATAGTAATTGGTTAGTTTCATAATCTATTAGTTGTTTCAGCCCTAGTAAATATTCACTTCAATGCATGTTAAATGTTTCATAAACCTTGGTTTCCAAATACAGTTTCTAAATACTTATGTACTTGATACACATGCCTGTCTGGCATGTCTGTTCGGATTTGAAGATCCTCCACCCACCTAGCTGCAAGACAGAATTTGACTGTCGAGATTCCATGTTTTTCAGTTTTTAAATGCCTGCCCATTGTGCTTCTAGTCCTAAATGGGTTAATCTACAGGACCTTACCTTATAAAACTGCCATTTGCTGCCATGCCCTACTGACAACAAATCCTGCAATTTCTCTTACACAACTGAAGTTTTATGATTGTATAAACACTTTAACAAAAAGGTACAGACCATGCCAAGTGGGTGAATTGAGAGTCCACAGAGCAAGCTACAACTTCTGTATTTATTGATCTGAATTCTTCTATACGGTCGCCAAAAGCAATAATTTCTGTTGGACATACAAATGTGCTGCATATAAGGAGAAAAAAATAAAATATAAAATAAAAAGTTAGAACACAGTATAAATTACCATCTTCAGAAAGAAACTGAACCAGTTAACGATTATAATGCATCTTCAAGAGGAAGTAAACCCTGATGAGTTTACTTCCTCTTTCATTCCCTGCAAAGGTAAAGCATAATGGACTACTGTGTCAGGTAAGTGACACATGATGGACTACTATGCGATGCATAGTAGTCCATTATGTGTCACTTACCTGACACAGGAGCCAGCAATGTCACCACTGTCCCCTGTAGTCCTGCGCATCCATCTTCTCGTGGGTCTCACCTCTCAGCCGCTGTCATTCGGCGAAACCGCGATGACGTCACTCCCGCGAATGCGCACAGGAGCTGCCATTGACAGTGCCGCGCTCAGTGCAACTGCATGCCGCTGCGCCGTAGACAGCGGTGCCTGTCTTTAGGCAAATATCTCCTAAACAGTGTAGGTTTAGGAGATATTTCTTGGACCTACAGGTAAGCCTTAATCTAGGCTTACCTGTAGGTCAAAGTGTGTTGTAAGGGTTTACAACCACTTTAAAGCCACATTGATCGAGAGAAAAAAAAAAAAAAAAAACACATTTTCTTGCCTGTAAAAGTTTGTGGATTGGGGAAACTGAAAATACCTTGCCTGACTTCCCCCTCTAGTCTCCAGGACTCTAAACCAGTTTATACTCTTAAGTTCCGACTCCCGCCACCAAGGTTGTTTGCCAAGACCATATGGTGCCCTGCCAGCCAATGACTTGCTTGCCCAGGCATCATTCAAAGGAGGAGCTTCATTCTCTAGACCTGCTCCACCTCCCGCCCTGTAAGAAAGACTCAAATGTGGGGGAACCCAGGACTGATGTAAGGGGGGTGCTTGTCCTGAACACTGCACTCTATACATTATGTTACAAAGTCCTGACCAAGGTGGTTATGGTCTCACCACCTTCTGGTTTTAATGAAGTTTTTCTTTCAAGTGGTTGTAAACCCTTACATATAACCAGTGAAGAGACTGGCCTCAGAGGGGGGAGACAAATTAAACAAATCCTCCTGCTTAAGTTGCATTTGTTTATCCGCAGTCCTCTATTCTCAACAGCCATTCAAAGTGCTGATTTTTTTTAAGCCTGTCAGTTCATACACAAGGGCTAAAGTTACTCTGCAGAGCTCAGTGAGAGCTCCGACAGCCAAGTGGAGGGAAGGGGCACACACCTTCACAAAGCACACAGAAACAGAGCCAAGCTTGTAAATCTGAAGTAATTTGTTATTGTATTGTGAAGCCTCTCCAAATGTTCCCAATGTGTTCATTGAGACGCGCATGTAGGGGACATTTAGTCCGGCCCACATACTGGAGGCAACAAGGGCACACCAACAAATACACTTCCCCCTCCGTTGAGCAGGTGATAACGGCTCTATATTGTAGGACTGGGACGTACTAGTAGGTCCCAGTCCTACAATATAGAGCCGATAATCACCTGCTCAACGGAGGGGGTGGTGCATTTGTGGGAACATTCGGAGATGCTTCACAAAGCACTCAGTATCCAAGCATCATCTCATAGCGCATAATAGGGACCTCTCCAAGACGATTTTTTGGGTATTGATAAATTTAAGCCCAGTTGGTGGGGTACCCATCTTGTTAGGAGCATCTCCAAAATTAGAAATGGCATGGGTATATAAGTTAAAGTGCTATACTCCCTTCGGCCTAAATATTGAGGTGGACGCAATTGCTTTTTTTATATTAAATGTGTTTATACGATTTTCTTTCATTTATGTGGTAGAAAAGTGACACTTGTTTATTACACCAATTCTTGTGAACCTGATCCGAGTTCCACAGGCTAGTTGTAGTATTGAATTTATTTTTTTAAAACTTGCTGAAAAGTTCTTTATATGGTTTTGTGAGGACCACCCAGTAGTACATTCTGGCTTATTAGGTTCCTTGACCATTATGATTCTTCCTATTACAACCTCATTCACAGAGGAAGTTTTAGGTGGGTTGTGGGGAGTCCCCCTTATAAGGGATTAATATGGCCATTTTAGGTTTTGGTTTATTTCATCTATAATGTGGTTATTTACAATTTTTTTCCCATTACATTTTTTTTTAAACTGTTTTATTTAAGGAGTGTGACGGTCACAACCCTTTCCCATAGTCAATTTGGCTGGAACAGAGGTTTAATGGAATCTGTAATATACACAGACGAGTTCCCTCTTAATATGGTTTTCTATATTACCTTATAGGAGGGTTGGGGTATCCTTATTGTCTTTTCCCATAACCAATATGGCGGAACCACATGCCCGACGGAACTCAGATCGAGGCATGGTTGTATGTATTGATATTTAAGCGGTACGTCAGGACGCAGTCCCGTATCCCGTGATCTCGTCCTTCGAGTGACGAAACGCATAGGAAGGAACGGCATGCTGACATCACCGCGTTCTACACCAGACCCGGAATTACGGGCGGTAGTCGAGCTGGCCGGCTCGAAACTTTTACCTTTAGCTAATAAAATTTAAAAAAGGGATTTTTGCTATGCGAGTGTCCCCTTGTTTTGCATATGGATTGAGTCATTGTGGTTTGAACACCCTGAGGATTGGGAGAGAGAGGTTCCTGCCTGGCATCCTTTGATGGTTTTACCCCGATCATAAATGCATGCGATTTTTGATCCCATTAAAACCGGGATCTATTGTTCTGGTAAGCAGCTATAAACAGCTATTGGTGGTGCTACTCCTTTGGATTTTAGCAACACGTATTTCCATTGGTGCTAGTCTTCATTCAACACTGGACTTTATATGACCCTTTGCATGCTAAATCTATTGGGATTTCTTTTTGGACCAATTTACTATTTTTATTATGTATTGTGCACTGGAATATGGACTATACGCTATTTAACATTGTGTATTAATTTGGTTCACAGTTTGCATATGAATTTAATATATATGTAATTTATTCATATTGTATATATTATTTATTTACAATTTATTTAATTTACACCACGTTCACTTGTGGGTGTTAGTATATAATATATATTTTTTATTTATAACTATTATGATTTAAAAAAAATAGATTTTTTCACTGCATTTAGCGCAGCTCCTTATGATATAGAGACTGTAAATCTGCTGGAGGTCCCTCTCCCGTCACCATTTTTCTTTTGGCGTCAGGAAAAAAAACTGTCAGAAGGGATTCATGCTGATAAAAGGAACAAATCAGCAGACAGAAATGACACTTAGTGCTTTTATTTGAGATAGGTACACACTGAAGAGGGATATGCTTCCATATTTAGTGAACAACCACTTTAAGGAAGGCTCATATGGACAAAGCAATTTGTGTGCATAAAAGCGTATGTAAAAGGAAACCTTTAAACAATCCTTGGTCTTGAGGTTTGCCAGTTGTGGCACAGTAATGAGTATTTTGTGCATACAAGGACTGTTGTGTGCACTGTGTATACAGCAACTAGGCACAGATTGTTTAATAATCCTTTAGGCCCCTCCTATTGTTAGGCAAAATCTGTCTGTGCGCCAAAGAACTAGTTTTTGGGTTTTATCCCCGGATGTCCCAGGCCTTTACAATTTTAAAATTTCAATAGAGCATGACCTATGATTGTAAAGTCAGCGTTAACATATGTGAAATATAATAAACCATCTGTAAAAAGATCTGACAGTCACATAAAATTATTCAAAATATAGTGGTAAAATCAAAAACAAGGTAAAAGTCCATAGAGCTGTGTTAAGTAAATCCAATCACCAAAAATAGTCCCAAGGTTTCCAATAGTGACAGGAGTCACATTTAGTTTCACAGATTAAACTTAGTATGCATCTACCACAGGGTGGTCCTGGGGATACATTATATAAAAAACATGCCATGTCCTGATATTCAAATTTAATAATGTTATATCTATATTTAATGCCCAAATCCATCATAGTCAACAATACTTGTTGAGATTTTTATTAGTTTCACAGATTGTTCTATTATATTTCACATAGGTCGATAGAGCTGCACATTATGGATTGTTATTGTAGGCTTTGCATCTTGAATCTTGTGTTAGCTGCTTCTTTTGAGCATATAAAATTTGAATGCCGATTTCTTTATAAGGAAATTGTGAAGCCAGGCAGATTAGTTATGAGAATTAAAGTGGTATTAAACCCAAAACCGAAAATCGATATATTGTAGCTTGTCAATCATTAGATGCGGACATGCGGTGGATGCAGCAGTATTTAGCTTCCCACCCCAAGTGATTTTACCTGGTGATCTAGTCAGTAACTGAGCGCCCCCACCCCCATCTGGATGGAGAAGCACAGGGGGCACCTTTGGACAGCAGTCTTTACAAATCATGGAGTAGGCGAGTGTTAGATGTACTTATAGATTTAGATACAATTTGCAACTGAACTCCAGTTAACACTTTATAAGCAGTTACAGCAAAACAGTTTTTTCCTCCCTTTTGAGGTATTACATAAATAAAAGCTGAATATTGTAAGCACGTCTGTCAGTGGTAAATGGTTTGCCTCATCTCTGTAACTGATACAGTCTGCTGGAGAGCTTGTCATTTTGAAAAACACTTACTGGCTGGATCAGCAGATAAGAAAACAAATGCAGCCATCACATCTAAGAGATGGTAATCTGAAATATAACAGGTTTACTTATCCAATCTTCTGCTCCCCCAGCAGATAACACCCCCCCCGCTCTGGTGGTGAACTGTCCTTTGGTATCAAACATGTACAATATAGGGCAATGTACTCTACTTTGGTCTTGATGTCAGGACCCTAGACCAATGGAGCATGGGGGAGAAAAAGCCGCAGGACCAGTCTTGCTGTGGGGAGGAGATAAATCAGGAAATTATAATTTCCTCCCCTAGACCAGGGATATGCAATTAGCGGACCCCCAGCTGCTGCAGAACTACAAGTCCCATGAGGCATATCAAGACTGACAGCCACAAGCATGACACCCAGAGGCATGATGGAACTTGTAGTTTTGTAACAGCTGAAGGTCCAATAACTGCATATCCCTGCCGTAGACCAAAACGAGCAATTAACACGATCAAAGCACAACCCCCACTGAAAGATTTTTAAAGTTGCCTGGAGGTGGGCTTTAAAGAGTAATCTCTCATACACGTCAAAGTAGCACGGGTGCGCAAAACAATGTACCCATAAGTTGCTGCATCATCCGGCTAGCGGGCGCATGCATGCTGCCAATGCGTGCCAGCAGACTATGTGCACGATTGTGGCACGGAGAGATGCCTATGTAGACAAGGCATTTCCCTGTTCTGCCTAGCAACACGACAGGGATCTACTGCTCCCAGTGACTGGGAGCAGGTGTTCTGTCATGTTCTAGTGAGCCCATCCCCTCTACAGTTAGAACATGCTAAGGGAACAGTTAGGCCCCTTTCACACGGACGATCCGTTCAGGTCCGCCTGTCAGTTTTTTTTGGTGGACCTGAAAGAACACTCCATAGAGGTTTATGGAGGGATGGATGTAAGGAGCGACATGTCTGGTGACATCCGACCCTCTCCGAAAAAGTGGACGGAGAAAAAAATCTCCCCCCCCCCCCCATCGGTCTGCGGATCGGATTCTACGGTCCATCTTCATCCAATCCATCCTTAAGGGAGAGCTGCGCTCTGACAGGTTCGTCCCTGCACAGTGTGCAGAGATAGACCTGTCATCTGCCTGCTCAGCGGGGATCAACGGAGCGCTCCCCCTGCTAAGCAGAGCGGGCTCCATACAAGGACACGTCCGTGTGAAGGAGCCCTTACCCCTTAATCGCCCCCAGTGTAAGCCCCTTTCCCTGCCAGTAAAGTTTACACAGTAATCAGTGCATTTTTATAGCACTGATCTCTGTATAACTGCCAATGGTCTAAAAAAAAAAAAAAAAAAAAAAAAAACACCCCACACAACTTTAGCCAATACTTTAGGCAATATTTGTACTTATGGCACCCTATGCTTCACTCACCTAAAACAGGAAACAAAAAAATAAAAATAAAGGGGGGGGGGGGGGGGGAAGAGAGCAGGCACCCAGTGTCCTCAGTAGTAAGGAAGAACCAAAGGCAACTAATGGAACATCATACCATAACCCAATACAACACAGACTATATAGGGCGGGGGGTCCACACTGTCCTGGAAGATTAACAGAAATTAAGTTATCAGTTAACTCTAGTTTTCCCCATTTCATCCTCCAGGACAACACATGAGGACATTATAGAAATAACCTATTGGGTGGGCTACTGCTTCCAGGAACTATCACAAAGGCCAAGTCCTGAAAGGACAGCAGAGCAATCCAGACGTGTCTCCATATGCACAATAGAGGCTGACAACATAGATAGATAAAATCATACATACATACCTAAAATTCATTGCTCAATGGTATAAATTATGGCTGGATCATCAAAACAAAAAATTATATACACACACTTTATGAACAGACATTAACTCAATGGATGGTAAAAAGACTTAGAAATGCCAAGACTTTCAGAACAACCTTGGAGATAGCGCAGCTCCGCCCATTTTTCAGGAAACACATGCAGCCTTTAAACCTCTCCTCTTCTACCATGGCTTCAGTTAGTGTGGTCACTGACATACTGGAAAACAAAGCATAGATAACCAAACAACCATGATAGACATTTAAAACCACTTCTAAGAAACAAGGGCTGGAAGTAGCGGTCGTCATGAAAGGCTCTTAAAAATACAGTACCCGGTAAGTCTTATGCCCCGTAACATGATTGGATGTCGGCTCAAACTGGTCTTGCATACACACGGTCAGACAAAGTTGGTCGGAAATTTCGACCGCCAAGAACATGGTGACGTACGAGTTCAATAGTCAGTGCAGCTCTTCTGCTTCATTCTAAGCAAGCGTGGAACTTTATGCATTGGAATTGTGTACACAATTGGAATTCCTGACAGATTTTGTGGTCGGAAAATTTGAGAACCAGATCTCAAACTTTGTGCGACAGAAATTACAATGGAAAATGTCTGATGGAGCCTACACAAAGCCAGAATTTGACAAAGCTCCCATCAAACATTTTCCGTCGAAAAATCTGACCGTGTGTATGGGCCATAAGTCTCAAATCACCTTTCAGGACAACCTTGGAGAGGATAACTGAGAAACTCACCCTAGGGTGGGACTTCCTGCCAAAGGTTTGAACTGCAGCACACAATAAGTCCAACCTATGTCGGAGAAATGTTGGAGTAGTTAGACCAATGTGTTCAGTTGTAGCACCACTCTTCCAGCCCAGAAAACAATTGATCTTGTAGAATAAAGCAGCAATGGGGGAGGGTGGGGGGGTATTTCCCCCTTAGCCTTGTAGGCCTCCATGATTGCCAATCCCAGCCATCTGGCCAGCATACTTTCTCCCCTTGATGTGAGCCTGAATATATATCTATATCACAAAGAGCATTTGACCTTCTGAATTCTTTAGTGACTGTTAGAAAGTGTAACAAAAACATCTCATGTCCAGTGTGCGAAAAGCCTCTTCTCCTGTGATTGGCAGGAGCTGAAGAGAAAGTGGACCATTTCCTGTGAGCGGTAATAAAAGTCAGAGCGGCAGAGCTATGAATCAGATGCCAGACTGAGGTCTCCAAGTTGAGGGCCAGACATAGAAAGCACAGAGAAGCCCGAGTTATCAGGACATGTAAAATAGGCATCCCTTAAATCTAGGGATGCCATAAAAGTCTAGAGTCAGCAATTTTGTGATTGAATGGATCGTGTCCATCCTGAAATGTTTGTAGTGGACTGATCTGTTCAGGATCTTAGTTCAGAATCAACTGTTCCTGGTGAAGAAGCCTTCGGGGAAATAAGATATGGGAATAGAAGCCTTTGCCTTCCTGACTTTGGGACCTAGATAAATCACTTCTTGGGGAATCAGATCCTGCAGCAGGCTCATTGCAGAAGCTTTTTCCTGATCCCTTGGTAGGGCCAAAAACAAAAATCAGCTGAGGGGCAGCTCAACTCCAGACTGTATCCCTGGGAGGCTACTGACAAACAGGCTTGTAGCGGTTTTGTTCCACTGTAGGTGACAGACAGACAGACAGACAATCTTCCCCCTACTGGTGTTTAGGGGGCTGGTCTGGAGGAGATCTGAAGAGAACTCCTCTTCCCTTAACCCTTTGGGAGACCCAGCAGCTCTTGTGGTTTTGACCCATTTATTTGGGGCAGTTGAACAGCATGAAAATTTTCGATTGGTTGTTTCTTCTTGGAAGGGAACGCCTTTTTCTTGTCTGCTGTCCTGTCCATGACTGTTTCAAGGTCCAGACCAAAAAGAAGAAGAAGAAGAAGAAGATCACCCGAGAAAGGTAAGCTGCACAGCTTAATTTTGGAAGCAGTGTCACCAGACCAAGTTTTTAGCCAGACAGCACATCAGGCTGAATTCACCAGCGCCGACGACCTTGCTGACATCTTAACTGATTCAGCAGATGCCTCTGCGATGTACTTTACTGCCTTCAGTATCAATGGAAAGGACTCCAAAAGATCTTTCCATTATGTGCCTACCTCTGCGTGGCTTTTCAGCTTGTTTACCCAGCATTCAAAAGGTTCCTTGCGACAACCGTGGAAGCCATAGCAGGTTTGAGGCTGACTGATGGAGGAAACCCACGCTTTTTTTCCGGGGGGGGGGGGGGGGGGGGGGGGGAAGTCTCCTCTTATCCATTGCATCCTTCAGCACCCCCCATGTCCTCAAATGCTAGGTCTGTCTCAGGAAACCTGCGAGAATGCAGCATCTAACCGTGGCTTCTTATTCCATACCTCCGACTCCTTATCTTCAAAGGGAAACCTTCTCCTAAGGGTCCTGGAAAAGCGGCCTCTCAGGGTCCCTCAATTCCTTCTTTACCGTCCGAGAGGATTCTATGGACTAGGGATACTCGGTTTATGGTCATCCAGTCCCTGGTACATTTTGTCATGAATAGACCGTTGCACCTTCTCCACCTGGATTTCTAGGGTTGTGTAGATCACTCTCAGATCGTCCACTTCCTCCAAAGATAGCTTGTACCTAAAGGCTCGGCTACAGTCTTCCTCCTCGTCCGAATTCCTGAGGGAGGGAAGGGTACTTGCCCCCCTCATCACCTGAGTCCACAACCTCCAACTGCTCTGGAGGAAGCTGGATGGTGGATGCTGAGGCTCAACCTGTACTGCCGGGTCTGTACCAGCATGGACTTGACAACTCTGTGAGCTTGTAAGTTCCTGTGCTGGGATGGTCACTGCAAAAAAATAAAATAAAAAAATAAAATAAAAAAAAGGACAGGTTAGCCTACACCCTCCACCTTGGAGAAAGCGCAGCGCCCTGGTTCCAGCATGCACTTCCATAATAGCAGAGGAAACAATAACTGAAGCCATGGTGGAAGGGGAAATTCAAAGGCTGCACTCTCCAAGGTTGTCCAGAAAGGCAATTTGAGAGAATATATGAATGAATATGAACAGATACTGAAAAGACATCTGCATGCATGGAACAAACTCACTGTTTGATCATTTGAGACAAAACTTATTGGGGAATGATTATTTTTACAGATTACTACTATAGATGTTATACATTGGCAAGTATATGGGAACATATAGCATTATAAATATATAAGTGATATCCCGTTAAGTGAAATTATTCAGAACAGATGGCTCATGTATGTCTCACGCTCGCATAATCTGGAATATCTCAGCTTCAGAGCGATTGTTTGGCATTTGTTCTATGATCCAGACTTCCAAACACTGCGTGGACTTCTGATGTTCAGCGAAATGGCGGGGGAACACTGTTTGTCCTTGCCAACCTCTATTTTCCTTTGGTGTTCGTCAAATCTTTGCCAAAGTGGTCGAATGCTGTGTCCCATATACAGTAAATGGAAACAACAAGTGAGGCCATACACCACAAAGTCTGAACCACAAGTGTAGAAATCTCCCATGGTATACGTCTTTCCTTTTGTAGCGATTTTTTTAACAAAAAAAGCATGTCTTTCATAATTGCCTTTCTACATTGGAACATCCCTTTTAAAAAGGAATTACCATGAATCAGCCAATGTTTTCTAAAAATCTTTTTTGGAGTTGGTATCAAATTTGGTAATGAAAATGGGCAGACTGGTGAAAAAGTTACCCTTTTAATTATTATGGGATCATGTTCCAAGTAATGCTTGTAGGCATGGTCGACTAGAGACTCTGGGCAACCTTTACGTTTATTTTTGAGTATTTTGAGGCTTTGTTCCATGTAATCAGATATTTTTTGTACTATTGGTGGTCTGCAAAATTGGCCTTCAGGGATGTTAGTCCATTTATGATAGTGGCAACTCCTGTAATGGAGCAAAGAGTTGTCAGCTGTGGGTTTAACATTTTTTTGCATGCATTTCCTCAATATGGTACAGATCTAGAAACACAAGTTTCTCAGAATCCATAACATAAGTAAAAGGCCATATGGGTTATTACAATAGGAGACAATCACCAATGGCATCACCAGGACCATCCCAGATGGCATATGTACCTCCCATAAAATAAAGGTTTTAAGTGGAGGTTGTTTTGCCAGATGTATTTATGCTCCCACAGGTTTGCATAAGGTGGTGTAAAGTTGGCACCCATTGCTGTCCCCTGTATTTGTAAGTAGTATTGGTTGTCAAAACATAAGTAGTTATGAGTCGGACAGAATGTGGTGCAGTCTAGGATTAACTCCGCTTGCCAATTACTTATATGGGTCTTAAGAAAATGCTCCAGGGGTGCAACTCCAAAACCATGAGGGATGGACGTATATAGCGAGTTAACATCCAAACGTACCAATTTTCCCACCTGTAAGGCTTCAGTAAATCCAGCAGGCGAGTTCTGTCACATATATATTCTGTCACAGGTTTGAAAGTGATCAACATATTTGGATAAAGCGGAAGAAATCTATCCATTGCAGCAATAGGTCTACCTGGGGGGGGGGGGCGCGGGGGGAGATCTGTCTGGCTTTTATGGATTTTAGGAATATGGTAGACATAGGGTGTATAGTAGTTTACGAAAAAAGGAGAACTGTTGATTTGTTGAATAGCATTGATCTTCATCTTGTGTTCAGGCAGTGGGTTGATGTTCAATTTACAATAAGTCAGACAATCCGTAAGTGGTCGGCTTTCTTGATGCAATTGGCTCGGTCCTGGATAACAATTCCGCTGCCTTTGCTGCTGGTTTTTTATAATTCATCATTTTTAGTTAGAGACTGTAATGCTACATTTTCTTGGGTTAAGGCAACAAAGATGAGTACAGTGTAGTGTTGTATGAGAGCACTTTAAAGCGGAGGTCCACCCTAAAGTGGACCTTCTGCTCATTGGAACCCTCCCCCCCCTCCGGCACCACAATTGGCACCTTTCAGGGGGGAGGGGGGGGTGCAGGTACCTGTACAGTACAGGTATCTGCACCCACTTCTGGCGTAGATTCTGCAGAATCTACGCCCCTTTCCGAAGGTCCCTCGCTGCCTGCTGGGAAACACACGGATCCCAGAGACAGCGGGGACCATGCATGCGCAGTAGGGAACCGGGAAATGAAGCCGAAAGGCTCCACTTCCTGATTCCCATACCCAAGATGGCGGCGGCAGCACCCGAGAGACGATCGAGAGATCGGCTTCGGGTGCCGACATCGCGGGCGCGCTGGGCGGGTAAGTGTCATTATTTTAAAAGTCAGCAGCTGCAGTATTAGTAGCTGCTGGCTTTTTTTTTTTTTTTTTTAAACGGCGGACTCCCGCTTTAAGTATGAAAATACCATATTATAGAAAGTGGTAAGGTGTGGGCCTTTGGATTGGTTCGGGTAGAATATGGATTTGGGTTTTAATGTAGAGTGCATCACTGGAGAAGTATGTAAAAAAATAAAAATTGTGTATATAGATCAAGCCCGGTATAGGAGTCGTCATGATATACCGTACCTTATTAATCTGTGTATAACACACCCTTTTCCCCTTAAAATCAGGGGGAAATCACGGGTGCGTGTTATACGCTGATCACGAGCTCTTCTGCCTTTTCAGCCGGTCTCGACAGCTTTCGGCTATTTTCGGCCACTCTCGGAAGCCGCCGAGAACAGCAGAGAATGGCCGAGAGCTACCGAGATACACAGGACATCCGCTCTATCTCAGCGGCGCCATTTTTAAACGGAAAGTCTGCAAATGACACCGACAAGGCTGCATTGATGGGCATTTAAATGCAAGGTTTTTTTCCTTAAACTTCCCTAAAAGTTCTCTTTAAAATTCCCTCCTAAACTTAGGGTGCGTGTTATATGCCGATGAATATAGTAGTTGCCCTAGCATCTCAATCATGTCAGTATTAAAATCAAATTCATGAGAATCCAATGAAGCAGGGCTCGACAAACCCCAGGCGCCAGGTCACCAATGCGACCAGAAATCGCAACCTGGCGCCTAAGCTGCCACCAGCCCACTCACTAGCGATGCCCCAGACATGCAGAGCATTAACACTGACTGCCGTTGTCCTCCACTCAGCGGCTCTGGCAAGCATCAAGCGCTGCGCTAAGTGTGTGAAACTAAGGAGAGAGAGAAGGATCTGTCAGATTTCAGCTTTATGTCGGGGTGGGCGGGACCCAGCAGCTATCAAACACCAGCCAATGGGATCTGGGCGGGCCGCTACTTGTATGTGGCCCCACCCCTTTTCTTAAGCAGCCCAATCAGCTTATGTTTGATAGCTGCTGAGTCCCGCCCACCGCGGCCGGTTCCCGCCCACCCGACATCAAGCTCAAATCTGACATATCTGCCTCTGTCACTTGTCAGTTTCACACCTCGGCTGGGTCCCGCCCACCCCCGACATTAAGCTCAATTCTGACAGCTCCTCTGTTACTTTTCAGTAACAGAGTGCTCAGTGTGCCACCACCTGCCAGTGCCGAGTGTCACCGCCAATTTGTGCCACCTACCACCAACCAGTGCCATGCCAATCAATGCCACCTATCAGTGCCAACCAGTACCACCTGCCAGTGCTGAGTGTCACCGCCAATCAGTGCCACCACCAACCAGTGGCACCTACCAGTGACAATCAGAGCCACCTGCCACAAACCAGTGCCACCTGTCACCGCCAATCAGTGTCACCTGCTACCACCTGCCAGTGCCACCACCAACCAGTGCCACCTGCTGCCAACCAGTGCCAGTGCCACCACCAACCAGTGGCACCTGCCAGTGCCACCACCAACCAATGCCACCTGCTAGTGCCACCTCCAGTCAGTGCCACCTGCCAACGACAATCAGTGCCATCGCCAACCAGGGCCACCTGCCATCACCAACCAGGGCCACCTGCCAGTGCCAACCAGGGCCACCGCCAATCAATGTCACCTGCCAGTGGCAACCAGTGCCACCTGCCTAAGCCAAACAGTTCCATCTGTTGCCAGCCTTACTCTTTCTGGTCAGCCCATAACCCTGATGTAACAGCGAGTTACATTGGAGTTATTGACTGGGTGCTCCGTTGTGAGTTAGGGATAGGGGGTGAAAATTACTGGCCTTATCCCAGGAGCTGACAAGCCATACCACTCAAAAAAAAAAAAATAAATAAATAAAAACACACTGGCTCCTAAATTCAAAGTAAAAAATTTGTCAACCCCTGAAATGAAGGTTCAGGTATAGTGGAAGTTTCCATATTGTCTGGGTTGGGTGCTTTTTGTCTGGAAAAACCTTTAGGTTGAGATTTCTGATGTATCTATTCAAATCCTTGAATAATACGAATGGATCAGGTTTGTTAGATAGGGCAAAATTAAGGCCACAGCTCAACAAGGATGTTTCTGCAGAGGATAAGGTGCGTTGGGACAAATTGAACATGAACAGTTTGCAATTTTTTTTTTTGACGGGATGAAATCTGTAACTCCTCCCCCTCTGTAGCCTCTCCCATGATTTTTTTTTTTTTTTTTAATCGGAGCAGCTGGAGAGGGGTTTGACCCCCCCCCCCCCCAGCTGTCGGATCCAAAAGTAATGGGCTCGCCATTCGACCAATTCCTGAAAAAATTATGGCCGAAACTCCATAGTTATAGTGACCTGTGACTCAGGAAATATTCCTGGTGCGAACAATGGACAACATTTCCACTGTGGTGACAGGATCAGTCATTTTTGTTTGGCAAGTAGCAATGGGAGATGTTTGAGGATGGATCATTACAAGGTTGTACAGTTGAGATGGAGAGACGAGGGTCCTCAGATATTTGCAACAGGTCACGCGAGTCCTGCAGGGATGTACCATTAGGAGCCCAGGTGATAGTGCCAGATCAAGGAAGATTATAGAAATTGCTTAAATCATGCAACAATTTATTCTGGCAAGTGGGGTATAGATTTTTGCATACATGTGAAGACCTTATTGGTGTAATCCTTAATATCATGCCTACGTTTTCCCAACTTATTATATACAAGGTCGCTTTGTTTTTTGGTATTCCTTTTTAGGTCTACTGTATGCGGCGCACCATACGACCACTTTTCCAAAGATTTGGTGAACACCGAAGGAAAAGAGATGTTCTCAGTACAAACAGTGTCCCCCATTGCTCTGAAAAGCATAACAAGTCCATGGAGGGTTTGGCAGTCTGGATCATAGAACAAATACCAAAAAAAAAGCTCTGAAGGTGAGAGATTCCACAGATTATGCGAGCATGAGACACACTCGATATATTCATCAGATACATTATCTCCTGGATGAATTAGAAGCATCCACCATATTATAACATTTCCTTCCCTTTCTTAGGTGATGTTCTATATGCTGAACACATACAAAATATACATAAGCTAACAGGGGTGGTGGGCTGCTCCATTGCATAGTAATTAACCCTTATAATATATAAAACTACTTACCTGTTTTTGATCATGACCTTATTCTTTTCTTCTGTTTCCCAAAGCTACCCCCCCCCCCTCCGTGTGACATTAAATGCCCCAATTGTAAATACCTGCATCCATGATCAGTCTATCCTGGATAATTTCACTTATAACCAGATATCAGAGAGATACTATAATATATTAAATACAATATACCGTATATACTCGAGTATAGGCCGACCCGAATACAAGCCGAGGCCCCCAATTTACCCCCAAAAAAACTGGCAAACTTATTGACTCGTGTATAAGCCGAGGGTGAGACATGCCCGTCCATCCCTGTGTGTCCGTCCATCCCTGTGTGTCCGTCCATCCATCCCTGTGTGTGTGTGTGTCCATCCATCCATCCCTGTGTGTGTGTGTGTGTGTGTCCATCCATCCATCCATCCCTGTGTGTGTGTGTGTGTCCATCCATCCATCCCTGTGTGTGTGTGTGTCCATCCATCCATCCCTGTGTGTGTGTGTGTCCATCCATCCATCCCTGTGTGTGTGTCCGTGTGTGTCCGTGTGTGTGTGCGTGTGTGCGTGTGTCCAGCCTACCTGTGTCCCGAGCCTCCGTCCCGTGCCTTGCCTCCGTCCCGTGCCGTGCCTCCTTGCCTCCGTCCCGTGCCTTGCCTCCTTGCCTCCGTCCCGTGCCGTGCCTTGCCTCCTTGCCTCCGTCCCGTGTCGTGCCTTGCCTCCGTCCCTTGCCTTGCCTTGCCTCCGTCCCGTGCCTTGCCAGGATCGCCGCTCTTCGTCGGCGCCTCGGCGGCCATTCTAAAATTCAAAAGCCGCGCCTCCGCCTTCGCCTGTGATAGGCGGAACACTGAATTTCCCAGCAGCCTGTGTTCCGCCTATCACGGACATCGTCTCATCCTCGTCCGTAGTACGAGGATGAGCGGATGTCCGTGATAGGCGGAACACTGACTGCTGGGAAATTGAGTGTTCCGCCTATCACAGGCGGAGGCGGAGGCGCGGCTTTCGAATTGTAGTATGTCCGCCGTCTGTCTGCTCGATACGCTGATCGAGCAGTCAGACGGCGATGACTCGAGTATAAGCCGAGGGGGGCACTTTCAGCCTCAAAAAAGAGGCTGAAAATCTCGGCTTATACTCGAGTATATACGGTATGCCAATATAAACATCTATAGTAGTAATCTATTTGCAATCATCATTCCCCAATAAGGTTTTGTCTCATTCAATTATTAAACAGTAGGAGTTTGTTCCATACATGCAGACGTATCTCACCAGCATGTAGGATATACGTACATATATTTATCATCAATTGAGTTACATGGTGGTTAATTTTTCTTTTCTTTTAACAAAGTGTGCGAGTACACAAAAATGTATTATCTTTGTTTTCATGATTCATCCATTTTTTGTATACCATTGAGCAATGAATTTGAGAGATATGCACGCATTTATTTTTTTAAATTGAATTTTATCCAACTACTACGTTGTAAAACTATTGCATGTATGGAGAGCAATTACAACTTTTATCACTAGAGAGTAGCACCCATAAGGCACATCTAAAAGCTGACTTCAGTCCAATTTCGTTAGCTTGGAAGAGGAGTGCGTACTGCACACATCTTCCCAGTGCGCATGCACCAAACTGTTGCGATAAGGTCTGCGATGCCATCTCGTCCTGCGTTCCAGCTCTCTGATCCCCAGCCGAGTTCCAAACCTTGTTCTGGATCCTGCTTGAGCACTGAAAGTTTCCTGCTGGCCAAGACACCGGCCCCGTACAGATCACTGAGGCAATCTCACTGGACTCTACTGTGCCCACTTACAGATACTGCAATGTGGGTTTTTAATAACCTTTGTCTATTAAATATAAGTCTTACTTAGAAAAGGATGTGGGCGCTTCTTTCTTCCCATCTTTGCAGTGGTTTAGGAGAGTATACACCGTACCTGTCCCATTGAAATCAATGGGCAGCACTGCCGAAGTGCCTGCACAGGCAGTATCAACCCCTTCAGCCGCTAGCAGGGGTTAAAAGCACCCCGCTAGCAGCCGAAAAAGCACCGTTAAACTAGCGGCACTTTACTGCCAGAATGCTCACCGCCCCAGTGTGAATGTTAGGGGTGCAACGGATCGGATCATTTTTCGGATCAGCAAATAATTGAATTTGCAAAAACCCGTGAAAATTCCACCATCATATAGTCCCCGCTGTAATATCCACGTCATCTCCCCCACTGATATTGGCCGAGCATGGCTGTGACTGCACTTGTCACAGAGCAGCGCTGTGGGCACTGCAGATACAACCCTGCTGCCATCCGATCTCTCCCCTCCACTGTACAGATCAGTACACTTGATGGAGCGATAACATTGTAAACTGCCTGGGTATACAAAGAAGGCCACCACGCCGGAGCTAGGCTGAAGCCGTGGGCTTTCCTAAGGCCAAGGCCGCAGAGCGCTCCATGGCGTGTGTCCATCCGAACAGGTTGACCCGTTCAGATAACAGATCGGTAACTATCCATTGCACCCCTTGTGTACGTAGCCCTAGACATTGCATACATTTTCTCTAAACTATTTACATCTGTTTAGAATGTACAATAATGCATCAAGACAACATATAGCAGATTGCACATGACAATGTAAAGGTCAGATAAAAACCTCCCAAATTAATAAATCCACATATACAGTTGAGGGCTACACTTCAAGCAGACCATTTAACCTAATAAATATGCAGAGTCAAGAAATTGAATCACATATCAGGCATGAGCCACAAGGGCACCAAAAGAACATAAACCAAACAAGTATAAAGCTCCAATGTCAAGTATTTTAATACATAGGAGAAACACCACACAGCTGAAGCATGAGGTCAGATTCATAGTGTAATCATGTGATACCCAACAGCAATACATATGCAACCGATGCCTATGCCACAAAGCCAACAATTCACATGTCGGATATAGCCTAGTCTCTGGCTACCGATATGTAGCGGATGACATTTTGGGCAAAATGTCATATGCATATAAATTTAGTTTTTGCCTCAGAATAAAGGTTCTGAGGGTTGATTATGTAGGTGGACCTTAACACCAGTCTGACCAGGCTGTGTTTACAAGTCCTGCCTGGTCATGTGGACAGCGAGGTGCACATGACAGTCCAGAACCAGGTCTGGTTGGATATCGGACTTCTCGGAGCCACTCAGTGGGAGTGTCGGGGCCCGCTGAGGAGTCTGGGAAGGGGGTACTTAAGTGGTGTGGGTCACGTGGTTGGAGGAGAGGTGGTGTTCATGAGACCCGTGTGGTCTGTTCTGGTTCCAGGACCAGGGTAGCCCCGTGAGGGGTCACAGTGTGTTCGACATCCCACAACATGTTACTGTTCGTGGCCCCCGATAGACCTGCCTGGTCTGGGGTAAGGATCTGTCTGTTCCCGAGTCTCGGAACCTGCTGGTCCGAGGCGCAGTAACTGAGGGAGGATTCAAAGTGTCCGGGTGTGCCCTCGGCTTGGAGGGACACCGCAGCTCATGGAAGTGACCGAGTGAGGACTCTGAGGAGGGCCGGCAAGAAGCATCCTGAGAATTGCCTGGTTACCGAGTTGGGAAGGACATTGACGAATTCCCATTTTTCCAGTACCATTGAGGAGACGGGAAGCGTTCCAGGTATGGCAGAAAAAGGTTCCTGTTCACCCTTAGTTGATCAATCAAGTCTGAGTCAACGTGCTGACTGCCATGATCTCTGGATAGAGATCTGTTTGGCCTTGAAGTACCCAGCTGCGAGTGGCTACTCTCTGGGTGGAAATAGAGACCTTGCTAGAACTGCAGTTTAAGGTGCCTGAGTTCTTCACCTGTGCCCTCCGGTCCCTAAGAGACTGTTATTTGAGAGTTCTTACTGCAAAATAAAACCTTTTAAAGAGGACTTCATCTGTGTCAGTGTTAAAGTCGTTGGGTATCAACCCTGGGAACCCCTAGACGTGGAAGAGCAGGCCACGAGAAGGTAACTGGTAAGCCCATTAATTCAAGGCCGCCCTGCAACGGGTTATGGCCTCTACAGATAGATGTACAATGTATCAGAAGATGGAACCCTGAGAGCGCCAGGTGACAGAAGTCTAGGCTTAAGCAGAGCACTTGAGTGTATAGCAGATACTGGTAATCCATAGAGAGTACAGCTTCAGCTCCTAGACATAAGCAAATATGAGTCTCCTTAATCTACTAATTTAATTAATGCATATACACAACGATTGTGGTACACCTAAATTGCTTTACATAGCTCCCAGTTAGGTGGGAACCCGGCAAAACCTTCCAGCCCATAAGTCCAAATCTAGCGATAAAAGAAAGCTGCTAACACCTTTGGACAAGGTGGCAACCACCACAAAGCAATCAGGCCAACACCTGCAGGCATTAAGGAGCAAACAGGTTTCTCTGTGCAACCCTTGCATAGAGGTTAAGCCTAGGAGCATGAAAATTAAATGTTGCAAGTGGAAGGTCCACTCATTGGATGTAATCAGATTCTAGTGCAGTGGAAACACAAGTCCCTACCCTATTTTCTGTGTGAATCCAATGTGAGTTCAGACGTGCAACTGTATGGCTGAACTCACATGTGATCGGCACCTGCAGTGTGGGTGCGCATTACAGGCTTAAAATTAAGGAGGGGAAAAAAAAAAAAAAAAAAAAAATGCACTGGACTGCACTAAAAACGCACATGCAGAAAAGCATCCAAAATGCATTTCTGTGGAGTAAACTGGCCCTTAATGTTTCTAGTACAGCCTTGGGGTGGATTAACCAAATGCAAATACAGAAAGTCTTGATGAAATCACAGCAGACCCCACTAAGCTGTCACCTCCCCTTGCTGGGAAGAAAAAAAAAAAAAATAGAAGTGTAATTGATGGTAAACATGGAATAAGGCAACCCCAGTAGCCCTGCACAAGTGTACGTAGGAATGAGTTAACAGGTTGCAGCTTATGCTGGTCTGATTTTTGTCAGCACTCTGCAGATTGACAAGCGTTAGGGCCTCTGCCTCCAAAATTACCACAATAATGGTGGACAGAACACAAAGCAAATTCACACCCATAGCAACCAATAACCAAAGAGGACATCCTCCTAGGGGCAACCCCGCACTGTGCCTCCCCACAGTATGGGTATGGTAGGAAGGAGAGTTAGAGAAAAAAAATACCCAAAACAACCTACCTTAGAGCCATCTGCCATATTTATAGCAGGCGTCATGGCGGAATCAGACTGCATAGCGTAGCTTTGCTGACCAGATGAAGTCTACTGTAATGTTCCTGGGAAGATCCAGATCTGCCTACTGCTTCCATCCCCCACCTGTTTACGCCCCCTCCCTGGTGTCTGTGATAATGGCACCAGGGTATTTTTCACAAACCCACCATATTGCTATCCATTCAGGGGGACCCAGCAACATAGCAGGCTGCATTCTGTCCTGGCCTACACACAATAGCTTAATTGCCTAAGTAGACATTCAACCCTCCCATCTGGAGGTAATCAGGGACTTAGGAAGCCTAAAGTTCAGCCTCACTGATCCCTGGTGTGGCCTGCTCCAGACATGCAGTTCTCCCTCTAAAAATAATTTAGGGAAGCCAGTGGCCATGATCCATCCATATCAATCAGCAGCAAACATCAGGAGCTCAGCCAGCAACCGAGGACATGGAGCTTGACCAAATGTGAGTAAGGGAGGGCTCCACTAGAGCCTTGGCACCCACAGGGATAACCGCTTCTCCTCTGGCAGAGAAGGAACCTTGAGCAAAACCAAGAAGGTTATGGGGAGGGAAGGTCCAACAGCTAGGATACTTACAAAAGTAGCCTAGAAAAAAAAAAAAAAAACCCTAGATATGCGACCTCTCAAAGCCACCATCCAGGAATCCTGGGGAAACATACTTTGGAGGCCCCTGCACAAAGGCCTGGAGGGAAAACCCAAACCATTTAGATGTCCCTGCTAGGCTGGAGGAAACAAATACTGGAGGATACTGGGTGACTGCGCTTTGATTGTGGATGGTGCGTTTCCTGTTTTAGGTTGGCGGAGCCACTCACAGGTAGGAGGGGGGTACTAAAACTGGAGTGTGCAAAATCTGGTGCGGCTCTGCATAGAAACCAGCTTCCAGGTTTTGGTGTCAAAGCTTAATTGAAAAAGCGAAAATTAGATGCAGATTGGCTACCATGCACAGCTGCATCAAATTTTGAGTGTTCCTGTTTTAATAAATAAACTCCTAATAATCAGAACATGGGATATCTATGTGGGCGTGTATGTTCTTGACCCATGCGTTACTATGAATGTAAAGTTTACAGCCAAAATACCTGCTGTAGTGTTTTCATACAATGTCCAAAATAAAGACAAAAACTCCAGCTACATATGTGGAGATATACTTACAAGTCCAGAGGATAGAAGAAGAACACCAAGTATTTTCCCTTGTAATCTGTGAGCTTCAACTCTTTAAATTCTCCATTTATCACAGCTGTTCCTTCCCAGTATGGAGCAGGCTTGGAAACTGGATAGAAAGATTTAAAAATAGTTTCATCCCTTAGTTTCAGCCGGATATATAGATTGCCCCCATCAATACTATAGAAGGTACAACAACAACTTAAAAAGGTAGAGTGACAAAGTGGCATTTTATTCTAATTAAAATGCTGACCATTAACCCCTTCACGCCGACCGTACACAAATTTGCATTCAGGCTTGAAGGGGTTATACTAGGGTAATGCTTTTTTTTTCTCTCTTTTCTTAGAGCGGGCGGTTGGCTCTTTAGTGATAACCACCAATGTAGCTAAAAGCAGCTTGGCTGTTAGCCTAAAAGGAGCACCACTCCTCCAGTCCCACCGGGAGACAAGCCACCATCCAGCCATCCATTGACTAAGGGGAAAAAGATCAAAACTCCAGGAAGACAGATAGTAAACATTTTTCTCGGTTCGGAATCCGTAGGTGCTGGCAATTGCTAATAGCAATAAACAGGAACCAATTCTGGAGAGCCGCACTCTTGAAAAAAGGACCTTTTATTAAGAAAATTTCACATCAAAAGCAAAGATGGAAATCCCAGCAGACAAAAACGCTTCTTTGTCCGATTTCCATCTTTGATTTTGATGTGAACTTCTTAATATAAGGCACCCGCTGGCTAGGCTGAAACCATACAAAGCTGGATTAAGCTCCGATATAAAATCCCAGAGCAACGTCACTTTCAGTTTACTCAATTGCACCAAAAAAAAAAAAAAATTGCATACGCAAGTCACGCCCGCAAATTTAAACCACGCGTAAAGCTATTGCCACAATCGTCAGTGAGAGCAATAATTATGGCACCAGTCCTCCTCTCTAACCTGGTAGCTGTTAAATTTTTTTAAATTGTTTAAAATTTAGGTATAGTAACTTGTGGCCATTCCACGAGTGTGCATAATTTCAAACCATCACATGTTACATCTTTCACATTATACAAACACAATTGGGCCTACTTTTTTTTTTTGGAAAAAACAGTAAAGACACTTTTTTTTTATTTATGAAAAACTAAACGCATTTGAGAGACCACTGCACAAATACTACGTGACAAAATATTGCAACGATCACCATTTCATTCCCTAGGTTCTCTAGGGTTTCTAGTTTCTCTAATAGGAAAAAAAAAAAAAAAAAAAAAAAAAGGATTTTAACATGTAAGCAATAAATGTCATAAATAGGCTTAGTTGTGAAAGGGTTAAAGTAAAAGAAAAATTATAAAATGTGCATCTTGGACTTCTACGTGGCTTCAACACTGAAAGGCCTCTTGCACATGATACTCCCATTTGAGCATCTACTTTTTTGGTATGCATTTGTGCATTTCCTCGCAAAAGCACCAAAATTTATTCTCGCGTTCTTGTTCTGCACAATACGTAAAATGAACATTAGTGCTTATTCGCACGCATACAGCGTAAATTACTGACCAAAAAAGCTGATTTTTTTTTTATTTACTGAAGAATGCACAGTGCTTGTTTACACACCTGTGTGCATAGACACATTACAATTAATGAGCTACATTTTAGCGCAGAAAAAATAAATAAATAACGCTGTACTAAGGTTTATAACGTTTGACTTACCTCTTCCACCTAGCCCAAAACGCACAACTCTGCCCCCAACCAGGAACACAGGCAATTTACAAAGAACCCCTTACAGCAGTGATCCTCACCTAGGGTTTCTCCAGGAGGTTGCTAGGGGTTCCCTCAACATTGGGCCATTTCTGCCTCTCAGTTAAAGGGGTTCTGCACTCATAATACAACATTTGCCCATTCTGTTGCCTCTAGTTAATATATCTCATAATGCCACCTGTTTTTTTTTTTGATTCACCTACCTTTTGTAATCTTCAGTAGTTTATTTTAAACCCCTGCGGCGATGGGCGGTCTCTTGCGGGGATCAGCGTAATTTCCTGTTGAAGCCCGCACTGTCTCCTGGGATCTCGTTCGTGTAATCCCAGGAGACATTGCGGCTAATGCACCCGACATCTCGCGAGATTTCGGGTGCTACAGCCGACATCTCGCGAGATTTCGGGTGCTACAGCCGACATCTTGCGTGATTTCGGTAATTACAGCCGAGATCTCGCGAGATCTCGGCTGTAATTACCAAAATCACGCGAGATGTCGGCTGTAGCACCCGAAATCTCGCGAGATGTCGGGTGCATTAGCCGCAATGTCTCCTGGGATTACACGAACGAGATCCCAGGAGACAGTGCGGGCTTCAACAGGAAATTACGCTGATCCCCGCAAGAGACCGCCCATCGCCGCAGGGGTTTAAAATAAACTACTGAAGATTACAAAAGGTAGGTGAATCAAAAAAAAAAAACAGGTGGCATTATGAGATATATTAACTAGAGGCAACAGAATGGGCAAATGTTGTATTATGAGTGCAGAACCCCTTTAAGTTACTACCAACGCCATTGATCTTTTTGGCTATCCGTAAGGAGGCAAAATTCTTCCCACTGACCATCACACTAATGTATCATGAGTTGTAGATTTCAAATTTTTATCAGGGGTTTCCAGGACTGGAGAACGATTTCAAGGGTTCCTCTGTGTTGAAAAGGTTGAGAAAGGCTGCCCTAGAGACCAATTGCTTAACAGAGGCATAGTTGCAAAGAGCATGGCTGGCATTTCACCCCAAACACGCAGGAGATACCTGGTTCTCAGTGTTTTCTCCCTAGGTGGTTGAAGCACATCTTTCAAGTACTGGGAGAAGCTGTGCATCTACAGCTGCGACCAGAAGAGTGTGGTTTAGTTCACAGGGAAAATGTGTTGGGGCTGCATTGATCAATTATGGAGCTTGGGCTCTTAACTATACACATTTAGGTGGCACTCTACGCCAGGCCCATGCAGGTGCAGGCACATAGGTTCTGCAAGCATCCCATTCATTTCTACTGGAATACATGCTGCACAATTAGCCATGGTGTACAAATATCACATGTGGGTAAGGGTCCGTGAATGCACACAGTGGGGGTTATTTACTCAATGAAAATCCACTTTGCACTACAAGTGCAAACAAGTGCAAAGTGTACTTGAAATTTCAGTCACAGTAGACTCAAGGGGGTCATGCAAGGAAAATAAACAGCATTTTAGCTTGCACGATTAAAGCGGGAGTCCACCGGGACTCCGCATTTTTTTTTTTTTTTTTTTTTTTAAAAGCCAGCAGCTACAAATACTGCAGCTGCTGACTTTTAAATAGTGACACTTACCTGTCCAGCGCGCCCGCGATGTCGGCACCCGAAGCCGATCGCTCGCTCGGCTGCCGGGTCCCGCCGCCATCTTGGGTATGGGAATCAGGAAATGGAGCCTTTCGGCTTCATTTCCCGGTTCCCTACTGCGCATGCGCGAGCCGCGCGGCGCAATCCGGACGGTCCCCGCTGCCTCTGGGAGCTGTGTGTTTCCCAGCAGGCAGCGGGGCACTTGCGGAACGGGGCGTAACGTACGGCCCGTTCCGCAGAGAGCTAGCCCGGAAGTGGGTGCATTTACCTGGATTATCCAGGTAACTGCACCCCCCTCCCCCCTGAAAGGTGCCGATTGTGGCGCCGGAGGGGGGGGGGGGGGGGATTCCGATGAGCGGAGGTCCATTTTAGGGTGGACCTCCGCTTTAAGAGCTTCCCCACATTTCAGATCTACAGCAACTGCACTTCGCAGTTGTAGTGCAAAGTGGATTCGTCTTTCGTAAAATAACCCCCAGTGTGTCTCAATAGAAATGAAATGTACACTGGCATGGGTATGCAAAGCCAACATTTCATATTCACAATATGTGCCTGCTGTACTAGGCATTTGTATGAAAAAAAGTAACCCGTTCTTGGTATTGCTTCCAAGTATGTGAACCCCTAGACTAATGAGATGTCCAAGCGTAATCGGAGTGGCGTGAGGTGTCAGCCAACTGGAGTCCAATCAATGAGATGAGAGTGGAGGTGTTGGTTAACCACTTAAGGACCAGGCCTCTTTTTCGGACTTGGTGTTTCCATGTTTAAAACAGTTTTTTTTGCTAGAAAATTACTTAGAACCCCCAAACATTTTATATTGTTTTTTTTCTAACACCCTAGAGAATAAAATGGCGGTCATTGAAATACTTTTTTTCACACCGTATTTGCGCAGCGGTCTTAGAAGCGCACTTTTTTTGGAAAAAATTCACTTTTTTGAATAAAAAAATAAGACAACAGTAAAATTAGCCCAATTTTTTTTTATACTGTGAAAGATAATGGTATGCCGAGTAAATTGATACCCAACATGTCACGCTTCAAAATTGCGCCCGCTCGTGGAATGGCGTCAAACTTTTAGCCTCAAAAATCTCCATAAGCGACATTTAAAAAATTCTACAGGTTGCATTTTTTGCGTTACAGAGGAGGTCTAGGGCTAGAATTATTGCTCTCGCTCTACCGATCGCGGCGATAACTCACATATGTGGTTTGACCACCGTTTTCATATGCGGGCGCTACTCACGTATGCGCTCGCTTCTGTGCGCAAGCTCGTCGTAACGGGGTGTTTTTAAAAAATTTTTTTTTTTTTTCTTATTTATTTTAATTTATTTTATTTATTTTTACACTTTAAAAAAAAAAAAAAAAAAAAAATGGATCACTTTTATTCCTATTACAAGGAATGTAAACATCCCTTGTAATAGAAAAAAGCATGACAGGTCCTCTTAAATATGAGATCTGGGGTCAAAAGGTCCTCAGATCTCATATTTGGGCTAAAATGCAAAAAAAAAAAAAAAATCTGACATTTAAAAAAAAAATATATAGCTTTAAGAGGTATGGGCGAAAGTGACGTTTTGACGTCGCTTCCGCCCTCCTATGGTATAGAGACGAGTGGGGGCCATCTTAGCCTCACTTGTCTCTATGCCCAGCTGACTGAAGGACCCGATCGCCTCCGCCGCTACCGACGGCTCCGGTAAGCGGCGGAAGGTGCGGGAGGGCGGCGGGAGGGGGGGTGGCACCTCTCCCGCCGCCGATAGCGGTGATCTCGCGGCGAATCCGCCGCGGAGACCACCGTTATCGTACAGCCGACCGCCGCCTGAAGAGATGGATACCTCGGTTGTGGCAGCAGCTGCTGCCGTTACCGAGATATCCCTCTTCAAAAAATGGACGTACATCGTCGTGCGGCGGTCGGCAAGTGGTTAAGCTGCCCTATTAAAAAAAAAAAATTTAAAAAATAAAAATAAAAATAAAACAACACACACACACACCACACACATTCCGGGTTTGCTTTTCACAAGAAGCACTGCCTGATGTGAATGATGCCTCACAAAAGAGCTCTCAGAAGACCTACAATTAAAGAGTTGTTGACTTGCATAAAGCTGGAAAGGGTTATAAAAGTATCTCCAAAAGCCTTGCTGTTCATCAGTCCACAGTAAGCCAAATTGTCTTTAAAAGGAGAAAGTTCAGCGCTGCTGCTACTCTCCCTAGGAGTGGGCGTCCTGTAAAGATGGACTGCAAGAGCACAGTGCAGACTGCTCAATGACGTGAAGAATCCTAGAGTGTCAGCTAAAGACTTACAAAAGTCTGACATATGCTAACATCCCTGTTAGCGAATCAACGATACACAAAACACTAAAGAATGGATTTCATGGGAGGATGCAACAGAGGAAGCCACTGCTGAAAAAAATAACTAAAATAAAACACTGCTGCATGTTTACAATTTGCACAAGAGCGCCTGGATGTTCCACAGCAGTACTGGCAAAATAATATGTGGACAGATGAAACCAATGTTGAGTTGTTTGGGGGGGGAGAAAAAAAATAAAAAATAAAAAAAAGCACAACACACCAGCATCAAAACCTCATCCCAACTGTGAAGTATGGTGGTGGGGCATCATGGTTTGGGGCTGCTTTGCTGTGTCAGGGCCTGTACAGATTAGAGGTCGACCGATATATCGGCCGATATTTGCCGTTTTTTAAATAATCGGCATCGGCCGATTTGTGCTGATAAAAAGCCGATTTAGAACTACAGCGGGACTTTGAAATGATTTCTGTAATAGAAGTCAGTCTAAGTTGACTGAGTCGTCATAGCAACACTTTCCTCCTCTCTGGGCAGGCTGCCAAGAAAAGAACTAAATGATACAATGTTTACACTTGAATGAATGAAGTCATCTCTGTGTGTAGAAGTTCTCAGTTTAACCATTTAAAGACTAAATCTTTTCTGACACTTGTTGCTTACAAGTAAAAATCCTGTATTTTCTGCCAGAAAAATCACTTAGACCCCCCCAAAAATGATATATATATTTTTTAGCAGAGATCCTAGGGAATAAAATAGCGGTTGTTGCAATATTTTATGTCACACGGCATTTGCACAGAGGTCTTTCAAATGCATTTTTTTGGGGAAAAAAATACACCATTTAAAAAATAAAATAAAAACAGTAAACTTAGCCCATTTTTTTTTTTTTTGTCCAAAAGTTTTGACTACCTGTTTTTATTTAATATATATATATTTTTTTTATCTAAATCATACATACAAGTAAACTGATTGGAGGTTTGTTTTGTTTAATAAATGTTTAACTGTAAGAAATTTTCTGTATCACTTATGAAGGCTGCTTTCACACTGGAGCGGGCAGGCGTTGATGGTAAAACGCAAGTTTTAGCGGCTCTTTACCATCATTTTAGCGGTGCTATTTGGCTGCTAGTGGGGCACATATAACCCAGCTAGCGGCCAAGGAAGAGGTTAAATGCGCCCATGAAGCACTGCTGCCAAATCGCATTGCATGCGCTTCGGCAGTGGTGCCCATTCATATCAATGGGCAGGAGTGGTGGAGGAGCGGTATACACCACTCCAAACGTGCTGCTTGCAGGACTTTTTTTTAAGATCCTGCCAGCGCATCGCCTCAGTGTGAAAGCACTCTGTCTTTCACACAGACTGCAGGGGAGCCATTTTACAGGCACTTTACAGGCGCTATTTTTAGCCCAAAAGCGCCTTAAAACGCCACAGTGGGAAAGGTGTGTTAGATCAAGGGGGATTAAAAATAAATAAATAAATAAAATCGGCCTAACATATCGGCCCAAAAAAATCGGCATCATATATCGGCAATCGGCCGCCATGATTTCTAAATATCGGCATCGGCCAGAGAAAAACCCATATCGGTCGACCTCTAGTACAGATTGCTGTCAAAGGAAAAATGAATTTGCAAGTTTATCAAGACATTTTGCAGGAGAACTTAAAGTGGTTGTATAGTCAATTTTTTGACTTTTACCTACAGGAAAGCCTATAATAAGGCTTACCTGTAGGTAAAAAAAAATAAAAATATCTCTCTCGGTTTAGGAGATATTCCCCTTGATATGCGCCGCTGCAGTCAGCGGCACATGCGCACAAGGGGATTCTCAGCTGAAAGCCCGGCAGACGCCGGCCGGACCCTGCCGGGATGAACTCTCCCGCACGCATGCGCGGGAGTGACAATATTGCGGCTCCGGCCACTCACAGCGCCGGAGCCGCAATACCCAGAAGAAACGCAGAGAGCATGTCAGCTCCCTCGGCGTGGATCGGGCCAGATGTCGGGGCCTCGTTCTAAGGCAAGCATCTCATAATGAGCTAGTATGCTAGCTCATTATGCCTTTTCCTTTGCAGGTAGCAATAAAATAAAAAAAAAAAAAAAAAAAAAAAAAAAAGGTATACAACCGCTTTAAGGCCATCTGTCCACCAGCTGAAGCTCAGAAGATTGGTGTTGCAGCAGGACAACGACCCAAAGCATAGAAGTAAAACAGAATGGCTTAAACCTAAAAAAAATTAAATAAAAAAATAAGCCTTCTGGAGTGGCCCAGTCAAAGTCCTGACCTCAACCCGATTTAAATTCTGCGGCATGACCTCAAGAAAGATTCACACCAGACATCCCAAGAATATTGCTGAACTGAAACAGTTCTGTAAAGAGGAATGGCCAATAATTACTCCTGACCATTGTGCATGTCTGATCTGAAACTACAGGAAACATTTGGTTGAAGTTATTGCTGCCAAAAGGAAGTTCAACCAGTTATTAATGTGGTTGTAAACCCTCCCCCACAACTTTGTCCCATGTAAATCAGCATAAAAAACCCTAATGAACACTGCTTTTATACATCTCCTTACTTGCTTAGTATTGTTGTAATCCTTGCTGTTCTGTAGAATGAAGTCAATGAGCATGCCCAGATCTCCCCTGATTTAAGGCACACTCTCCATGTCTTATCTGTTATCATGACTTGCTACAGAACAACAGTGAACTCTGCTAATCACTCAGAGCTTCCTCCTACACACCATGTGACCTCACAGTCTAAATATTGGCCATTACTGCAGTCTTATCAGCTGAAGCTGATAAGTCTGACAAAGGGAAACAGACATGGGCACAAGTAAATACTATGAAACAAACAAGTAAGCAATGAACAGGGAAGCAGGGTTGCCACAGAAAATGTTGGATTGAAAAGGAGGCTTGGTTAACAGTACAGGAAGTGCTCAATGTAAGGGCGGAAATACACTCCACTGTGGACTCAGAAAATACTTAAGATAGTGCTGCCAAACCCCTGGAAACAAGTTTTTTAAAGTTTCTTTAAACAATAATATGCGATTTGGCTGGATTACAGTGGCTATAGTCTGATAATTACTTATTATAATGGACTAAATGAAGAGAAGCATCAGAGTGGGAGAGTTTACTTCTGCTTTAAATCCAAGGGTTCACATACTTTTTCAACCTGCACTGTGAATGTTTCCATGGTGTCTTCAATAAAAACATAGCAACATATAATTCTTTGTGTGTTAGTTTAAGCCAGTGTTTCTCAAATCCAGTCCTGAAGCCCCCCCAACAGGTTATGTTTTCAGGATTTCCCTCAGATGAAACAGCTGTGGTAATTTCTAAGGCAGTGAAACTGATCAAATCACCTGTGAAAAATAATGGAAAACCTGAAAACATGACCTGTTGGGGGGGGCCTGAGGACTGGATTTGAGAAACACTGGTTTAAGCAGACCGATTGTTTATTGTTGCAACTTAGATGAAGATCAGATCACATTTTATGACCAATTTGTGCAGAAATCTATACAAAAGGGTTCACACACTTTTTTGCAACTGTACTTTAACCACTAGGCCCCCGCTCTATAGCCAAAAGACAGCTACAGCACGGACGCCAATTGCCAGGAGGCCGTCCTCCTGTTTACTTTCACGATGCATGCATGAGGGAAATTCTGTGCTGGCCGTGTCCCTTGGACACAGCCAGTGACACTGATCGCCAATCCACAGCGGCCGTTTACAGTGCAATCTGAGCTCCCAATGAGAGATGATCTCATATGTAAACATACGAGATAATCTCATCACCGGCTCTCCCTCGGGACAGATGAACGGCTGCAGCTTGTGAGAGAAAAAAATAATAAAGTGCCCACAGTACATGTCCGTGCCATCTGTCATCAGTGCCATCTGTCATCGTCCTGGTGCACCAGGATCTTCAAAAGTGTAATAGGTTGTCAACAAGTTAGATGTGTAATTTATGCTCCTAGAACACGTGACGGTGCTCCCTGCATGTTGGGCCGCTCCAAGTGGCCAGGCTGTGGAAAAGTCCCACACATGTGGAATCGTAATACTCAGGAGGAGTAGCAGAATGTATTTTGGGGTGTCATTTGTGGTATACACATGACATGAGAGAGAAATACCTTTATACAAAGACAATAGTGTGGGGGGGGGGGAATTTTTTTTTTAAATCTTCATTTTGCAAAGAATTGTGGCAAAAATTTACATCAAACCTCACCATGCATCTAAATACATTGGAATGTCTACAAAAAAAATAAAAAACAAGTCATTTGGGGGTATTTGTACTTTCCTGGCTTGTTCGGGTCACAAGAAATGAGATGATGCCACCAGTACATCAGGTGTGATCAATTTTTTATGATTTGCACCACAGCTTATAGACTAACTTTCACAAAGACCAAATAATATCCACTAATTTGGGTTATTTTTACCAAAGATATGTAGCAGTATAAATTGTGGCCAAAATTTATGAAGAAAAATTTATAATTTGCAAAATTTTATCACAGAAACAACGAAAAATTTGTTTTTTCAAAATTTTTGGTCTTTTTTCATTTATAGTGCAAAAAATAAAAAACCCAGGAGGTGATCAAATACCACCAAAAGAAAACTATTTGTTTGAAAAAGGACAAACAATTGATTTGAGTACAGTATTACATGACTGAGTAATTGTCAAAGTGCGAGAGCACAGAAAGCTGAAAAATGGTCTGGGCGGGGGGGGGGGGGGTTTAAATGCCCAGTTGTCAAGTGGTTAAAGTTTATGTAGCACCATACCGCATACTGTCATTGCGATTGTGCTGCAAGCTCCAGAGACAGTAGGAACACTGAAAGAAAAAATCTGCCCCTGGTATTACAGCCTATAGAGTGGCTATGCTTCCATGCAGGGTATCCCTGATGCCACCCCAACGTACCTGCTCCCAGCTGGAAGCAAAGGTTTGGACAGGACCAACTAAGGCTCTATAACAGGGATATGCAATTAGTGGACCTCCAGCCGTTGCAGAACTACAAGTCCCATGAGGCATAGCAAGGCTGACAGCCACAAGCATGATGGGACTTGTAGTTTTGCAACAGCTGGAGGTCCTCTAATTGCATATCCCTGCTCTATAAGATTTGTCTCCAGCCCCCCCTAAAGTCTGAAGGACAGTAAACTGGCTCTGCCTTATAGAAAGTTTGGACTGTGGCCAGTGGGAGTAAACAATGCCATAGGCCTAGTGGTCAGTGGAAGAAAAAAAAAAAAAAAAAAAAAAAAAAAAAGCCAACTGGTTTTAGTGAGAGGATCAGTGGTGCCCCATCATTGGTGTCAGTAAGAGGACTAGTGCCTTATATCAGCTGAAGGAATACTGCCCCCAAAAGCCAGATAAAGGCAAGCAAAGGGTCACAGCCACATTTTGGAGACCAATACCCTTAGATTGGGTCTGAGAACAGAGGCATCCGACCTGTATGTATTACAGTGGGCATGAATGCACAGTATAGGCTAGGGATAATGCAAGAGACCATGAAATTGGATTACAGTAGGCACACATATGCAGCATGGACAGGGAGCTAGAAAACGGGGGCCACCTGATTGTATTAGTGGGAACACAGGTACAGTATGGGCTGGGAGCAAGAACGCAGAAAGATGCCTGTGTTACAGTGGTCACATACATGCAGTATGAGGTGGGAGCCAGGATGCAGGACACCCGATTGTATAAGGCTTCATTTACACTGACATCACCTATTGAGTTTGGCATTTTTGCCAACGTTCCTAAACTCAACTGCACAAAAGCCTAAGTGTCAGTGTACACTTAGAGTCCATTCACACAGGGGCAACTCCTGATCCGACTTCAGGTCGCCCCTAGTCGCCTCAGGTCGGACAACATTTAAAAAGCAATGTAAGTGAATGAGAGCCGTCTTAATGCACACTACTGAAGTCGCTCCGACTTCAGAAAAGGTTCCTGTACTACTTCTATCCGACTTGTAGGCGACCGGTACCCATTGATTTCAATGGAGATCGCCTCCAAGTCGGATCTCCGTCTATACGGAGGCGACTCTGACAGAATTATCAGCTCTCAAGAGGGAACTCCACGCCAAATTTCTGAAAAAAATTTGGCGTGGGTTCCCCCTCCGAGAGCATACCAGGCCCTTAGGTCTGGTATGGATTCCAAATGGGGTTGATGTCACACGGGTTGGTCACATGGGTTGATGTCACATGGTGACCCCGCCCCCTTACCATGTGACATCAACCCATGTGACCAACCCATGTGACATCAACCCATGTGACACCACCCCATTGTCCCTATATAAGTGGCAGCTCAGCGCGTCCCTGGCATTGCGGCCGGAGAGCTCGTCGAGTCAACATCTCCAGGAGAAGGAGAAGAACGGAAGGCAGCGGCGGCGACAGAAGACCGGGCCACCGCCTGTAAAAGAGCTATAAGAAGGCGCGGTGGCCCAGCAGAAGAAACGAAGAGGGGGACAAGACCCCCGAAGTCGGGAGAAGAGGCCGGCGGCGAGGAAGAAAGCCGGACTCCTCCGCTAGCAAAAGAGCTACAAGAAGATAGCGGAGGAGTCCGGCGAGAAGACCCCCGAAGACGGAAGACCCCCGGAGCTGTGCAATAAAATATTTTTTCCCTGTGTTGTGTTTTTTTTTTTGTACTTTTTTTCACAGGTGAATGGGTAGGGGTACATTGTACCCCATACTCATTCACATAGGGTGGGGGGCCGGTATCCGGGGGCCCCCTTATTAAAGGGGGCTCCCGGATTCCGACAAGCCCCCCGCCCGCAGACCCCGACAACCAACGGCCAGGGTTGTCGGGAAGAGGCCCTTGTCCTCATCAACATGGGGACAAGGTGCTTTGGGGTGGGGGGGGGGCCGCACGCCCCCCCCTCCCCAAGGCACCCCCCCATGTTGAGGCACGCGGCCTGGTACGGCTCAGGAGGGGGGGGCCGCCCGCCCGTCCCCACCCCCTTTCCTGGCCGGCCGGGTAGCGTGCTCGGATAAGGGTCTGGTGTGGATCTGGGGGGGGACCCCCACGTCGTTTTTTCGGCGTAGGGGGTTCCCCTTGGAATCCATACCAGACCTAAGGGCCTGGTATGCTCTCGGAGGGGGAACCCACGCCAAATTTTTTTCAGAAATTTGGCGTGGAGTTCCCCCTTGAGCTCATTCTCTGCTTGGCCACGGCAAAAGTCGCCTGGCCTGGGGCGACTTGTAAGTCGTCCCAAGTCAGGTTGAAGTCATTACAAGTCGTGTTGAAGTCGTCCCAAGTCGCGCTGTGATCTTAACTCAAGTCGCCTACAAGTCGTGTTGCCCCTGTGTGAATGGAGTCTTAGGCTTTTAGCAGAGTTTAGGAGCTGCTATGTTTAGGTGAGGTGGCAGTCTGATTATGTCAGATTTTTGCGTCTCAAAGTGGTACATTGTTTTGCATTGAAATTAAGCGTTTTATATATTGCAGGCCTGAAATTTTTAAGAACTCACTTAAATCTATCCAAGAGACTAGTAGACATCCCAGGTATGATGAACTTTGAAAGACGAAATCAAATATAATAACTATAATTACTACAAATATAAAAAAAACTGGAGTTAGTACTTACCGGTAACTCCTTTTCCGGTGGTCTTCAGGACAGCCCTTGAGATGGAGCTCCTCCCATCGACACAGGAAACACATTGCCACAGTTCAAAAGGCGGTCCCTCAGGTCCCTGGTCAGTCATTCACCAAGAACCGAAGGATGGAACTGCAAAACATAAACCATAACAGGTAATAACATTAGTACATCACTATAATCAAATAAAGGGTGGGATCGTGCTGTCCTGGAAGACCACCGGAAAAGGAGTTACCGGTAAGTACTAACTCCAGTTTTCCCAAGTGTTCTTCCAGGACAGCCCTTGAGAGGATCCTCAAGTACTTGCCAGATTGGGGGGGGGGGACCACGGCCTGGAGGACTTTCCTCCCAAAGGCCTGATCCTGACTAGACATTAGGTCCAGTCGGTAATGCCTTGTAAAGGTGGAAAAGCTTGACCATGTGGCTGCTTTACATACCTGCTCCGGGGTGGCACCAGCTCTTTCTGCACAGGATGCAGACAACGCTCTTGTTGAGTGAGCTTTCACACCCTCAGGAGGATCTCTATTCAAGGCCTTATACCCCTCTGCTATAGCTAGCCTAATCCATCTAGCTATGGTTACTTTTGAAGCTTTTTGCCCCCTACGCTGCCCGGAAAAAAAGGACAAAAAGGGAGTCAGAGATTCTGGATGGATTTGTTACTTTTAGATATTCTAGAATACACCTCCTCACATCCAATAAATGAAAACGTTCTTTCTCATTTGCTGCATTTTGGCAAAATGAGGGGAGGACAATATCTTGTGACCTATGGAAGCTAGAGGCTATCTTTGGTAAGAACCCAGGGCCTGTCTTTAGAATGACTGTCTTCTAGGATCTGTAAAAACGGTTCCCTGATGGAAAGGGCTTGGATTTCACGGACCCTACGAGCTGAAGGGATTGCCACCAGGAGTACTGTCTTAAATGTAATAAGCCTTAGGGAGGCCTCTGAGATAGGCTCAAAGGGTGACCCCAAGAAAGCTTTTAGTACAACTGCTAAATCCCAGGATGGGACTCTGTTGACTGACAGGCTTACGTCTAGCGACTGCCTTACAGAACCTAGCGACAAAAGGATTTTCCTGTAAACGTTCATCTAGGTACACACTTAAGGCAGCTATCTGTACCTTAATAGTACTTAGGGTTAACCCTTTGTTTACACCTTCCTGTAAAAACTGTAGAATATTAACCGTATTCATGTTTTTCTCCTCACGGCTATTCAGCCAGCTATTACATTTTCTCCAGACTTTTTTGTAAATAGCCCTCGTGACTGGTTTGCGACTCTGTAGTAAGGTCGCAATTACCTCATCCGTCAGACCCTTACTCCTTAAGATTTCCTCCTCAGTAACCAAGCTGAAAGCTTCAGTGTGGCCACCTGCGGATGATAAAGAGGTCCCTGCGACAGGAGATCCTGTCTGCAGGGAAGCCTAATGCCCCGTACACACGAGCGGACTTTTCGACATCCAAACTCCGACGGACTGAGTCCGGCGGACTATCCGATCGTGTGTGGGCTGCAACGGACTTTAGCTAAGCTAAAGTCTGACGGACTTTAGAAATGAAGCATGCTTTAAATTTTCCCGACGGAACTCCGCCGGACCCGGTCCCCTTTGAAAAATCCGCTCGTGTGTGTGCTACTCCGACGGACTAAAACCGACGCTAGGGCAGCTATTGGCTACTGTCTAGGAACTTCCTACGTCGAATCCAGTCGTACGTCATCACGTTCGACTCCGTCGGAGTTTGGTGTGATGGTGTGTGGTCAAGTCCGTTCGGTCGAAAAGTCCGCCAGAACTCCGGCGGAACTCCTTTGGAGGTCTGTCAGACTTAATCCCTCTCGTGTGTACGGGGCATTAGAGGAGGACAGTCTGTCAATTGTAGCAACGTTGTGAACCATGGTCTCCTGGGCCAGAACGGTACTACTAGGATCAAACAGGTTTTCTCTTAGGAATTTTGCTAGGACCCTCAGAATAAGATGAAGAGGGGGAAAAGCATACACCAGACTGAAAGTCCACAGTGTCTGCAAGGCATCTACAGCCAGGGCTGATCTCCTGGGTTTAGCGAGCAAAAATTGGGAACCTTTGCATTACTTTTGCTCGCAAAAAGGTCTACTTCTGGTTTTCCCCAGTGAGATGTTATAAGATTGAATACCTCTGGGTGCAAGGACCATTCTTGGTTTGAAACCCTTTGTCGACTCAAGAAGTCCCCCGTGCTGTTCAGCTCCCCTTGCTGCTGACTTAGCCGTAAATTTTACGGAGTCCGTGGAGGCATCAGAGATGAAACTAGTGGCCTTGAAAAGCATAGGGAAGGATTTCAAAAGCTCCCCCCTAGGAGTGCCTGCTTTTAGATGTTCCTGCAGTTGTGACAACCAGAACTCCAGGTTTCTAGCTACACAAGAAGTGGCTAGAGCTGGTTTTAAGCCTGCCATAGAGGCATCCCAGGCCCTCTTTAAGACAATGTCTGTTCTCCTGTCCATTGGATCTTTCAAATGGCCCATATCCTCAAAGGCCAGATCAGCCTGCTTTGAGACTTTGGACAGAGGGGTGTCTAGTTTAGGATTTTTATTCCAGACCGCCTCTGGGCTCTCATCAAAAGGGAACCTTCTCTTAATGGAATTAGGAAAGAAAACCTTTTTATCCGGTTCCGACCACTCCTTAAGGATAAGGTCAGAAAGCACTTTATGTATCGGAAAAACCCTTGCTTTCTTTTTCCCCAGAGCCTCATACATCTTATGTCTGGATAATTGAGTTTCTTCCTCAATTTCCAGCGTATCATAGATAGCACCCATTAGTTCATCTACTTCCTCAAGAGACAGCTTATACTTTGAGAATTTAGATGTTGCTTGATCCTCCTCCTGATCAGAATCTGTGTCAGAGGAATCGGGGCTAATCAACGTGGGGCTAGGCTCCCTGACCATACAGGGCTCCCCTGAGCTGGGTGTTGTAAAGCATGGTGAGGAGGAAATTGCAGTTCTATTAGTGGAGGCAGCTGAGCCTACATCTGTGATTAACTCCCGGAGGGACTTAAAGGTCGACACCATTTCCTCTTTAAAAGGAGCCCAAAAATTTTGCCAAGGAGGAATCTGCCTCAGATTTAAGCAAGCTTGCAATACATTGCTTGCATAGGGCTTTGTTAGAGGCAGATGACAACCTATTCCCACAATTAGGGCGCTTTTTGCGGCCTGCCTTGTCTTCCTTTGGTAGCTCCTTAGCCTGAAAATAAAAAAACAAATTTTTTTTTGCATCAGCTCCATGTACCTCGTTAGAATCACCATCAACTGCATACATCCTTAACTGCGAGTTAACCACCACCGTGGGGCACTACAGATCCCAGCCTACAAACACCACAACTCCTTAAACCACCAGAGTAATAGCATGCCCAGCAGTCTACCTGGGATTGGCTGGTGCCTGCCTCTGCCGGAGCGTCCTGGGGAATAGCCTCCATGGTCCCCCTCTGCCACTCCGGATCACGCCGGTAGTCTGGTATTGCTGGACTCTGGTCGGGACTGCACAAGCACAGCACTGGCTCTCCCTCTCCTCCCTGTGCCCTAGAGACCCAGAACGGGAAGTCTCGGCACGCAGTGATGACGCGGTTCCACTGGAAATGACGCTCGGCGTCTCCGACCCCACCGCAACAAGGAGCAGAGATGGAAGGTTCCACTCACCGCTCCTGGGGGAAACCGGCGTCATTCTGCCCCTGGCCACCTCAGCACTGGAAGGAGGAGGGTAACAGGTCTGCTCCGATGCAGCTGGACGGTACCCGAGCCACAAAACAGGTATGGACCCTACTGCAGCCAATAAACAGGACCCGGTCCCTTATGGCTAACAGATTCTCAGGCAGCCCCTGAGAGGGGCCTCCAGGTTCCTGGCAACATGTTCCTCCGGAGGAAACAAATGACTGACCAGGGACCTGAGGGACCGCCTTTTGAACTGTGGCAATGCGTTTCCTGTGTCGATGGGAGGAGCTTCATCTCAGGGGCTGTCCTGGAAGAACACTTGGGAAAATGACCTTTATTCCATAAAGTAAATTAAACACTGAAATTTGCTCAGTTGCAGAATTGTTGCTGTCACTTTCCATGTCTGATGATGAATTTCCCCACAAATCACCATCGCTCAATTCTGCAAATGATTCTAATTTATTATCGCTGTTTTTTAGCTGGTCTAAAACTGCCTTTGATGTAAAGGGACACTTTTTGGTTACCGTGGACAATCTCAAGTTTCCAGGCAGAAAGAACAGTAATCTATCTATAAAACTGTAGGGCACTGGACAAAGCACTAGGCATTAGGGGTGCACCGGATCGTCACCGATCCGTGATCCAAATGGGTCAACCTGTTCGGATCAGCACAGCCCGCGATCCGTGAAGCACTCCGCTGCCTTGGCCTTAGGAAAGGCTGCGGCTTCAGCTTAGCTCTGGAGTGGTGGCCATTTACAGTGTGATTGCTCCGCAAACTGAATTAATGTCATGACGCCGGTTCCTCTCCCCTCCGTGTACTGATCTGTACAGTGGAGGGGAGAGATTGGATGGAAGCAGCGCTGTGGGCTGGGTCTGTAGTGCCCACAGCGCAGCTCTGACAATTGCAGTCACATCCACGCTCAGCCATCCCTCAATACCCTTGCAATACCCAGCCATACTCTGCCAATATTACAGAGGGGGAGAGGACATGGATATTACAGTGGGGACTATATGGTGGTGTAATTTTCACAGGTTTTCGCAAATTCAATTATTTGCTGATCCGAAAAATGATCCGATCTGTGACTCTTATCCGAGGAACGATCCGTGAGTTTTTTAATCTGTTGCACCCCTACTAGGGATAAAAGGGAGGTTAAACGATTTCATACAGTAACAATCTAAGATAACCGTGTGTTTTTTTGCACTTTGAATTTGGCACTGGGTTCCATCCCTGTGTGTCGTGGCGCACGGCACACAATACATCGTGTGGAGGACACAGCGGGAGGACATTGCAGGATCCTGGGAACAAGGTAAGCAACTTTTCCATGATACTACAATGCAATCCGAGTGTGGCTCGGGGTTAATCCTTTTGGTAATGAAAATTCACTCCGAGCCACACTCGGGATTACTGCCAGGGGAGATTAAACTTCCCTCTCCTTTTGACCGCCGCAGTGGGCAACTGCAAATCGCGTTTTTTTCCCCCCAAACAGGTTGTCACATGAAGCAGTGAGTGCTCAATCATTCGGGAAGATTAAAACCTGCTGCACAAATTTTGAGTGGGTAAGTCTTTCGGGGCAAAATACTGAAGACTATCCCAACAACTGCTAGCAGCAACAGGGCGCCAATGGTTAACATGCTTTATATGGCGAGTGTTTAAATTCCAACTCCAGAAGTCTGGAAAGTTTCTAGATACATGTCCATTGGGTATATCTTACACACAATTCCAGGTGTTCTGCTCCTTGCAGCATCACGCAATTTTTTTTAAAATGTGGTGCAGCTGTGCCCAGATCCACCCATATAGCGGTGTCCATTCACAAAGATAGGTACACTGAAAAACCACAAGTCCACCATCTACCACCAAGACACAGGGACCCATAGATCTCAATGGAGCACAAGTATAGTGACATCACTACACTGGTAGTCCAGCCATTCCTTCCTCCTGCCTTGTAACCCTGTATATACAGCTGGAGTAATAGTCTGCAATCCACTGATCACCAGTACAAAGCAAAAAATAAATCGTGGATGCATTTAAGAATTTATTGATGGTAAAAGGTCTCCAATACTCCTGTCTGATAAAGATAATAATTGACAGGTGACAGCGGGTTGCCCCTTCCCCCCCCCCCCAGGTGACAGCGTGTTCCCCCTTCCCCCCCCCAGGTGACAGCGTGTTCCCCCTTCCCCCCCCCCCCAGGTGACAGCGTGTTCCCCCTTCCCCCCCCCCCCAGGTGACAGCGTGTTCCCCCTTCCCCCCCCCCAGGTGACAGCGTGTTCCCCCTTCCCCCCCCCCAGGTGACAGCGTGTTCCCCCTTCCCCCCCCCCCAGGTGACAGCGTGTTCCCCCTTCCCCCCCCCCAGGTGACAGCGTGTTCCCCCTTCCCCCCCCCCCCAGGTGACAGCGTGTTCCCCCTTCCCCCCCCCCCAGGTGACAGCGTGTTCCCCCTTCCCCCCCCCCCCCCAGGTGACAGCGTGTTCCCCCTTCCCCCCCCCCCAGGTGACAGCGTGTTCCCCCTTCCCCCCCCCCAGGTGACAGCGTGTTCCCCCTTCCCCCCCCCCCAGGTGACAGCGTGTTCCCCCTTCCCCCCCCCCCCAGGTGACAGCGTGTTCCCCCTTCCCCCCCCCCCCAGGTGACAGCGTGTTCCCCCTTCCCCCCCCCCCAGGTGACAGCGTGTTCCCCCTTCCCCCCCCCCCCAGGTGACAGCGTGTTCCCCCTTCCCCCCCCCCCCCAGGTGACAGCGTGTTCCCCCTTCCCCCCCCCCAGGTGACAGCGTGTTCCCCCTTCCCCCCCCCCCAGGTGACAGCGTGTTCCCCCTTCCCCCCCCCCCAGGTGACAGCGTGTTCCCCCTTCCCCCCCCCCCAGGTGACAGCGTGTTCCCCCTTCCCCCCCCCCCAGGTGACAGCGTGTTCCCCCTTCCCCCCCCCCCAGGTGACAGCGTGTTCCCCCTTCCCCCCCCCCCAGGTGACAGCGTGTTCCCCCTTCCCCCCCCCCAGGTGACAGCGTGTTCCCCCTTCCCCCCCCCCCAGGTGACAGCGTGTTCCCCCTTCCCCCCCCCCCCAGGTGACAGCGTGTTCCCCCTTCCCCCCCCCCCCAGGTGACAGCGTGTTCCCCCTTCCCCCCCCCCCCCAGGTGACAGCGTGTTCCCCCTTCCCCCCCCCCCCCCAGGTGACAGCGTGTTCCCCCTTCCCCCCCCCCCCCAGGTGACAGCGTGTTCCCCCTTCCCCCCCCCCCCCCCAGGTGACAGCGTGTTCCCCCTTCCCCCCCCCCCCCCAGGTGACAGCGTGTTCCCCCTTCCCCCCCCCCCCCCAGGTGACAGCGTGTTCCCCCTTCCCCCCCCCCCCCAGGTGACAGCGTGTTCCCCCTTCCCCCCCCCCCCCCAGGTGACAGCGTGTTCCCCCTTCCCCCCCCCCCCCCAGGTGACAGCGTGTTCCCCCTTCCCCCCCCCCCCCAGGTGACAGCGTGTTCCCCCTTCCCCCCCCCCCCCCAGGTGACAGCGTGTTCCCCCTTCCCCCCCCCCCCAGGTGACAGCGTGTTCCCCCTTCCCCCCCCCCCCCCAGGTGACAGCGTGTTCCCCCTTCCCCCCCCCAGGTGACAGCGTGTTCCCCCTTCCCCCCCCCCCAGGTGACAGCGTGTTCCCCCTTCCCCCCCCCCCAGGTGACAGCGTGTTCCCCCTTCCCCCCCCCAGATGACAGCGTGTTCCCCCTTCCCCCCCCCAGGTGACAGCGTGTTCCCCCTTCCCCCCCCCAGGTGACAGCGTGTTCCCCCTTCCCCCCCCCAGGTGACAGCGTGTTCCCCCTTCCCCCCCCAGGTGACAGCGTGTTCCCCCTTCCCCCCCCCCAGGTGACAGCGTGTTCCCCCTTCCCCCCCCCCCAGGTGACAGCGTGTTCCCCCTTCCCCCCCCCCAGGTGACAGCGTGTTCCCCCTTCCCCCCCCCCCAGGTGACAGCGTGTTCCCCCTTCCCCCCCCCCAGGTGACAGCGTGTTCCCCCTTCCCCCCCCCCAGGTGACAGCGTGTTCCCCCTTCCCCCCCCCCCAGGTGACAGCGTGTTCCCCCTGCCCCCCCCCAGGTGACAGCGTGTTCCCCCTTCCCCCCCCAGGTGACAGCGTGTTCCCCCTTCCCCCCCCAGGTGACAGCGTGTTCCCCCTTCCCCCCCCAGGTGACAGTGTGTTCCCCCTATAAAGAGAACAGCGCGGATAATGACAGATGTTGGGGATTGAAAGTCGTCACCAATAGGAAAAGACCAACAAAGCACCAGGGGGTGGGGAAGGGAGCGCCCCGCCGAGCTTCCGGGGGTCTCACTCACTTTTCGCCTTGCTCAGATGCAGGGAGTGGTCGGATACGGGCACACGGGTGGCCTCCCCGGGGTACACCTGTCCCCCAGCGTAGAAGTGACACTCGCCGTCCTGGTGAGCACGGCCGGCCCGGGGCTGCTCCTTCTCTTCAGCAGCATGACACGTGACAGCGGCTGTATGGAAGAGAAAGACGGCGAGCAGAAGAGCGGAGCACCGGACCTCCATCGTTGTGGGTGGCGGGAGAAAGGACACGTACAGCCTGAGAGGAGGGGGAGGAGCTGAGGATATCAGGGAGGGGGCGGAGCGCGGGTTAACCCTACACTCTCCTCCGAGGATAGGCTACGCCAAGGAACCACGTGACCTGCTACTACAACAACCTCTCCCCCTCAGTCTATATACAACCCTCCGCTCTGTCTGTTAACCCCAGTCTTTCTATTACCCCCAGTCTATAGATTACCCCAAGTCTGCATACTACCTACCAGTCTGACTATTACCTACCAGTCTGTCTATTACCCCCAATCTATATATTACCCCCAGTCTATATACTACCTACCAGTCTGATAATTACCACCAATCTATATATTACCTACCAGTCTGTCTATTACCCCCAATCTATATATTACCCCCAGTCTATATACTACCTACCAGTCTGATAATTACCACCAGTCTATATATTACCTACCAGTTTGTCTATTACCCCCGGTCTATATATTACATACCAGTCTGTCTATTACCCCCCTTTCTCTATAAACTTGACCTCCGTAAGATTTACCCCCTTTCATGACCAGGCCATTTTTTGCGATACAGCACTACATTACTTTAACTGACAATTGTGCAGTTAACGGTGTATCCAGATAAAACGTTTGTCCTTTTTATCCCCACAAATAGAGCTTTTTTTTGGGTGGTATTTTATCACTTTATTTTTTATTTTTTTATATTTTTGCGCTATAAACAAAATAAGACTGACAATTATAAAAAAAAAATAATAATAAATATTGTAACATTCTGCTATAAAAGATATCAAATAATTTTTTTAAAAAAAAATCTAATTTCTTCATGAATTTATATATTCTGCTACATATTTATCCCAATAAGCAAATATTGATTGGTTTGCGCAAAAGTTATAGCATCTACAAACTATGGAATATATAAAGGGAATGATATATATGGATATATTATATATGGAATATATAAAGGGAAAATATATATATATATATATATATATATATATATATATATATATATATATATATATATATATATATATATACTGTATATAGTATCTCACAAAAGTGAGTACACCCCTCACATTTATGTAAATATTTTATTATATCTTTTCATGTGACAACACTGAAGAAATGACACTTTGTTACAATGTAAAGTAGTGAGTCTACAGCTTGTATAACAGTGTAAATTTGCTGTCCCCTCAAAATAACTCACACAGCCAACAATGTCTAAACTGCTGTCAGAAAAAGTGAGTACACCTCTAAGTGAAAATGTCCGGATGGGGCCCAATTAGTAATTTTCCTTCCCCGATGTCATGTGATTCGTGTTACAAGATCTCAGGTGTGAATGGGGAGCAGATGTGTTAAATTTGGTGTTATCGCTCTCATTGTCTCAAACTGGTCATTGGAAGTTCAACATGGCACCTCATGGAAAAAGAACTCTCTGAGGATCCGAAAAAAAGTATTGTTGGTCTACATAAAGATGGCTTAGGCCGCGTACAAACGGGCGGACTGTTCGCCCAACTTTGTCCGCTGAACAGTGTTTGGGCGGACAGTCCGCTCGTGTGTGGGCTTTCAGCGGACAGTTTCAGCGGACAGTTTGACGAACAAGGTTTTTCGGAAATTCCGTAAAACTGTCCGCTGAAACCTTGTTTCAGCGAACAGTCCGCTCGTGTGTAGGCTTGTTCGTCAAACAAAGTTGTGCGCATGCTCAGAAAGGATTTTCACTCCGAAAGTTATAATGCAGTGTATAGGACGTCGTATTTTTCGTCCCGTCGTACGTGCCGTTCACGTCATCGCGCACGGTTTCAGCAAACTGTTCGTTCGTCGTGTGTGGCCATGTCCGTCCATGCTAATTTTGAGTGGACTGTTTGCCGAAACTGTTTGACGGACAAAGTTGGGCGAACAGTCCGCCCGTGTGTACGCGGCCTTAGGCTAGAAGAAGACCCTGAAACTGAGCTGTAGCATGGTGGCCAAGACCATACAGCCGTTTAACAGGACAGGCCTCACTATGATCGAGCAAAGAAGTTGAGTGCACATGCTCAGCATCATATCGAGAGGTTGTCTTTGGGAAATAGATGTATGAGTGCTGCCAGCATTGCTGCAGAGGTTGAAGGGGTGGGGGGGGGGTCAACCTGTCAGTGCTCAGACCATATGCCTCATACTGTCAAATAAGTGCATCACAATAGTTTCTTTTTAAATGACAAAAATAACTGATGCCACGTAGCGCTATACACATGTGAACAATACAAATCACACTTTCTACCTCAATTACAAATACTCCCACACGTGAAATGATATATATAATCACATATAAATATGCAATCCAGAATATAAGTGCTATGAGTTCAACACTTTAAATACCACCCACCTTGTGTAAATAAAGATATATGAGTTTTTATACATCTATACCTAAAATTATAATAAACCCCACAAAATAAATCAATCAAACAACAGTGAGAAAAATGCCTTTTACATCACCATAGGCTATTATATATTTAAACTATAAATCAGTCCAATATAGGTAATCCACATGAAAGTGATAGTTGGTGTCCAAAAAAATTAATTTTGCTCCTTCACCACACCTTCTGTGACTGTAAATCCCCCATTGTGAGTACACTCACCAGCTATTAAGCCTCACACTCATGTGCTTGGCCAAAAAAACTTTGAATCCTCTCAGCAGATGAACTCTATGGGGCATCCCAATATCGCAGCCTGTATCCCTGGATCTTTTCCAATTAGAAGCGTATATATATATATATATATATATATATATATATATATATATATTGTAATGGACGCCGTGGCTGGGTCCTGGAAGGACGCTATATTTCCCCTCTGTTTGGGTTGTGCTCTCTTTAAGGGAATACAATTGATTAACCCACCTGTTAAGGCAGTGTCTTTAAAAAGCAAGACAGGAAGTTGTAGATGGGTGTGGAGGAGTGTGAGCAGCTTGCTGCTGGTTGAAGAGTGGTTTGCCCTGTGGGAGACTGTAGTCCGTGTAAGGGACTGGGAAAGGCTGACAACCTTGAGAGTCAGGAAGACTAAGGAAGTCGGTGAGTCCAGGGGGCTGGAAAGAGTTGACAAATCTGTTGGGAGCAAGCAGAGGAACTGTTGACAATTGAGAGCCAGGTGGCTTGGTATGTTCATTTGTGTGCTGAATGAATTTAAACCCCTGCGTGGGATTACTGGATGAACTAATATTTTGTTTTCTTATAATAAACGTGGGCTACCAGGCCCTTAACCATAAAACGCCTGCCTGATGTAGACTAAAACGTGCATCTACCAATTGTGCTTAATCACCCGAACATTACAAGTGGTGGAGAATGCGGGCATGTAGACGGTGGAATCCGGGTCCTTGCTCCATGGTGAGTCGCATCAGGAACTACTGCTAGCTGTGTGTGGCAGCCAGGCGAACAGCATTGTGTATACGTTTATTTGATGGACTGTGTTGCATGCGGGTTGTGTACCTGTGAAGGAAGAATCAAACATCAGATTTTTTTTTTTTTTTTTTCTTTTTCTACTTCTTTGCTGAGAACTGTTACAAGCTGCTGTGTGCATGTGATTGCAAGGATGAGGCAGTCAAAAAGCAAGAAGTTCATGTTTAATCAAGTTAAAGAGGATGTTGTTCCTGGCAGCCTGAGCCCAAAGGTGCCACAGCATGACGCAAGGAGGCCTCTGCGCTGCATCCGTTGTAGTGAGTGGGGACATGCTGTTGCCCATTGCCCCTTGTCACAGGAATGTTTGTGGAATAACCAAGCTGGATGGGAGGTTGATGAATTCTGGAGCTCATCTACTAATGATTGTGATCAGCTGTGTCCTCAGAAGTGGTATCCAATGGCAACGAGTGAGAGCCAATCATGGAGGAGATGCCAAGAAGTGAGCTCAGCATGGCCTGAGAAGATGTCTCCACCTTGTAGGACCAGTAAAAAGGGGCCAGTGACATGTGAGACAGCGAATGAATGGTTCAAGCGGAATCGCAAAGAGTCGGGTGCACTGCAAGGGGCTGAGATCTTGGCCTCTGACTATGTGCAACCCATGCTGCCTACAGAGGAGGTGGGAGACTTCCTTGTAAGATTTGAAAAAGTTGCTGTAAAGAGAAAATGGCCTAGGGACCGGTGGCCAAAACTGCTGCAAACCTTATTGCGGATAGAGTTCCGGTCGGTTTACCATTTGATGGATGGGGGCCAGGATGACTATCGCAAGTTTAAAGAGGAAATCCTTCTTAGAGGAGAGTTACATCGTATCATGGGCCGCCAGCAATGCTCCAGGATGGGAGAAGTGTCGCCGGAAGTCCTAGGAATTGGAAATCCAGAGAAACGTAAGGTTTTCTGTCATGGCCGCTTAGGCAAAGGGGTCAGTCCCGAAAGGAGAGTACATCAGCTTGAATCCTGCATGAGTTATAGCCAACCAGCTTTGGAGCGCAAGTCTGCAGTTACCCCTAGCAACAAGGATCTTGTGTTACCTACAGGGGGCGTCAGTGGGTCCAGAAAGGCTGCAGTTTTGCTCCATGGCCACATGGGGGAGTCAGCCTATGGAGACACCACACCAGTGAGACAACGCACTCAAGTGAAGGCTATGACATCAGCTGCAGGAACTGGTAAGACTGTTTCAGTTTATGATGCTGAACCCAGTGAAGTGGGAGTATGTCCAGTGGGGAGATCCGCAGTACAAATGGACATAGACTTTCTGCAGTGTGCTACCCAGAGCAGTGGGGAGGCACCGCGTAAAGCCCAAATAGACGCAGGGCTAAAGACTGAAAAGGACATGGGGACTCTGCATATGCCTGCTATGATCCAGCAAATGGCTGGGAAAATTGAGCTAGGGGTGACCAAAACAGTGCTGGTACCATGTTCCCTAGTGATAGCTGCTGCAGGGTTGCCCAGGGAAACTTCCAAGGAGCTTGCAGTGTTGGAGCAGAGAGTTTCCCAGGTCAGCTATGGAGCTGCCCAAATAGGCAAAAGTGCCCCTTTACAGAGAGCAGGTGCTGTGAAGAGTCGCTCAGAGGTTATGGTGGCTCATAAACAAACCACAAAAACAGCAGTTGTGTCTACATGTAATGAGAATGCTAATGATCGTACTAACAAAAGTGATACTATTGCTAAACGTGATGAGTGTAATGACATTGAAACATGTATTTCTTGTAATGTCATATCTGAGAGTGAGGTTGGTAATGTGTTCACTACCAGTGATGAGAGTAGGAGATCTCCCATGACAGGCAGAGGCACAGGATTGTCCATGGAAGTCTCATGGGGTCTCCATGTGTTGGAGTCAGAGGCTGTCCAGGATGGCTCTGGTGCTATGCTGGTGGAACAAGGGGGGACTAATTCACACAGTGAAAGCGTGTGGGCGCAGCCCCACAACCCTACGTGTAGCCCAGTGGGCAAGGGGTTAATTCAGCCTGCAAAAGTTGAGGGTACAAAGCTGAATGTGTCTGTAATGCCACCAGAAAAAGGTGTTCAAAATGGTGTGCTGCACCAAGCTTTAGGTGATGAAGCATCACCCCAATGCAACGTTGATAAAAGTATGGTGTTACAAAATGATGTATATAGAAATGACGAATGTACAGTTGAAGCTAATGAATCCCAGGTTTCTGTGCGGCTTTCTACAGCAGGTGATGCAACGCTGTGGAACGCCCATGGCGGAACCACAATGGACTGGGACAGCTGGGCCAAACAATTGCTAGCCATGCTGGGTAAGGCTAGCTTAAGTAACAAGGGTGTGGAAACAACTGCTATGCCAGACAGGGGGATCGCAGAGCCGCCGGTGGTTGAGGGCGTCCTGGTCCCTGCAAAGGTTGCTGCCCTCCACTCTGAAGAAACAGTTCAGGGCACTGGCATCGCAGATGTGTTGTCCACAGCCCTACAGCTAAATGATATGGAGTATCAAAGTGATAGTGTGACTTGTAATGACCTGCAGAGGCTCACCAACACTGGTGCAGAAGGGATAAGTGTGAGACATGTGTCTGACAGCTCTCCAGGGGAGAAACAAGCTGTGATGATGAGTACCTCCAAGGAGGATGAGGTCTCTTCAAATGTCTCACCCTCTCAACCTGCAGTCGCTGAGCCCCTCCATGTCTTGGACAGGGTAGAAGACCCTAGAAAGTTCTGGTGTTTAGACATGGGATGTTTAGAGATGACCGAAACCTTACTGGAAATGCTAGAGTTGGTAAAAATGAACTTGCTGTATACTTGGGTATCTCCACTGCAGTTGGACCAGGTGGTGCTGCGTAGCACCAATGGGTGGAGCCAGGTGGTACAGGCAGTGCTGGGAAACCTTGACCAACAGTGGAATTGGTGGGACCAATGGTTACCCATTTGGCACAGGATCTCCAGATTCTCGGTGAGAGTACTTCTAGTTAGTGGTTGGTATGGAAGGCACGCGAGAGAACTGCTTGAGATATCAGAGGTCTCTCCGTCTGATGCGGTGACTAGAAACATCTCTGCTGGTGTGGTCCGAGGTGCGGCAGAGCAGTTGTCAGTAGAGGGCGCAGATACTGCCTTACCCGCTAGGCCTCATGAGAAGGAAGGGCCCAGAATGGACTCAGCAGTAGCAGAGATGCTTTCTGTCACTGGCCCAGAGGTACAAGTTAAGGTGCCCGGAGACACTATGGAAGAAAGTGTTAATATTGGTTGCCATAACAATGTAATGTGTTCACATGGAAAAAATGGTTTATGCTTGGGTCAGGGTAGGTTGTTAGAACAAGTACCCATGGAGTGTTGGACAACGGGTGAGGTGGAGCTGTGCTATGGTCCCGTCGGATGTAGTCCCTCCTCGGGTCTTCTTCTAACAAACACTGAATTGGAAAGCTGTGATCTGTTAAGAGTTCGTTCTGTAAACAATGATTTGGTTGCAGTGGGTACCAAGAAAAACTGTTTTGAACCTGAAATACCGATGGTGAAGGGTAAAATGGGTATTTGTAAGTTGAAAGGAGGGCTCAAGGAAGGCAGAGTTCCCCCAAGAAAAGTGAATAAGCCCAGGGACCCCAAAAGAAGAGGAAGGCTGAGTATAGGACAATATAGGAACCTGTTAAGATCCTGGGGGGAATGTTCCTGGAAGCGCACCCGGAAAAAAGGTTGGGCCTACGTGGCTGACAGCCAGCACAGAGGTGTCCCAACCATCATGATGGGTGCTGGTGTTCCTCCCTCCGGATCGAAACACAGGGGGGGGATATGTAATGGACGCCGTGGCTGGGTCCTGGAAGGACGCTATATTTCCCCTCTGTTTGGGTTGTGCTCTCTTTAAGGGAATACAATTGATTAACCCACCTGTTAAGGCAGTGTCTTTAAAAAGCAAGACAGGAAGTTGTAGATGGGTGTGGAGGAGTGTGAGCAGCTTGCTGCTGGTTGAAGAGTGGTTTGCCCTGTGGGAGACTGTAGTCCGTGTAAGGGACTGGGAAAGGCTGACAACCTTGAGAGTCAGGAAGACTAAGGAAGTCGGTGAGTCCAGGGGGCTGGAAAGAGTTGACAAATCTGTTGGGAGCAAGCAGAGGAACTGTTGACAATTGAGAGCCAGGTGGCTTGGTATGTTCATTTGTGTGCTGAATGAATTTAAACCCCTGCGTGGGATTACTGGATGAACTAATATTTTGTTTTCTTATAATAAACGTGGGCTACCAGGCCCTTAACCATAAAACGCCTGCCTGATGTAGACTAAAACGTGCATCTACCAATTGTGCTTAATCACCCGAACATTACAATATGTATATATATATATATATATATATACACCTCAAAAGAAATAACAGTGGAAGCCTCCAATGGTGTAGTACCGTTAAAACACTTTAATCATTAAAACCACTCTCTATGCACTCACATGAACAGTGAAAGAATAAGCCACATCAAAAGATCAATCCACTTCACACTTGAACTTGAACAGGTGCTTGAGTATGTTGGGGCATTGGTGGTCACGACGGACCTCTATATAGGGAAACGGACAGCTATCTTTCAACCCTCCTCACGCGTCCCGCCTGGTCCCACACAGCAGGTTTTGTGTTTTGATTAGGGCGTCTTAGCGAGCTTACTCCGTCCCCTCCATCCAACGTCACCTCACGCCGTCTCATACACAAGTTAATAACTCAATAATGTTCGCCAGATAGCCACACCCCCGACATGTTTCGTCATACCAGACTTAATCATGGGATGCCTCATACTGCATCAAATTGGTCTGCATGGCTGTTGTCCCAGAAGGAAGCCACTTCTAAAGAAGATGCGCAAGAAAGCCCGCAAACAGTTTGCTGAAGACAAGCAGACTAAGAACATGGATTACTTGAATCATGTCCTGTGGTCTGATGAGACCAAGATAAATTTATTTGGTTCAGATGGTGTCAAGCATGTGTGGCGGCAACCAGGTGAGGAGTACAAAGACAAGTGTGTCTTGCCTACAGTCAAGCTGTCGCGTACCCTACAGCGGAGTCAGACTGTTGAGGGTGGCCTCTTGCTCGGTTCCGGTCTCCACACCCCTGGAGGTGGGAACAGGTAGTGTGAAGACAGCAAAAGGGTGCAGGTGCCTGCAGGTAGAAGTTGAAGACCTGGAGATGCTGGGTCCTCACGGAGGAAGAGGTGTTGGTCGATCACGGAGGAATACAGCGGAAGCCCAGCAGGCGTAAAGGAAACACTGCACGTCTGGAACAAGCAAGGTCGGCAACTGGCTGGCAACGAGGTACAGGAACGACAGGCAGGTGCGTAGTCAAGGGCCAGCAAGGGTCTGGTAACGTGCTGGCAGTGAGGTACAAAATCAGGAAGCAAGCCAAAGTAATAAGTCCAAGCCGAGGTCAGTGATAGTCCAGGAGATAGTAACAAGGAGTATCCAAAGGAATGGATATCAGGAACAAGGTCACAGGAACCAACAACGATCAGGTGTCTCAGGAATAGCTGAAGACGATCCAGCACTGGTATCAGGCCAGGATCCCGTTTATATAGGGAGAGATGTGCCAGGATTGGTGGAAGTGGCCGTACGTGCGTGAGTACGTACATACGTCCGGTTTACGCGGGTGCGTCCACGTGTTCGGATTAGCGTGCGCCTGTTCGTTCCAGAACTCATATGCCTCTGACGGGGACACCGCGCATGGCGCCTAGAACGAAGGTGAACCGCTGCTACACAGGGATGGGCATTCACATGGTGAGTTCCCTGACAGTGCCCCCCCCCCCCCCTTAAGGGCAGCCTCCGGGTGCCCCTTTGAACCAAACTTGGAGAGCGATGAAAGGCCTGTATGAGCCTCTGGGCATGAAGGTAATTTACAAGATGTGCACTCTATCAAATAGATTACATTGTTGCTATTGCAGTTGGCAAAATCACCTGTAGCACTGACTCCAAAAGGAGCGGCTGATTTAATTGGGCTTACCGTTACCTTCTTCACCTCCTGCGTGTCTAGGGGTTTCCCGAGGTAGATGGCCCAAGAATTGCAGAGACTGATGCCAGATCCACTTAAAGGGATCTTTATTTGCAAAAATAGTTAACGAACACAGTCTCTCAACATAGGGTTAGAGTGTTTAGGTAGGAAAGTCCAGGTACTCTTTAGTGCTAATTCAAAATAGGAAAAGTCTCTCACATCAGGACATCCAGAGAATAGCCATTCACAGCTGAATCCTCACCCTTATCAGATAGTCCTTCTCTCACCAGGCCTAGCAGCCAACAGGGTGTTTCAGTCAGACCAAGTCTCTGCCACAGACTTGCTATAGAACACTTGAGTAAAACTGAAAGTTTGTAGAACACTTGGAGAACCCTCATATGGTACCAGTATCTTGCAGCCAGTCCGGCGATACCACACGAGACTAGATTCACTTGGGGTCTTTCAACTTGTCCAGGCTCTTGCTGAGAAGACAACCTTTGCGTGGCCTTCTCACAAAGAGTCCTCCCCTGGATACCTTCACAGTTGCTGGACCTCACGAACCGAGACAGCACCTGTCAGGGAACTCACCGTACGTATGCCCGTCCCCGTATAGCAGCAGTTCCCGTTCGTTCCAGGCGCCATGCGCGGTGTCTCCGTCAGAGGCGTACGAGTTCCAGGACGAACGGACGTATGCTAAACCGAACACGTGGATGTACGCCAATCCGAACACGCGAAAACACCCGCGCAAACTGAACGGATGTACGTCTTCACGCACGGACGGCCACTTCCACCAATCCTGGCTCACTTCCCTCTATATAAACAGGGTCCTGGCCTGACACCAGTGCTGGATCGTCTTCAGCTGTTCCTGTAAGACCTGATCGTTGCTCCTGTGACCTTGCTCCTGTGACCTTGCTCCTGAGACCTTGCTCCTGTGACCTTGCTCCTGTGATCTTGTTCCTGTGACCCGTTCCTGATACCCACTCTTGGATTCCCCGTGTTGCTATCTCCTGGACTACCTCTGACCCCGGCTTGGACTTTCGACTTTGGCTTGTCTCCTGATTCTGTACCTCGTTTGCTTGCACGTTACCAGACCCCTTGCTTGTTCCTGATTACGCACCTGTCTCTTGTTATTGTACCGCATTGCCTGCCAGTTGCCGATCCTGCCTGTTCCAGACACGTAGTGCTCCCTGCACACCTGCTGATCTTCCAGTGCCTACCTACGTAACCAGTCTACACCTCTTCTACCGTGAGGACCCAGCATCTCCAAGGCCTTCTACTTCCATCTGCAGGCACCTGCACCCTTTCGTGTCCTCACGCTCCCTGTTCCCATCTCCAGGGGCGTGGTGACCGGAACCGTGCGAGAGGCCACCCTCAGCAGTCTGACTCCGCTGTAAGGTACGTGACAGTACGATCCAGCCAAAACATGGAGTCAGACAGGGGGGCCTCACCTCTGGAAGCTTTGTGCCAACAGATCTCTGCCCTCACCCAAGCAGTTCAAGGCCTGCAAGACGGTTACCATCAACTCGAGCAGAGGGTGGAGTCATTAACTCCAAACACTACTGCCTCCCAAGGGACTACAGCATCTCGGTCCGCCGGTCCGGCAACTCCAGCATCCATGCCTGCAATAGTGGTGCCACCCCCGGAGCCTCGAGTTCCTACCCCAGAGCGGTTTTCCGGAGATCGCAGCAAATTCCGTGCTTTTCGTAATGCATGCCAATTATACTTCCTGCTACAGCCTCGCACCTTCTCCTTGGAAAGCACAAAAGTTGGGTTCATCATCTCCTTGCTTCTGGGGGAACCTCAGACCTGGGCCCATCGCCTCTTGTAACAGGCCAGCCCTCTACTTGACACTACGGACTCTTTTCTGAATGAGATGGCTAAATTATACGACGATCCTCAGCGTGCCACCACTGCTGAGGCCAGTCTCCATGCTCTGCGACAGGGTCGCAGACCTGTAGAGGATTACGTGACGGACTTTAGGCGGTGGAGTTCTGACACTCAATGGAACGACGCCGCCCTACGCTACCAATTCCACATTGGACTGTCCGAACCATTAAAGGACGAATTAGCCCGCATCGAAGTTCCCAGTTCTTTGGAAGACCTCATACAGGTATCAATCCAAATTGACCGCCGTCTTAGGGAACGGAGAGCTGAAAGAGTTGGTCAGTTTCGCCCCACTTGGATGTTACCCAAGGTTCCTAATTATCCTCCTACCTCCACACCTGCTCCCATCTCCGAAGCTCCAGAGCCAATGCAACTAGGATTACTTCGCTCACCATTGTCTTCTGAGGAGAAGCTACGCCGGCGCCAGAACAACCTTTGCCTCTACTGTGGGGAAGCTGGTCACTATGCGAATACATGTCCAAATAAAATTCGTAAGTTCAAAGACTCACCTCTTGTATCCAATGCATTACCTCTGACGAAATCAATTCATATAGCTGTTCCCTTTTCCTTACAGCTTCCAGGAGGAACACTCCAGGTCCAAGCTATAATTGATTTGGGCGCCTGTAGTTGCTTCATTGACCATACTCTCGTTCTGCAACACAACATTCCATTGGCACTCAAGCAACGCCAACTTTCTATACGGTTAGCAGATGGATCCAACATCAGATCAGGTCCCATTACCCATGAGACTCAACCACTGCTCGCCAACATTCTATCCGGTCACCAAGAATTAATCTGCTTGGATGTCATTTCTTCACCACTCTTCCCAATCATTTTGGGAATGCCATGGTTACAAGCCCATAATCCCCAAATAAACTGGATAACCGGTGAGGTAGTGTTTCGGTCCACTTATTGCCTCCAAAATTGTGTCAGGACCTCAAACCACCTGGTTCCGGTCATTGCCTGTTCGGGTCCTACATCTGAGCTCCAGGGGTTGGTCCCAACCACATACCACAAATTCCTGGACGTGTTTGACAAAAGAAAGGCGGACACACTACCCCCTCATCGGGTCTACGATTGCCCAATCGAGTTATTGCCTGGAGCCGAAATTCCATTCGGGAGGATATTCCCTCTATCGGAACCTGAACTCCTGGTCCTCAAAGAATACATCGATGAGAACCTCAAGAAAGGATTTATCCGACATTCATCTTCTCCAGCCGGTGCTGGAATATTTTTCGTTGAAAAAAAGGACCATTCGCTCCTCCCATGTGTGGATTACAGGGATTTAAATAAAGTGACGATTAAAAATCGCTACCCCCTTCCATTAATTCCAGAATTATTCCAGAGACTTCGATCAGCCAAAATATTTACAAAGCTGGATTTACGAGGGGCCTATAACCTAATCAGAATCCGTAAGGGGGACGAATGGAAAACGGCTTTTCGGACACGTTTTGGCCACTTTGAGTATCTGGTCATGCCATTTGGACTCTGTAACGCCCCAGCCACTTTTCAACATTTTGTTAATGACATTTTCAGGGACTTTTTGGATTTATTTGTAATTGTTTATTTGGATGATATTTTGGTATTTTCAGACTCTCTGGAAACCCATCGTGACCATGTGAAACAAGTTCTCCTGAGATTAAGGCAACATGGGCTCTACGCCAAGGCCGAGAAGTGCGAATTTGAACGGCAGACCATTCACTTCCTGGGTCTGGTAATATCAACAGAGGGAATAGAGATGGATCCTCAAAAGGTTTCAGCCATTTTATCCTGGCCACCTCCAACTGATAAAAAAGGGGTACAGCGCTTCATTGGATTCTCTAATTTTTACAGGAAGTTTATCAAAAACTTTTCCAGTGTTATAGCCCCCATCACGCAACTCACCAGCAAACAAAACCGTTTTCGATGGTCCATCGAGGCCCAAGCTGCGTTCGATAAACTAAAAGGATTATTCACATCGGCCCCAATACTCAAACACCCTGATCCTGCTCTACCTTACACTCTGGAAGTGGACGCTTCAGAGAGCGCTGTAGGCGCCATTCTGTCCCAACGCCAAGGGCCTAAATCATTAATGCATCCTGTAGCGTTCTTTTCCAAAAAACTAAATACATCAGAAAGGAACTACGATGTGGGAGATCGGGAACTTCTAGCAATCAAACTGGCTTTAGAAGAATGGCGGTACCTTCTTGAGGGGGCAACACATCCAGTATTGATTTTTACAGATCATAAAAATTTGGAATATCTCAGAACAGCTAAGCGTCTCAGGCCCCGGCAGGCAAGATGGGCTCTTTTCTTCTCCGGTTTAAATTTTCACATAACCTACAGACCAGGATCCAAGAACAGCAAACCCGACGCATTATCCCGCATGTTCTCTGAAACTGAAGCCTCATCCCCTCCAGACACTATTTTGCAAGCTGGAAACTTCCTATTAACACAAACCAGTTTTCTATCACAGGTTCGGCAGTCGTCTCGAGGTGCATCAGTCCCTCCAGATATGAACCTCCAAGAAAAAGATGGTCTTTTCTGGCGAGGAAGCAAATTATTCATCCCTCAAAACCTTCGCACCTCCGTTCTACAGGTTTGTCATGACTATCCCCTGGCGGGTCACTTCGGAGGTCACAAAACGACAAATTTAGTTCAAAGGCATTTCTGGTGGCCAAACCTCGCGAAAGACTGCAGGAACTATGTTAGCTCTTGTTCAACCTGCCTCCGGAATAAAAACAGCAAAAATAAAGCCTGGGGATTATTGAGGCCATTACCTATCCCTGAAAGACCATGGGATAAGATCGCAATGGACTTTATTGTTGAGCTTCCCCCCTCTGAAGGATTTTCCTCTATCTTCGTGGTGGTGGATCGCTTTTCCAAAATGGCACACTTTATTCCCATGAAGGGAACTCCATCTCCAACCGAGACAGCCAGAGTATTCATTAGAGAAATTGTCAGACTCCATGGAATTCCCGGTGATATTGTCTCTGATCGTGGAGTCCAATTCACGTCAAAATTTTGGAAATCATTGTGTGAAACTCTGGGTATCAAGTTAAATTTCTCTTCAGCTTACCATCCCCAAACAAACGGGCAGACCGAACGCACTAATCAAACCTTAGAACAATATTTACGTTGTTTCACTTCTTTTTCTCAGGAGGATTGGGCTTCGTTACTACCCTTAGCAGAACTTGCATTTAATAACTCTACTCATTCTGCCACAAACCAGTCACCATTTTATTCTAACTATGGTTTTCATCCCTCCTTCTTGCCAACATCCTTACCGGATTCTCCTGTACCAGCTGTCCAGGATAGGCTGAATTTCTTTGTTATCAACAATGAGGTACTTAAAGAAACCCTTTCTAAGGCTCAGGAGGACGATAAAAAAATTTTTGACAGGAAGAGAAGGGGAGAATTGGATTTAAAAATCGGTGATCGTGTATGGCTGTCAACCGCAAACCTGAAACTGGCGTGTCCCTCTAAAAAATTGGGACCCAGATATTTGGGGCCTTTTCCAATTAAGAAGAAAATTAATTTGGTAGCCTATGAACTTGAACTTCCCGGCTCATTTAAAATCCATCCTGTATTTCACACTTCCCTGCTTAAACCTGATGTACCCAATTCCTTTCCAGATCGGGAGTTATGCTCTCCAGAAGCTATATTGATAGATGGGGAGGAGGAGTTTGAGATCGAAGCCATTCTGGATTACAGGAAGCGCCAAGGACAAAACCTATACTTGATTAAGTGGAAAGGCTTTGGCCCCGAAGAAAATTCCTGGGAACCCGAAGCGAATCTTCATGCCCAGAGGCTTATACGGGCTTTTCATCGCTCTCAAAGGTCGGTTCAAAGGGGCACCCGGAGGCTGCCCTTAAGGGGGGGGCACTGTCAGGGAACTCACCGTACGTATGCCCGTCCCCGTATAGCAGCAGTTCCCATTCGTTCCAGGCGCCATGCGCGGTGTCTCCGTCAGAGGCGTACGAGTTCCAGGACGAACGGACGTATGCTAAACCGAACACGTGGATGTACGCCAATCCGAACACGCGAAAACACCCACGCAAACTGAACGGATGTACGTCTTCACGCACGGACGGCCACTTCCACCAATCCTGGCTCACTTCCCTCTATATAAACAGGGTCCTGGCCTGACACCAGTGCTGGATCGTCTTCAGCTGTTCCTGTAAGACCCGATCGTTGCTCCTGTGACCTTGCTCCTGTGACCTTGCTCCTGAGACCTTGCTCCTGTGACCTTGCTCCTGTGATCTTGTTCCTGTGACCCGTTCCTGATACCCACTCTTGGATTCCCCCGTTGCTATCTCCTGGACTACCTCTGACCCCGGCTTGGACTTTCGACTTTGGCTTGTCTCCTGATTCTGTACCTCGTTTGCTTGCACGTTACCAGACCCCTTGCTTGTTCCTGATTACGCACCTGTCTCTTGTTATTGTACCGCATTGCCTGCCAGTTGCCGATCCTGCCTGTTCCAGACACGTAGTGCTCCCTGCACACCTGCTGATCTTCCAGTGCCTACCTACGTAACCAGTCTACACCTCTTCTACCGTGAGGACCCAGCATCTCCAAGGCCTTCTACTTCCATCTGCAGGCACCTGCACCCTTTCGTGTCCTCACGCTCCCTGTTCCCATCTCCAGGGGCGTGGTGACCGGAACCGTGCGAGAGGCCACCCTCAGCAGTCTGACTCCGCTGTAAGGTAAGTGACAGCACCGGATCACCTTTGAATCCTTCTTTCAGTTTCTTTGCCTCTGGCTAGCTAGCCCCTAGATCTGTAGTCGGGTGGAACTGAACCCCAGGCCATGAGAGTCCTGGGGGCCGGTCAGAAGCACCAGGACCATCAGCCAGAAAGCACTTCTGGACCGGAACCCCGAAGCATGTTATGTCAGCACCTTAAGTACCCTCTCCCAGAATGCACAGCAAGAGTGACACTCCCACTGGGCTGGTTCCGAAAAAGAGTAAGCCCTTAATGCACCCAACTAGACTACATTCTGGACCCTACCAGAGATGGCAGCACCACCCATGGTCAGGCAGAACACCATGCAGTCCAGGCAGACTGGTACTGAGGTAAAAATTTAGAATAATTAAACCCAAAACCAAACTGCGGTTCCAGGAAAAGTTAAATGACAAAACACATAGCACGTGCTCTTCAGGAGGCAGCACTACACACGTATTGGAAATTCTTTGCCAGTGGCATAGAAAGTTAGAGTTTTGTGACTTTTAGGGCTCTTGTACGCTTGCTTCAGCTTCAACAAGGCTTTGGACATGCTTTGTTAAAGCTCTCCGAACGATAGTCAAGGCTCCTGTCACTAAATAAAATGGTTAGCTTACAGTCCTGTTTACAATTGATTTTGCTTTGCTTTGACTTTGCTTAAAAAAAATTATACCCCATATAGCTTTAGTGGTGATTCAAAGCATCTTCAAATCTTCCATAGAAGTCTATGGCAAAGCTTGAAGCCCCATCAAAGCTCCACCAAAGCCCCACTGAAGCCTCACCGAAGCACCAAGCAAAAGCAGGTGTAAACAGGACTGTAAGCTAACCATTTTATTTAGGCCCCTTTCACACTGGGGCGGGAGTGGCGTCGGTAGTAAAACGGCGCTATTTTTAGCAGTATTCGGCCACTAGTGGGGCGGTTTTACCCCCTGCAAGCGGCCGAGAAAGGGTCAAAACCACCGCAAAGCACTGCTGCAGCGGCGCTTTGCCGGTGGTATAGCCTCGCTGCCACATTGATTTCAATGGGCAGGAGCGGTGAAGGAGCGGTATATGCACCGCTCCTTCACCACTCCAAAGATGATGCTAGCAGGACTTTTTTTACCATCCTGCCAGCGCACCGCTCCAGTGTGAAAACCCTCAGTCTCTGTGGCAAGACTTGACATTTGCTGTTCACAGATGCTCTCCATCCAATCTGACAGAGCTTGAGCTACTTTGCAAAGAAGAATGGGTAAAAATGTCACTGTCTAGATGTGCAAAGCTGGTAGAGACATCTCCAAATAGACTTTGCAGCTGTAATTGCAGGGAAAGGTGGTTCTACAAAGTATTGACTTAGGGGGACTGAATAGAAATGCCACACTGGGGGCGTGGCCAGGCAGCGGATGTAGCCGGACACACATTCAGACAGCTCCGCCGAATCTCTGTGATATTATCCTGGGAGCCCGCTCCATTCAGCCAGGAGACCCGCCAAACGGTACCTGTCTGCCTCGCTAACCCTGACGGAGCCACCCAATGCCATCCGGGAGTCAGACAGCTGCCATGAAGCAGCTAAATTCATCCCGCGCGACGGACCTCATGGGCCAAAATGGCGCCGCCTCGCAGCGCTCCGCGAAGGATATTCATAGGGAGGCGGCTGCAAAGCTGTTCTCCAAACCTCTCTCCTCGGACCCGGCAGCCTTCCCCAGCAGGACGGAGGACCTCAGTGGAGGGACATTGGATGCGGATGATACCATGCTGCTGGAGGACTCGCATAGCGCCACACTACCTTGGGACACGGTGAGTACGCCAAAAAGCACCTCGGTTGGGCCCTCATCCCAGAGCAGCCTTGACAACGAGGGGGAACCTACGTTAAGGGACATTTTCACAGCAGTAAACTCCTGTAATTTTTCCATAACAGCCCTCTCCACTGAGATCAAGGGGGTTAAAGCTGAGATTACTTTCCTGCGCCATGATGTGCAGAAGCTCAGGGAGAGGACATCTGCACTAGAGGGGAGAGTGAGCTGCCTGGAAGATGACATGGCGCCCATGCAGAATGATCCTACCTACAACAACCATCTGTTCCTTCAACATGCCGCCCGTTTAGATGACATGGAGAATAGAATGAGAAGAAATAATATAAGGGCCATAGGCATCCCGGAACGCATGGAGGGGAAAAACCCAGTGGAGTTTATTGAAAGATGGCTGATCAATGCCTTTGGCAGGGAGGTGTTCTCCCCCATGTTTTCGGTGGAACGTGCTCATCGAGTCCCAGCCAGACCACCGCCACAGGGAGCTCCGCCTAGACCATTCCTTTTCAAACTCCTCAATTATAAAGACAGAGATGTGATTCTCCTCAATGCCAGGATAAAGCCCACCGCCCTGCAGCTGGAAAATACCAAGATCTCTCTCTTCCCTGATTTCTCTGCTGATCTACAAAAGAAACGTGCTAAATTTACAGATGTCAAGCGTCGGCTTAGAGAGCTCGATCTTAACCACTACAATACAGGGCACTTTCACCCCCTTCCTTCCCAGCCCAATTTTCAGCTTTCAGCGCTCTAGCGCTTTCAGTGACAATTGCGCGGTCATGCTACACTGTACCCAAATGAAATTGTTATCATTTTGTTCGCACAAATAGAGCTTTATTTTGGTGTTATTTATTCACGACTCCGTTTTTTTTTTTTGCGATATAAGTGCAAAAATAGCGGAAATTTGGAAAAAAAACAATATTTTCTTTTTTCTATTTGAAAAGAAATCCAATAAAATCAAATTTTGTCATAAATTTAAGCCAAAATGTATTCTGCTACATGTTTTTGGTAAAAAAAATTCCGTTAAGTGTATAATAATTGGTTTGTGTGATCACCGACATATGTACGCAAATGATCATGTACATATGTGTGCAGGTGATCACGTACATATGTGTGCAGATAATCATTGGGACATGTGATTTTAGTGGGACATATGTGGGGGACATGTTTTTATTATTAGGGACATGTGTTTTTATTATTTGGGGACATGTATGTTTTGGGGACATGTGTGTTTTGGGGACATATGTGGGGACTGTGTTTGTACTGTGTGGTGTGTTGTGTGTTTACACTACACTGATGATCAGTGAGTAAAAAGCTGTAAAAAGCAGACCATACTCACTGATCATCAGCCGGCTGCAGCGTTCTGCTCTCCTCTCCTCAGCGGTGACTTCCGTATGAGGAGAGGAGAGCCGATTGCCTAGCAACCGGCTGTTTGTTTACATCACATGACGGCCGTGATTGGACACGGCCGTCATGTGATCAGGAGGGCCAATCACAGAGCCCTCCTGCCGATCTGAGATGTGCCGTGTCCGGGTGACACGAGCACATCGGGATCGCGCCGCTGCGCGAGCGCGCGATCCCGCTACTCCTGAAGGACGTTCCTGAACAGCCTGTCAGGAGTAGACGGCTCCCACCCGGCCGTATATATGCATTGGCCGGGTGGGAAGTGGTTAAGTATGCTATGTTGTACCCCTCTCGATTACGGGTTGAAGCTCTGGGCTCTATGCAGTTCTTTGATACTCCATCTTTAGCAGTGCAATGGTTGGACCGCGAGGAACAGTCTATTCGTGCTGCCCACGCCAGGAGCGGCGCACCCCCATGAGGAACTTATCTTGCAAGCCGTCATATGGGTCTCATTGCATTTTTTCTCCCCACTTACATCATGCCAAGGCGGAGGTAACTTGCTATCTGTCTAACTGTGTTTTTGTGTCTGGAAATACGTATAGCTACAGTTCTTGCTGTTGAGAAGTTTGGGACACTTCGGTGCACTTCCTCTGTTGCCCCCAGGATGGACGGGACAAGATCCCCATCCGGAATTCGGAAAGTTATTACGGCCCTGTTGGCCTACTGTTTTTGGTTAATTTTTTTATTTTTTATTTTCTCATCTTTTTCTTCTACCGCAATGTTTGCCTTGACTTCCTCAACACTTGCCTTGATTGGGGATACCCCCCTCTCACTATGTTATTGCTCCACGTCTATTTTTGGAGTTGCTGCTACTGGACTTATTGCACCCTCCTATGGGCAATTTTCTGAACTGGCCATACCCCATCCTAGGGGGTGGCCTGCACACTATAGGGTCATATGTATATGCTTTGCTTGTAACGATACTCCTTGCTGGTTATGTGCTCTTACCCCAAAGTCTATAGCAACAAGAGTGTTGTCCTGGAATGTCCGGGGCCTGAATAACCCAATCAAGCGATTGGCGGTGCTGCGGACGGTCAGGCGCTTGAATGTGTGCCTACAGGAGACTCACCTCCCCCCGACCATTACTCCAGTGTTGGCGAGGAGACAGTTCAGCCATCAATACCATGCTACCTGCTCAGTATACTCGAGGGGGGTGAGTATCCTATTTAAAAGTGGCACACAATTCTCCCTGCTGGATACCAAAATCGACCCAGAGGGCCGCTATATTTTTTTATTATGCTCCTTTTTGGGACTAAATGTATTATTGTGGGTTTGTACATTCCTCCTCCGTTCTCGGCCACCCTCCTTAACTTACTGGCGGACTATATGTCTCACTTCCCGGGTGTACCCTTATTGGTTGTAGGGGATTTTAACAATTACCTTGACGTAGAGCAAGACAAATTGGGTGTCGGGGGAGGGGTTGGGCCCCAGATCAAGCAACGGGCTACGCCATTTGCACGCCTTCTCCAGGAGATGGGCCTCACGGACGTGTGGAGGATGCATAACCCAGAGGCTAGGGTTTTTTCCTGTCAATCTGCCTCTGTGGGGGGTCTATCTCGCATTGATATGGGATTGGGGAATGAAAGTATGTTACCTTTGATTGTCTCCTCGGAATATCATGCCAGACGCATCTCTGACCATTCTCCGCTATCTGTGGACATTGGCCTGGGAGCGGTTAGGAAGGGGGGCTCCTGGAAGCTGAATCCATTCTGGCTGTCCCTCTTACCACACCCAGACCCGATACAGTCTCTCCTGGCCTCCTTTTTTCAACAGAATATAGGTTCCACAGATTTACCTATTGTCTGGGAGACAGCCAAGGCATACCTCCGCGGACAATTTATAAAGGAAATTTCTTACATTAAGTCCAAAACTAAGGAATGGGAAAATTCGGTACTGGCAGAGGCACAGAGAGCAAAAGCACTTTATGTAGCTGACCCCAATGACACCACCAAGAGAGGGTGGTTATCTTCCCAGTCTATACTTAAAGACCTAACCCTACAACTAGCAGAAAATAAAAGGTTCTTTCTAAAATAAGCTCATTACGAGGAAGGCGAGAATACGGGTCATATGTTAGCTCTGCTGGCCAGATCGCAACAGCCAGCGCCTCACATAGTAGTGGTCAGGGACAAGCAAGGGAATCTTTGCTGCTCTACACAGGCCATTATGGACACGTTCAAACAGTTTTTTCAGGAGGTTTATACATCCAAAGTGCACCCCTCTAAGGAGGTTATTTGTCGTTTTTTAGACAGATATCCCATACCCTGTTTATCTGGAAAGGATACTACCCTGCTGAATGCTCCACGGACGGAGGAGGAATTACTAGAGGCCCTAGCTCATGCACAGAATGGGAAGGCTCCAGGAGCCGATGGTCTGCCCTCAGAAGTCTGCAAATGTTATGCCTCACAGTTGATCACTGTCCTTCTTCAGGTTTATAACAGTGCTTTTGAAACTGGGTCGCTACCCGCCTCTATGAGTGAGGCTTTAGTGGTGGTCCTGTTGAAACCTGGGAAGGACGCTCTGTCCCCGGATGCCTACCGCCCTATCTCGCTGCTTACGTTTGACGTTAAGCTGTTGGCCAGAGTGCTGGCTAATAGATTGGCCAAATGTATTCAAACAGTAATACATTGACCAGTCTGGGTTCATCCCAACCAGGTCGACTGCTCAAAATCTATGCAGACTATTCCTCAACTTACAAATCCCTGTCGATAATCCGGGTAATAGGGCCATTCTCTCCTTAGACGTGGCCAAAGCGCTTGACAGCATTGAATGGCCATACCTCTGGGAAACGCTACTAAGGTTTGGGGTAGGTCCCTCGTTTTTAAAATGGGTCCAATTACTCTACCATGCCCCGACAGCGAGAATGAGAATTAATGGTGATGTTTCAGATCCTTTTAACCTTTTTAGAGGCACACGACAGGGATGCCCTTTGTCACCCCTGTTGTTTGCTCTCGCACTTGAACCTCTAGCTATACACATCAGAGCCTCTCAGGACATAGTGGGGTTCCGCCAGGGGTCGTAGGCAGGACTCAGTCTCGCTGTATGCTGACGACACGCTGATTTACCTTGGGGACACGGACCACTCACTGAAAAATGTGATGCGTTTAATTGCAGATTTCGGAGAGCTGTCAGGATTTAGTATTAACTGGAACAAATCTGTGCTCCTTCCCTTGGACCCCTACCGCAACCTCTTCCTGAATGTGCCAAGGATATACTCACGGTGGATGAATTTCGTTATCTAGGCATACAGGTGAAGGTGGACCCAAACCAATAGCTAGCTTTGAATTTGGTTCCTTTACTTCGTAAATTTATTGTTCAAAATATTTTTATTAAAACATGTCAAGTAAAAACAATAAACAGTAACCATCATGAGGCATATGCAGACAGGAACAGTAACAGAGGTACAATTACAGGAGACCGGCTAACGACAATCGGCCACAGCCGGTCCCTGACAGGAAGCTTGGAGAGTAGAAAAGACGGCCTGTGCTCCGATCCCTAAAGTCACAGTAGGGAGAAGCACCCATGGGTTACTACATGATGCAGTTTTTAGACAAGAACATAAAAAAGAAATGACAGAAAGGAAGAGAGAAGAGAAAGGAGCAAAGTAAAGAGGAGCAAGGCAGTATAGGGGAAAGCTAAATAGCAAGAGGAGAAGAAGGAAAAGGGGGAGGAAGGGGGGGAGTGTCATTGTCCAGTGCCAACATCTCCTCCATTCTCATGGTGTCATTCATAATCGATACCCACCGTGACAATGGGGGGGTGGTCGTCGTCTTCCAATAGGCAGGTATCAGTTGCCTAGCGGAGGACATAAAGAAACGGAGCAACCTTTGTCTCTGCGATTTAATAGACCCTGGCAGAATAGAGAGTAATGCAATTTTTGGAGAGATAGGAACCGGGGTATCAGCCAAGAGATTGTAACATTCAAAAACCTGTGTCCAGAAGGGGCGGATCCTCTCACAGTCCCACCAGACATGCATGTAAGTTCCGACTGAAGCTTCACAGCGCCAGCAGGTGGCCGGAGTAGACGGGAAAATCCTGTGTAATGTAGCAGGGTCCCTGTAACACCTGGATAATAGCTTGTAGTTCTTTTCTTGGGAGTAGCAGGAGATTGTTGACTTATGTGTGAAATGAAAAGAGGTATGCCATTCCGGCACAGAGATGTCCTCACCCAAATCCGCAGACCACAGCCTGGTGTAATGTGGGAGTTGATCATGTGCTAAAGTCTGTAGTAGGTTATATAAGGAGGACAGTAAGTGTTTGGGAGTTTCTGGGAGCGAACACAGTTCCTCGAAAATGGTAAGCTTGCGATGTATCTGAGAGGAGGAGTGTAGTCGTTTGGCAAATGCGGACACATGTAGGGCCGTGAGCCAGTCACCGGAGTCTGTCACGGAGACCGGAGTCCCCTGAGAGGGGTGCACAAAGGTAGGGCCTGCGGCCAATCTGCGCTTAAAAGGTCCTAGGGAGGCTGCCCCTGCACTTTGTGGCAAAGCAGGATGGTCAAAGAGGGACGTCAAGGGGCCCGGGTCCGAGGAGAGAGTGGAGTTTAGTCCCGTCCTGTACCACATCGTCAGGGAGGCCAAAGTCAGAGGGGACAAGGAGGTCATACGAGAGTAGTCCAGGTTATAACCCCATGGAAGGGCTCGGAGATCTACAGGGGAAAGGTCCTGTTCAACAGACACCGAGGCCTTGCAGGAAGGGCGAGAGAACCACTCAATGATGCGAGTCATATGAGCGGCCTTATGGTAAGTCTCAAAGTCAGGGAGGCCTGTGCCTCCCAAAGTCTTCGGGATCGTTAGTAGTTTAAATTTAACCCTGGGGAGGCCCCGGTTCCACAAGAATCTGATTGCCAGCGAGCGTAGGGAGATAAAAAATGATTTGGGGACGTGGATGGGTATTGTTTGAGATAAATATAGGAACTTGGGTAGAGTGTCCATCTTCAGGATATTAATCCGTCCGAACCAGGGCAAGGGAGATCCCCCCCACTCTTCGAGGTCCTTCCGTATACGGTTAAGCAAAGGGATATTACTTTGTAAATTTAGAGAGAAATGCGCTGCTTGGGTGAAGCTCCCTCTGTCGGTTGACGGGAGAGCGAACATGATTAAAATGGTGTGGGCTCCACAACTCCTGTATGTCTTCCATAACTCCCCCGTATGGATACCTCATAAATGGTTCACGCAAATAGATGCTCACTTTCGAGAACTGATTTGGGGGAAAAAAACGGCAAGAATTAGTTTGCACTCACTGCAATTAGCGAAAGACCAAGGCGGTCTGGCAGTCCCGCATGCCCGATACTACTTTGTGGCTTCCCAACTTCAGCACTTGGGTGGGTGGGGGGAACTGGATGTGGAGGACCCCATTAGATCCCTACTGGTCCCACAAGACTCAACGCTTACAGCGCTGTCTCACCTGGACGCTGGCCTAACTCATGTAGAACAATCTATCCCTACAATAAGGTTACTGCACACCCTATGGACTTATGTTAGAACCATTCTGAGGGTGAGGGGAGCTTGTCCCTTCACCCTCATATGGGCGAAATAAATATTATGAGGAATTACGTAAACTTACAAGTTTTTGCCAGTGGGAGGCAGCAGGTGTGCACTTTATTGCGCAGTTATTTAGAGGTGCGGTGTTCAAATCCTTTGCAGAACAACAGGAGGAGTTCCCAATCAATAGGACACAGTTTTATCAATATCTGCAGCTCCGGCATGCGGTGCACAGCGAGCTCCAGCTATCCTCTCTGGCGATAGTGCCACATCCCCTGATGAATGATGTGTTGTTATCGGGAGACAGGAAGGGCATGATCTCGAGAATATATGCTAGATTACTTAATTCAACACGTGATGCTTCTAAACTGCCCTGTAGGAGGGGATGGGAGCGGGATCTGGGCCCCATCGATGGAGAACAGTGGGAATTATGTCTGACATCGGCCCCAGTAGTGTCTGTTTCCACTTCGCACAGGTTGTCGCACTTAGGCCGCGTACACACGGGCGGACTATCCGTCCAACTAAGTCCGTCAGACAATCCGACAGACAGTCCGTCCTACTTTTGAATGAACGGACTTGACCACACACAACGAACAGACAGTCCGCTGAAAGCTTGCGCGATGACGTGTACGGCACGTACGACGGGACTAGAAATTCGACGTCCAATACACTGCAATGCAACCTTCGGCCGTGTAAATCCTTTCTGAGCATGCGCCATACTTAGTCCGTCGAACTAGCCTACTCACGAGCGGACTGTCCGCTGAAACCAAGTTTTGACGGACAATATTACGGAAATTCCGAAAGACTTAGTCAGCCAGACTGTCCGCTGAAAAAGTCAGCTGAAGCCCACACACGAGCGGATTGTCCGCTGAAACACGTTTCAGCGGACCAAGTCCGTCAGACAGTCCGCCCGTGTGTACGCGGCCTTATTTTTGTTGCATCGAGCATACAGGACTCCTTCCAAGTTGTTTAAATGGGGGCTGCGTGACTCCCCATTATGCCCAAAATGTAGCAGAGATGAAGGCGACCTATTACACATGATGTGGAAATGCCCAAAATTATTCAGATATTGGCACGACGATGTACGTCGACAGAATGGCACGGGCAGGCATAAGGGCTTACATGTACGTCCTTGCCTTCCCGCGGGTCGGGGGCCCGATCGGGCCCCCGCCCGATGCCTGCGGCGGTCGGTATTCGTTCGGGAGCGATCCCGGATGAGGGGACGGCCATTCATTCATGGCCACCTCCTCGCGATCGCTCCCGACGAATAGAAATCCTTCGTCACATCACTTCCTCTCCTGTAATGTAAACACAGGAGAGGAAGTGATGTAATCTCTCCTCCGTGTCGGTATTTTTCGTTCGAGGAGAGAGGAGAGAGGATCGGTGAGTTGCACCAACACGACACTACACAGTAGAACATGCCAGGCACACTCACACCCCCCCGATCACCCCCCCAATTACCCCTGCCCCCCAGTCACAGTGACACCAATGTCATTTTTTTTTTTTTTTTTTTGCATTGGTGTCATTTGTGACTGTAATAACTGTTAGGGCAGTTAGGGTTAGCCCCCTTTAGTTCTAATGTACCCCCCTAACCCCCCAATAAAGGTTTAACCCCGTGATCACCCCCCGTCGCCAGTGTCACTAAGGCTGGGTTCACATTGCAGCGGTTTATGAGAACGAATGTGATTCGCACCACACTGCAGTGCAAATCACATCCGATCTCTGCGATTCGAGTTCAGCCATACAGATAGTATGGCTGAATTCGCATCGCACCCGCCGCAAATTCGCACGGGACCCTTTTTTTGGCCCGCAGCAGAATCGGATCGCATGGGTGTTCACACCATGCGATCCGAGTTTGCAGATCGCACTGCGATATGCGAACTGATCTGGGGGTGTCATTAACATTTCACTGACACTCCCAGCAGTTCGCATAGGGCAGTGTGAACTGCCGCTGGGAGGCATGCGATGCGGGAACCCGCCGCGGATTCGTGGCGTTCCCGCATCGCTCCAGTGTGAACCCAGCCTAATAAGCGATCATTTTTCTGATCGCTGTATTAGTGTCACAGGTGACGCTAGTTAGGCAGGTAGGTATTTAGGTTCGCCGCAGCTTTTTATAGCGCCAGGGACCCCCATATACTACCGCATAAAGCCCCCTGATTGCCCCCTAGTTAACCCTTTCACCAGTGATCACCATATAACTGTTACAGGTGACGCTGGTTGGTTAGTTATTTTTTTATAGTTTCAGGGCACCCGCCATTTATTACCTAATAAAGGTTTAACCCCCTGATCACCCGGCGGGTGTCATTTGTGACTGTAATAACTGTTAGGGCAGTTAGGGTTAGCCCCCTTTAGTTCTAAGGTACCCCCCTAACCCCCCCAATAAAGGTTTAACCCCGTGATCACCCCCCGTTGCCAGTGTCACTAAGGCTGGGTTCACATTGCAGCGGTTTATGAGAACGGATGTGATTCGCACCGCACTGCAGTGCAAATCACATCCGATCTCTGTGCGATTCGAGTTCAGCCATACAGATAGTATACAGATAGTATGGCTGAATTCGTGTCGCACCCGCCGCAAACTCGCACGGGACCCTTTTTTTGGTCCGCAGCAGAATCGGATCGCATGGGTGTTCACACCATGCGATCCGGGTTTGCAGATCGCACTGCGATATGCGAACTGATCTGGGGGTGTCATTAACATTTCACTGACACTCCCAGCAGTTCGCATAGGGCAGTGTGAACTGCCGCCGGGAGGCATGTGATGCGGGAACCCGCCGCGGATTCATGGCGTTCCCACATCGCTCCAGTGTGAACCCAGCCTAATAAGCGATCGTTTTTCTGATCGCTGTATTAGTGTCACAGGTGACGCTAGTTAGGCAGGTAGGTATTTAGGTTCGCCGCAGCTTTTTATAGTGCCAGGGACCCCCATATACTACCGCATAAAGCCCCCTGATTGCCCCCTAGTTAACCCTTTCACCAGTGATCACCATATAACTGTTACAGGTGACGCTGGTTGGTTAGTTATTTTTTTATAGTTTCAGGGCACCCGCCATTTATTACCTAGTCTCACTAGTGTACCCCTAAATTTAGGGGTGTCTACTTTCCAAAATGGGGTCATTTGGGGGGGGTTTGTGCCATCTTGGCATTTTATGGCCTTCAAAACTGTAACGCCCTTAGAAAGCCTGAAGGCGGTGCTTGGTTTTCGGGGCCCCGTACACGGCTAGGCTCCCAAAAAGTCCCACATATGTGGTATCCCCGTACTCAGGAGAAGCAGCAGAATTTATTTTGGGGTGTCATTTCACATATGCCCATGGCATGCGTGAGCAATATATCATTTAGTGACAACTTTGTGAAAAAAAATAAAAAAAAAAAGTTTGTAATTTTCCCGCAACTTGTGGCAAAATATAAAATATTCCATGGACTCAACATGCCTCTCAGCAAATAGCTTGGGGTGTCTACTTTCTAAAATGGGGTCATTTGTGGGGGTTTTGTGCCATCTTGGCATTTTATGGCCTTCAAAACTGTAATAGGTAGTGAGGAGTGAAGTCAAATATTTACGCCCTTAGAAAACCTGAAGGCGGTTCTTGGTTTTCGGGGCCCCGTACGCGGCTAGGCTCCCAAAAAGTCCCACATATGTGGTATCCCCGTACTCAGGAGAAGCAGCAGAATTTATTTTGGGGTGTCATTTCACATATGCCCATAGCATGTGTGAGCAATATATCATTTAGTGACAACTTTGTGAAAAAAAAATAAAAAAAAATTAAAGTTTGTAATTTTCCCGCAACTTGTGGCAAAATATAAAATATTCCATGGACTCAAAATGCCTCTCAGCAAATAGCTTGGGGTGTCTACTTTCTAAAATGGGGTAATTTGTGGGGGTTTTGTGCCATCTTGGCATTTTATGGCCTTCAAAACTGTAATAGGTAGTGAGAAGTGAAATCAAACATTTACGCCCTTAGAAAGCCTGAAGGCGGTGCTTGGTTTTCGGGGCCCCATACGCGGCTAGGCTCCCAAAAAGTCCCACATATGTGGTATCCCCGTACTCAGGAGAAGCAGCAGAATTTATTTTGGGGTGTCATTTCACATATGCCCATAGCATGTGTGAGCAATATATCATTTAGTGACAACTTTGTGTAAAAAAAAAAAAAAAAATTTTTTGTCATTATTCAATCGCTTAAGGCAAAAAAATAAAATATTCAATGGGCTCAACATGCCACTTATCAATTTCCTTAGGGGGTCTACTTTCCAAAATGGGGTCATTTGGGGGGGTTTTGTACTGCCCTGCCATTTTAGCACCTCAAGAAATGAGATAGGCAGTCGTAAACTAAAAGCTGCGTAAATTCCAGAAAACATACCTTAGTTTGTAGATGTGACAACTTTTGCGCAAACCAATAAATATACAATTATTGACTTTTTTTTTTACCAAAGACATGTGGCTGAATACATTTTGGCCTAAATGTATGACTAAAATTGAGTTTATTGGATTTTTCTAATAACAAAAATAGAAAATATCATTTTTTTTCAAAATTTGCGGTCTTTTTACGTTTATATCGCAAAAAATAAAAATCGCAGAGGCAATCAAATACCATCAAAAGAAAGCTCTATTTGTGGGAAGAAAAGGACGCAAATTTTGTTTGGGTACAACATTGCATGACCGCGCAATTACCAGTTAAAGCAGCGCAGTGCCAAATTGTAAAAAGACCTCTGGTCATTTACCAGCAAAATGGTCCGGTCTGAAAGTGGTTAAACTAAATGCAGACCTAGAAAGCGGGACCGCATAGTGGTCACATCTGCCCTGATAGGGAAAGGTTTAAAAATCTGCTAACCCATTGGTTTTCGATACATATGGCAACATTACCACTGTGCTCAGGTACACGCTTTGCATATATACACGGTAATCCGGTCGAAACGATAGTAAGCTACATGTTTTATGCTACTTATAGTGATCACTGTTCATACCATATTTGTAACAACATGAATATGCCTATGTATGTAATGTTTTCCTGATGTGCCAATAAACGTTTTTTCTGATTTTAAAAAAAGAAATGCCACACTGCACATATTTATTTGTAAAAAAAATTGGAAAACCATTTATCATTTTCCTCCCACTTCACAATTATGTGCCACTTTGTGTTGGTCTATCACATAAAATCCCAATAAAATACATTTATGTTTTTGGTTGTAACATGACAAAATGTGGGAACCTTCAAGGCACTGTAGAGAGCTGGGTAAGGAGTATGTAATGAACAGTAGGGGTTGGGCATTCCAAACGAAAAGAGTGTGGGAATTAGGGGTGTGTAACACACAGTGTAGAGGGCAAAAGAGTGCCCCCCCCCCACAAGCACTTTACTCTTTTTCATCAATAATTAACACTCCCCCCCCCCACAAATAAATCTAGCACTAACCTGAATGCTCACCCTTACCAGCCTACCAGCACAAATCTTTGCCCCCTCCCCCCCAGCACAAATCCTCTTCTTCCTCTTCCTGGAACAAATCCTACAATCCCCCCACCCCAAATACCTCTACTAGTACAAATACTCCTCCCCTCCAACCCCCCCCTCCCCCAACATAAATCCTTCCTCCTCCTAGCACAAATACTTTCCTCTGCCCAGCACAAATACCCGCACCACATCTCCTTATCCCAGTAGAAATTCTCTCCTTCAAGCATGAATCCTCTTCCCCCCAATATCCGACCCTAGCTCAAATTCTTCCTCCCGGTACAAAATTCTCTCCCATCAGAAATCCCGCTCCCTACACAAATCCTCTCCCCTCCTTTAGCACAACCCCACACCCCTTCTAGCATAAATCCTCCCCCCTCCTCTCAGTGTACTACCCTCATTGTAAATTTCCAATCTCCATTACAGCACAGCTCCATCCAAAGGGACATCCCTTTTCCTGGGGGCTCCTCCTGTTCTGGATGATAATGTCAGAGGAAGAACCTAGAGAAAGCTTCCCTCGGCTCTGAAAAGTATTATTGTGACAGGCAGCCCCGTCACCTGTGATCAAGGTGCACCCAGGGTACCCCATAGGACAGGGGTAGGTAACCTTTGAGAGGTTGAGATCTACCTAAACAACGTGGAAGAGATCAGAGATCACTGGGATTTGGCGCCTTTTTTTTTTTTTTTTTACACTGTGTGCAGTTATCTGCATTTTTTCCTCCAGGATAAATGTAGGTAACTACAATTACCCACAGAAGACAATTATTTTCTATATGTCATGTTCATACCAGAACACTGTGTTTTGTCTGTGTTCCAGAGATGTGTGATATGCAACGTTTGCATAATATCGCATCTCACCTGCATGTCACCTCACAGCAAATGCAACACACGAATGAAGTGTCCCTTCGTGCAGTGACACAAAAAAAGGAAACTGATATGCTTAAACGTTCATCACACCGCATCACACTTTCCCCTACCAGCGGCTTACTGCAGCTGAATCGCAGCTTCCCACACACTAATCGCTTTGGTTCAGAGTGCAATCAGTGTGAACGGGCTCTTAAAGAAATTAACTGGAAAGGACAGCATGAAGAAAACTTTGAAAAATATAATAAAACATATTGTAAAAATATAAACTTAACCTACCTTAAAAGTCAGGTCAGTTGGATGTATACCTGGGTCAGTAGTATGTGAGGTAGTGTAAAGGGGTCAGCAGTTTGCAGAGCAGATTACAGGGTTCAGTAGGGCAGAAGATGGTGTCAGTCAGTGGGACAGTGGATGGTATCAGTAGGGCAGTGGATGGTGTCAGTGGGACAGTGGATGGTGTCAGTAGGGCAGTGGATGGTGTCAGTGGGACAGTGAATGGTGTCATTAAGACAGTGGATGGTGTCAGTAGCACAGTGGACGGTGTCAGTGGGACAGTGGATGGTGTCAGTAGGACAGTGGATGGTGTCAGTAAGACAGTGGATGGTGTCAGTAGCACAGTGGACGGTGTCAGTAGGGCAGTGGATGGTGTCAGTAGGGCAGTAGATGGTGTCAGTGGGACAGTGGATGGTGTCAGTAGGGCAGTGGATGGTGTCAGTGGGATGGTGGACTGTGTCAGTGGGATAGTGGATAGTGTCAGTAGGGCAGAGGATGGTGTCAGTGGGACAGTGGATGGTGTCAGTGGGACAGTGGATAATGTCAGTAGGGTAGAGGACTGTGTCATTAGGGCAGATGATGGTATCAGTAGGGCAGTGCATGGTATTTGTAGGACTGAGGTGCCTGGCAAATCAGGGGTTAGTTGTGAGCCACCCACTTGGCTCTTTGCCTTGCAGCTGTGGGATTAAATCTGTGTATGGTCACTCAGCTCAGCTCACCTCTCCCCATGCAGCCTGCCCTTGGAATCATGTGTTCTTCTGTGTATACCCGGGAGTTTGCCTCTGGTATAAGTACTGACATGTCTGTGTCTCTGCTCAACTGTTACACTTGACATGGTTCTCAATCCCGCCGTTGGCATTGTGTTCCCCCATGCCTCTGCTCTTGCCCAGCATAGTTACTTTCACTTTCTTGTACCTAGCTCAGCGCCCGACCTCTCCTCTGTCTTCTCAGGAGCCAGCGTATGCACAGAGGGTAAAGAATTTCACAGGAGGCGGAGGATCAGTTCAGCCTGGGGAATGGCAAGGCAGGGATGCGGTCTACTTGTCACTTTCCCGTGATTGACAGGTAGCCTGCAATCAAAGGGTTGCCGACCCCGCTGTAGGAGATGAATTGGCGGAGCCAAGTGCTGGAACTCGTACCTATTCCACTTAAGTTGCCCACTTCTAAGGAACGGGCTTCCATTTTTGCTCGGGAGATCTTTTGCTTACATGGGCTTCCCAAGGTGATTTTCTCAGACATGGGTAGTCAGTTTGTGTCCCTGTTCTGGCAAAGCCTTTTGTGCACAGTTGGGAATTCAGTTTTATTTCTCCTCTGCGTATCACCTGCAGTCTAATGGGGCCGCAGAACTCTGCTTCCCGATTGTTTATGGTGAACGATGGTTTCCAACCTTTCGTGTTACCCGACTTGTTTGTTCCGCAGAGTATTCCTGTGTTAGAAGAGCATCTCCGTGGTCTTCGTTCCACTTGGGCACAAGTCCAGGAGGCTTTCTGACATGCTCATGAGAGGTACAGACTCCATGCTGACCACAGACGCCTGCCTGCGCCTTCCTACTAGGATGGGGACATGGTCTGGGTGTCATCTCGCAAACTCCAACTTCGTGTTCCCTCACTGAAGTTCACACCTCGGTTTATTGGACCTTTCCGTATTTTTCGTAGGATTAACCCAGTGGCTTACGCATTAGACCTTCCTTCTAATATTCATATTTAGAATGTATTTCATGTCTCCTTATTAAAACCTTTGGTCTGCAACCGCTTTACCACTTCTGTGCCACCTCCTTATTCTGTACAGGTTGAGAACCAAGAGGAGTATGAAGTACAGTCCATTGTTGACTCCTGTAGGTTCCGTGAGCGCAAACAGTACCTGGTGCATTGGAAAGGGTACGGTCAGGAGGAACACTCTTGGGTCTCATCCTCGGACGTACATGCCCCTATCCTCCTCCATGATTTCCATAGACGTTTTCCCCTCAAGCGTGGTGGTCCTCTGAGGGGGAGGGATCGTTGAGGAGGGGGTACTGTCAGGGCTGGGCTCAGCCCTTTCTTCTCTGAGCTGGCCGCTCAGCTGTCGGCTAATTGCCAGCTACTGAAAAATAAAAGAAAGAATATCTCCTGCGCTCGTGAAGGTGGTATAAGTGAGGGGTGGTAGTACTTTCAAATGGAAAAAATGTATTGAAAAAAGATCATCGTGCATGTCCCGCTGCCTAGACTGACCAGGGGTGGTCCGAAGAAAGCCAAGTGAAAAGAAAGCAGAAATGGAAGGCGTGTGATCTGACGCTTGGATGAAAAGAATGTATACTTTAAATCAGGGGCAGGGAATCTTTTTGGCTGAGAGAGCCATGAACGCCACATATTTTAAAATTCAGCGAGAGCCATACAATATGTTTAAAGCAAATTTTTTATTTTTTTATTGATTAATCTACTAATTTCAATTATAACTGTAATATCCACGTCATCTCCCCCACTGTAATATCCACAGCTCCCCTACGATTGTCTGCTTGCTTACCACTACACAGGCAGGCAGATCCACGAGCAGTTGAGGCGGGTGATGATGACGTCAGCATGCCGCTCACCTAGGCCGCCGCCAGGTGTACCAAGATGGCCACAGCTCCGGAGCTAGGCTGAAGCTGTGGCCTTTCCTATGGGCTCAATCCACGGATCGGCACACCACGCAATCTGCCGATTGAGAGGTGAGAGCCAGATGCAGCCATCAAAAGAGCCACATCTGGCTCGAGAGCCATAGGTTCCCTACCCCTGCTTTAATTAATGTATAAAAGATCAATGAATATGAAAGCATATAGAAAGTCTACGTATTCACAACAACAACAACAGGTTTACAGATATTACATATTCAATTAAAAATTAAAGATAAAAATCTAAAAAATCAGGCATGCCCATGCAGGGGCCAAATGCTACAGAGTGGGCTAATGCGTTTCGGGGTGTCCCCCTTCATCAGAGCCTTGAAGAAGGAGAAGTAGTCTGTGCGGTATCGTGGATCAGCACGGGGGAGATGTGTCACGTAGTAGGTGATTAATTCCTCTTGATTCTAAAGCTGTCCATAACCCAAAGTTCTTTAAGGTATGAAGGGGTGAATTCTGTTCAGTTTTAGTTGAAAATTCATCCGTCTGTCAGTTAGTACCTGCATTTGTGAAAAGTTGTTAGGAGCATGCAAGCATCTGATTGAGAACAGGAGGCTGTCATTTCTAGAGTTGTTTAATGTGTCTATTTTCCAGTTGTTTATCAATCAGATGCTTGCAGGCTCCAAACAACTTTTCACAAATGCAGGTACTAACTGACAGACGGATGGATTTTCAACTAAAACTGAATGGAATACACCCCTTCATACCTTATAGAATGTTGGGTTATGGACAGCTTTAAAACCAAGGAGAATTAATCATCTACTACGTGACACATGTCCCCCATGCTGATCCACGATACCATACAGACTACTTCTCTTTCTTCAATGCTCTGATGAAGGGGGACACCCTGAAATGCGTTAGTCCACTCTGTAGCACTTTGCCCCTGCATTGGCATGCCTGATTTTTTGATTTTCATCTTTCATTTTTAATTGTATGTGTACTATCTGTAACCTTGTTGTTGTTGTTGTTGTGAATACGTAGACTTTCTATATGCTTTCATATTCATTGATCTTTTATACATGAATTCAATTATATTCTTTTTATCCAAGCGCCAAATCACGCGCCTTCCATTTCTCCTTTCTTTTCACTTGGCTAATTGCCAGCTACCATCTCTCTCCACAGTTACTCAGCTGTTGATGATAACCTGCTCATCAGTCCTGCCTACTTAAGCCATCCAGTCCAGAGGATCTCTGCCTTCCCCTTGGTCAACATCACAGAGATGATCGCCTGCGTTCCTGTTTAAAGACTTGCTTTGCTGTCATTCCTTCTGGCTCCAGATCCTACTTGCTGTTCCACTACATTGATCCCTCACTTCTGGCTTGGCTAACTATCCATTCCAGCTACTGAACTTTGGCTATGTTTTGACTAAGTTTGTTCTTTTTACTTTTATTATTAAACATGTGTGATTTAACTGTACTTCTGTCTCAGTCTGATTTCATGGTTTCTGACAGAGGGGACAGTAAATTTACATTGTTATACAAGCTGTACGCTCACTACTTTACATTGTAGCAAAGTGCCATTTCTTCAGTGGTTGTCACATGAAAAGATATAATAAAATATTTACAAAAATGCGAGGTGTGTACTTACTTTTGTGAGATACTGTATATGCATACACATGTTGCAACTCCCACAGCATCCCTAAATGACCCAGTTTTCCCCCGGGGATAGTTACCACCTCCCCCACCCTGACTTTTACTTCTCAGCTATTTTCCACCTATGCTCTTTTCGTATGTACTCAATCATTTTTTACATGTCCTTTCCTTCTCTTTTATGGTTTACTGAAGCCTTTACGCATCCCATATCCAATCATCCTTAAAGTGGGGTACCCCTTAAAAAAAAAATTTTTTAAAGTCAGCAGTTACAAATACTGCAGCTGCTGGCTTTTAATAATCGGACACTTACCTGCCCCAGGGTCCAGCGATGCGGGGAACGAAGCCCCCCCTCGTTCCCCGCTCCGCTCGCGGCGCCGTCATGCATACTGTGGGCACCCGGCTGTGGCTACACAGCCGGGCACCCACTGCGCATGCGCGAGCGGCGCAGGGCACCGTGATACGCCGTACAGTCACCTGGGACACGTGACAGGTCCCAGGTGAATGTGCGGCGCAAGGGGAAGTGATGTCACCAGCCCGGGCAATGAAGAAGGCAGACTACGAGGGACCCCCTAGCAACTGATATTTAGAGGTGAGTAAAAAATGTTTTTTTGCCAATTATTTTTTTTTTTTTTAATGAATTTTAAGCAGCTTTTCATTTTTTGGTGGCAACACCACTTTAAAGTGATACTAATGTCCCCCTTTTTTTTTTTTGTTAAAAATAACAAACATGTTATATTTACCTATTCTGTGCAGTGGATTTGCACAGAGCAGTCCAGATACTCCTATTCTCAGGTCCCTCTTTGGTGCTCCTGGTCTCTTCCTCCTCTTGAGTGCCCCCACAGCAAGCAGCTTGCTATGGAGGTACTCAACTCCTGAGCCAACCCGCAGCTCTGTGTGTCTATTTAGGCACAAAACCATGGCCCGGCCCCACCCCCTTTCTCTCCTTACTGGCTGACTTTGATCGACAGGAGCGGGAGCCAATGGCACCACGTTGCAATCTCAGACAATGAGGAGGGGAGTCTCGGGCAGCCAAGTTTCTCGTGCAACATCGCTGGATCGAGAAGAGGCTCAGGTAAGTATTAGGGAGGCTGAGAGGGGTCTGTTGCACACAGAATGTTTTTTATCTTAATGCGTAGAATGCATTGGGATAAAAAAAAAATCTTCTGCCTTTACAACCACTTTAAGGGACCCCCAGGTCACCAGAACTAGTGCATCCATTGGAAAATGTCTCCTCTATTACAGTTCTGGGGACAACCCAAAATTTGAGATTTTCTTTTATTTTCACTTTCAATGATAATGGTAAACGGGACAAATAGAGAGGATGAATCTCCCTAAGTCTCCATTCACACCATGGTGTTTCATTTGATTCTGCCGTGATTAGGAAATGCCACAAATCGTGGGACGCCCTTGCGATCCCTGTTACTTTGAATGGCACCAAATTGCGGCACGATTCTGCCACAATTGTCGCCCGACAAATCATGGTAAAATCGTGCAAACAGAATCACGGGTTGCCCGACGCCCAAAAGAAGTACAAGAACTTCTTTTGGGCATCGGGTGTCCCGCGATCCTGTTTGCACAATTTTACTGCGATTCATCGGGTGACAATCGTGGCAGAATCGTGCTGCAATTTGGTGGCATTCAAAGTAATGGGGGCCACAGGGGCATCCCGCGTTTTGGAGCATTTCCGTTTGCCCACAAAATGGAACGCAATGGTGTGATTGGAGTCTTAGGGGGCACAGACAGCAATAAAATTGCAACCCCTTGGTGCCGTCCTCCTCCCGACCCTTTAGGAGTTCTAAAAGCTGGAAGGTAGAGGCGAGCATTCAGATTATGTGACCGCTGTGAATTAGGGATGCCACCGTTTCTTAAAGTGAAACCCGAACACTTCGGTGTTGCACAGCAAATTTTTTTCATAGTATGCATAGATAAACAATGCATAGATGTTGCTATTAAATAAAATCTATAATCATATGAAGTTAATCACAAGAGTCCCCCCTTTACATCAGAGTCCACAGAGTTCCCCTTTTACATCTGAATCTGCAGAGCTCCCCTGTACATCTGAACTCGCAGAGTTCCTTTTTACTGTAAGGGGGGCTCTGCAGACCCTGATGTAAGGGAGAATTCTGGGGACTCTAACATAAGGGATGCTCTGGTGTACGAAGAGGACTCTGATGTAAAGGGGAGCACTGTGGCCTCTGGTGTAAAGGGGAGCTCTTATGTAATGAGTGCTCTGAGAACCCTGATTTAGCTTAGCGTACTAACTTAGAGGCAGGAGAGAGAAGGGGGAGGGAGGAGACTTAGTTCGATCTGAATAATGTGTCAAGGTCTCAGACTAGGGATGGCCGAACGGTTCGCCCGGCTGTCGTTTTGTGGCGCATTTCGGCTGTTCGCCGTCCGCCCGATCGGCGGACTATTGCCGCTGTTCGCCCGGCGGACTTCCGTGTTTACTGTGTAAAAGAACTTTGACCTATGATGACACATCCATCATGGGGTACAGGACAGCCAATTGAGACATTACAGCACATGGACACTTGGACATTCCCCCTAACTTATAAATAGACCCGATCTGGTGGCCATTTTACATTCTTTCTTCTGTCACTATAGGGAGAGGTTGCTGTGTGGAGCAGGGAGAGACTTCTGTGACCCAAATCGCTATTTATTAGGTCCACAAAAGTTCTTTTAAGGACTGGTATCATGGTATAGGTGTTAGGTGTAGTTCAGGATATAGGTTTGAGGCAGTGCTGTGCTAGTGATTGTTGCAGCAGCCTGAGTGTCTTTTGTCAGAGTAGAGAAAGGGACAGGACTCTGTGTGCTGCAGGGACAGTCATTGTAATCATTAGCTGTTACTATTAGGTCCACAAAAGTGCAATTTAAGTTATTGTTCCAGCAGCCTCTGTTTTGTCAGTTTATATAGGGACAGGCAGGAAGCTGTGTGTGAGGCAGTGAGGGACAGTCAGTTTAATCAGTAGCTGTTACTATTAGGTCCACAAAGGTTCTTTTCAGGACTGGTATGGTAATAGGCTTGTACACGTATAATATTCTTTCTTCAAAATATAGAAAGAATATTATACTTGACTGCTGCCCTTCTGCTGCAGTCTGCTAATCATTCACAACCTACTTGTTCCACAAAGGTCCTTATAAGGACTGGTAAGGTCTAGGGTGCTACAGTACATAGGGTTGAGTGAGGTACAGTCTGCTATTCCATAAGGACTGGTATAGGTCCACAATACATAGGGTTGAGGTGCACTACTGCTGACCGCTGCCCTATACTGCAGCAGTGCTTCATCAGTATAGGGACTGACGTACAGTCTGCTAATCCTTCACAACCTACTTGTTCCACAAAGGTCCTTATAAGGACTGGTAAGGTCTAGGGTGCTACAGTACATAGGGTTCAGTGAGGTACAGTCTGCTATTCCATAAGGACTGGTATATATCCACAAAACATAGGGTTGAGGCGCGCTACTGCTGACCGCTGCCCTATACTGCAGCAGTCCTTCATCAGTATAGGGACTGAGAGTTTTGTCACAGGGTCATTTAAAAAATGACAGGCAGAGGAAGAGACAGGCCCTTCCACAAGAGTGGTAGGGGTAGGTCAGGGGCAACAGGTTTGAGCCAAAGTGAGAAGTTGCAGAAGGTACGTTCAATTAATTTAAAGGACGCACCAGTCTTGGTTGAGTGGCTCACTCAGCCTTACTCTTCTGCACCCTCCTCATCCTCTCGATCTGCACCCTCTTCTTCACTCTCTGCTATGTGCACCCCCAAAGACACTACCACCAACAACAACACCACCACCACATACCTTCCGCTTGAGTCACAGGAATTATTTTCCGATCCATCTCAAGACATTTCTGATGCGCAGCCACTCTTGGTATTGGATCAGGAAGAGGAGGTAGCAACAATCGCTACTCAGCAGTCTGACGACAGTACCCAGATCAGCCCAAGGAGGAGGTTGGTCCCCGGTGTTGCTGCCTACTCCGAGATCTCTACTTATAGCGGTGGGGAAGGTGACGTCGATGATGACGTGTCTAGTGATGTCACGTGGGTGCCCACAAGAGAGGAAGAGGAGGGGAGTTCAGAGGGAGATATGGACCAGCAGATAGGGAGGAGAAGCAGGAATAACTTACATTGCACAGGAGGGACAAAGCAGACTGCAAATGTATCAGGAGCGAGTCATCGACCACGTACGGTCACATCTGGCGCTCCCAGGTCACCGGCACATGGCTCCGCAGTGTGGGCTTTTTTTAACGTGTCCGCTGCTGACAATAGCGTTGCCATCTGCAATCTTTGCAGTCAACGCATTAGTCGCGGTAAGCCCAACACTCACCTAGGGACGACCGCCTTAAGAAGGCACATGAGCGGCCATCACCGAGCCCAGTGGGAGCAACGGAACACACAAAGCCACACTCCAGGCTCTCACCGTCCAGCCTCGTCTTCTACTTCTCCTTCTCCTCTCTCCTCACAATTGTCCTCCACTCCAGCTTCCATCACGCCAAGCACACGTTTTTCTGCAAAAAGGCAGGCTTCCGTGGGCCTAATGTTCGAGTGTAAAAAAATTATGATGCCAGATAACCCTCTTGCCCAACGGTTGACGCCTGGCTTGTCAGAACTCATAGCCCGCCAACTACTGCCATATAAACTGGTGGACTCGGAGGCCTTTTGCAAATTTGTGGCCATTGGAACACCACAATGGAAGGTCCCAGGAAGGAAGTATTTCTCAGAGAAGGGCACCCCAGAGCTATATGGCCATGTTCAGCGGCAAGTGAATGTATCTCTGGCACACAGTGTCAGTGCCAAGATACATCTGACCACAGACACGTGGTCTAGCAAAAACGGGCAGGGAAGGTATATCACTTTTACTGCCCACTGGGTGAACCTTCTGACGGCCGTCAAGCATGTAACCCGTGGCACCCATGTAGATTTGGTTTTACCGCCACGGATTGCATGCAGGCCTGGCTCTTCTTCTCCTCCTCCATCCTCCTCCCTCTCCTCCTCGGCTGACTCCTCCTTTTTTCCGCTGCTAGCGTCTCTTCCGCTGCGCCGCCCAAGCTCCCCAGAACCTATTTGACATGCCAGGTGAGATGTTGCCATGCCGTGCTGCGTCTGTTGTGCCTGGAAGCCAAGAGCCACACTGGCCCGGCACTCCTTTCAGCTTTGCGTTCACAGGCAGATCAGTGGCTAACACCGCTCAATTTGACAGCTGGTAAAGTGGTGTGTGACAACAGTGCCAATCTGCTTAGCGCATTGAAACAGGGCAAAATTACGCACGTGCCATGCATGGCACACGTCTTAAACTTGGTCGAGCAGTGATTCGTTGTCAAATACCCTGGGGTCCAGGACATCTTGCGGCAGGCAAGGAAAATCTCGGCCCATTTCAGAAGATCTTACACAGCCATGGCTCGCCTTGCTGACATTCAGCGGCGACACAATCTGCCGGTCAGACGTCTTTTTTGCGATTGCCTGACGCAATGGAACTCAACCTTCTATATGCTTGATAGGCTGCTCCAGCAGAAACGTGCAGTTAATGTCTACCTGTATGAACTCTGCGGCAGAACAGGTTCTGGGGAGCTGGGTTTTTTTTCACCGCGCCAGTGGCTGCTCATGCGCGACGCATGCAGACTTCTGCGGCCATTTGAGGAGATCACCAAACTGATCAGTTGCAGCCATGGCACCATCAGTGACATGGTACCTTATGCCTTCTTTATGGAGCGTGCATTGCGTCGTGTCATTGATCAAGCTGTGGAGGAGCAGGAGTGGGAAGATGAGGAAGTCGCAATGCTGGATGAATTCCCAGGGGGGCTACTCTATCTGAGACAAGTGAACAACAGGAGTCTGAAGAGGAGTCAGAGGAGGATGGTGCCGGGGCAGATGAGGAGGAGCAAGAAGAGCATGCTTTAAACCTTTCTGGGATCCCTGTTGTTGTGCGTGGATGGGGAGAGGAGAATGAAGAGGACGACATTATCCTGGATGATGAGCAGGAGCCAGGCCACCACACCGCTTCCACTTTAGTGCAAATGGGGGCCTTCATGCTCCGTGTTTTAATAGGGTCCCCGTATAAAAAGCATAAGGGTCAAGGACCAGTACTGGGTGGCAACGTACTTAGACCCCCGGTACAAACACAAAATGGCGGAAATGTTACCGCTGTCACAGAGGGCTGTCAGAATGGAGCACTTTCAGGCCTTGCTTTGAGAAATGCTGCATTCTGCTTTTGCGTGCGCTGACAGAGGAGAAATTCCCACTCCCAGAGAAGGAGTTGCGGGTACCAATCCAACATCGCCTGCAAGAAGAGGCCGGTTTGAAGATGTGTTGGTGACTTCGCATATGAGGTCATTCTTTCAGCCGTCCCATCGACAGGTGTCATCCGGATCCAGCATCAGGGAACGCCTAGACCGCCAGGTGTCCGACTACATCGGGTTAACGGCCGATGTGGACGCTCTAATGAGTGATGAACCCCTGGACTACTGGGTAGGCAGGCTTGACCTCTGGCCAGAGCTTGCCCAATTTGCAATCGAACTGTTGGCTTGCCCCTCGTCCAGTGTCCTGTCCGAAAGGACGTTCAGCGCAGCAGGGGGGATTGTGACCGATAAGCGTACTCGCCTAGCTCACCACAGTGTTAACTACCTCACATTTCTAAAAATGAATGAGGCATGGATCTCGGAGGAATTCAACACATGTGACCAGTAGACCATGTATATGTCTATAAAAAAAATTTTAATCGAGCACACAGACCTTCTTTCTTCATTTGGCTCACTTCCTTGTCCAAAAAAAGCACACCGTACTATATGCCCGTACCCTCCTCTTTGAAGAGGTTGAGCGGTGTCATATTTCTACTGGGGCTGCTTATTATGAGGGGCTCCCACCATCCCTGTGCTGTGCTGACTTCCTCCTGGGGCTGCTTATTATGAGGGGCTCCCACCATCCCTGTGCTGTGCTGACTTCCTCCTGGGGCTGTACCTCTGCTGTGCATATTATGAGGGGCTCCCACCATCCCTGTGCTATGCTCATTATGAGGGGCTCCCACCATCCCCGTGCTATGCTGACTTCCTCCTGGGGCTGCTTACGGTGCAGGTGTCAGTGCTGTATATCACAGTGCTGGTGTCAGTGCTGTATATCACGGTGCTGGTGTGAGTGCTTTATGTCACGCTGCTGATGTCAGCGCTCTCTATCACGGTGCTGCTGTCAGTGCTGTATGCCACGGTGCTGGTGTTAGTGCTTTATGTCACGCTGCTGATGTCAGTGCTCTCTATCACGGTGCTGCTGTCAGTGCTGTATATCACGGTGCTGGTGTTAGTGCTTTATGTCACGCTGCTTATGTCAGTGCTCTCTATCACGGTGCTGGTGTCAGATCACTCTATCACGGTGCAGGTGTCATTGCTGTATGTCACGTTGCTGATGTCAGTGCTCTCTATCACGGTGCTGCTGTCAGTGCTGTATATCACGGTGCTGGTGTTAGTGCTTTATGTCACGCTGCTGATGTCAGTGCTCTCTATCACGGTGCAGGTGTCATTGCTGTATGTCAAGCTGCTGATGTCAGTGCTCTCTATCACGGTGCTGGTGTCAGAAGACTCTATCACGGTGCAGGTGTCATTGCTGTATGTCACGCTGCTGGTGATCATCTCCTGCACCTTCTTCTTTCCCTACCCTGACCTTCCCTCTCCTCCATTGCCTTCATGCGCTCCACAGTCCTGAATTGTCACAACAATTTCACATATAAAAAAAGAATGCTTGTAGTTGTCGATCCCAGATTCACCTCATACATGTGTTATGTCATTGGCCATGTGGTGGGACTTTGTTTGCACAGCTATTAATTATTTTGTGGCTGCAAATTTGACCTGTAGGTTTGCAAAGTTCGCCTCCCATTGAAGTCAATGGGGCCCGCCGCGAACGTTACGGTTCGCGAACTATCGGCCGCGTTCGCGAAACGTCCCGTCGGAAGTTCGTCAATCACTATCTCAGACAGTCTGAAACCCGGATGCATGATTCCACACCTGAACTGTCAAGGTGAATCCCAAACAGTTGGCAATTGTACTGTGAATTGCTGTCACCGTGATCACATGATCAGAAAGCTCCCGATCGCAAGTATGCATCGGGAGCTTAGAGAACCCCACTGTCTACCATGCTGGGAGCGCTCTCTGAGGACGGTAAGTCGTTTACACAGGGTCGCATACATGCAGCCACTCGGCATTAAAGCCCACCCGCTGAGAGGTCGCATATATATATGTGGTACTGTTGGCACTAAGAGGTTAATAGGTGTGCTAACTCCTCTCTACTCTATCCAAAACTAAAATAAAAAAAGTTTCGCTTTTAAATATGAAAAGGAATATTTTTCCCACCACTTGAAAGGGATGGGGGGGGGGCAAATGTTTTTAAAATAATTTTTCAACAGGTGTCATCAAATTAAAGTCTGCAGGCTTCCTAACAATTAAAAACGTGCATAACAATTAAAAAACGTGCTGTATAGATATTAATAATTATGATTAAAATATAAATAATAATTATTAATATTATGGCCTTTAGCGTTTCCATTCTTGGGGAAGGCAGAGAGCCTCCACATAATCCCTGACAGCATGACTAGTCCGCTGTGTCAACCATGCTTGTTAAGGGCAATGGGACGTACGTATGGAATGGAAGGCAGCGGCGGAAAGGGCGGACCGGGAAGCAAACGCGCTCGCCAATCCTGTAAGGCTATCGAGTGGAGCAGCCAATCAGGCTTGTCGGACTGGTGACTCGCTTTCCGGCTGTGGCCCATAGAGGTTGGTTGTTGGTGTGAACGCTGTTGGGTATCTGAGCGGTAATTAGATCACGGAAGGCGTTGAAGTAGCGTGGTGAGGGATGTGCGGACATGCAGAGAGCGGCGGTGGTGATGTGTAGACTATAAGTCCGGATGTTCTACCCGGGACTCGGTGTAGGAGCGATCCCCTCAGTGTGTCTGCTGTTAGGTGAGTATGGGATACCTTGTGTATGTTGTAGCCCCCCATCCCGTGCACTGCTCTCATTCACCTTCCCGGTGTTCCCGCTGATAGTGATACCTGGGTGTACCCGGAGGTGTCTACAATGGCAGTCCATCCCGGGAAGAGCATGCTGGGAGTTGTAGGAGGATGGAGGGCTGTGTGTTGTCATTGGGAAGTCTGGACTAGTGTGCTTTCTTGTTCTGTCAGGTAACCTTTCTTCTTCTGGTGCCCATCATGTGGCCACCTGGGCCCCTGCAGGCATGGATCTGTTTCCCTATTGTCCTGTCATTTCTAGCAATCTCATGTAATATGCCCCCAATGTCCGCTTCTTCTATCGTGTCTGCAGCCTCTATCTATTACATCCACAGTCTGTGACGGTCCCCCTTGGCGTTGTATCCGCAGTCTGTGACGGCCCCCCCCGGCGTTGTATCCGGCAGTCTGTGACGGCCCCCCCCGGCGTTGTATCCGCAGTCTGTGACGGCCCCCCCCGGCGTTGTATCCGCAGTCTGTGACGGCCCCCCCCGGCGTTGTATCCGCAGTCTGTGACGGCCCCCCCCCCCCGGCGTTGTATCCGCAGTCTGTGACGGCCCCCCCCCCCGGCGTTGTATCCGCAGTCTGTGACGGCCCCCCCCCCCGGCGTTGTATCCGCAGTCTGTGACGGCCCCCCCCCCCCGGCGTTGTATCCGCAGTCTGTGACGGCCCCCCCCCCCCCGGCGTTGTATCCGCAGTCTGTGACGGTCCCCCCCGGCGTTGTATCCGCAGTCTGTGACGGTCCCCCCCGGCGTTGTATCCGCAGTCTGTGACGGTCCCCCCCGGCGTTGTATCCGCAGTCTGTGACGGTCCCCCCCGGCGTTGTATCCGCAGTCTGTGACGGTCCCCCCCGGCGTTGTATCCGCAGTCTGTGACGGTCCCCCCCGGCGTTGTATCCGCAGTCTGTGACGGTCCCCCCCGGCGTTGTATCCGCAGTCTGTGACGGTCCCCCCCGGCGTTGTATCCGCAGTCTGTGACGGTCCCCCCCGGCGTTGTATCCGCAGTCTGTGACGGTCCCCCCCGGCGTTGTATCCGCAGTCTGTGACGGTCCCCCCCGGCGTTGTATCCGCAGTCTGTGACGGTCCCCCCCGGCGTTGTATCCGCAGTCTGTGACGGTCCCCCCCCCGGCGTTGTATCCGCAGTCTGTGACGGTCCCCCCCCCGGCGTTGTATCCGCAGTCTGTGACGGTTCCACCCCTGGCGTTGTATCCGCAGTCTGTGACGGTTCCACCCCTGGCGTTGTATCCGCAGTCTGTGACGGTCCCCCCCCCGGCGTTGTATCCGCAGTCTGTGACGGTCCCCCCCCCCGGCGTTGTATCCGCAGTCTGTGACGGTCCCCCCCCCCCGGCGTTGTATCCGCAGTCTGTGACGGTCCCCCCCCCCGGCGTTGTATCCGCAGTCTGTGACGGTCCCCCCCCCCGGCGTTGTATCCGCAGTCTGTGACGGTCCCCCCCCCCCGGCGTTGTATCCGCAGTCTGTGACGGTCCCCCCCCCCCCCGGCGTTGCATCCGCAGTCTGTGACGGTTCCCCCCGGCGTTGCATCCGCAGTCTGTGACGGTTCCCCCCGGCGTTGCATCCGCAGTCTGTGACGGTTCCCCCCGGCGTTGCATCCGCAGTCTGTGACGGTCCCCCCCGGCGTTGCATCCGCAGTCTGTGACGGTCCCCCCCCGGCGTTGCATCCGCAGTCTGTGACGGTCCCCCCCCGGCGTTGCATCCGCAGTCTGTGACGGTCCCCCCCCGGCGTTGCATCCGCAGTCTGTGACGGTCCCCCCCCGGCGTTGCATCCGCAGTCTGTGACGGTCCCCCCCCGGCGTTGCATCCGCAGTCTGTGACGGTCCCCCCCCGGCGTTGCATCCGCAGTCTGTGACGGTCCCCCCCCGGCGTTGCATCCGCAGTCTGTGACGGTCCCCCCCCCGGCGTTGCATCCGCAGTCTGTGACGGTCCCCCCCCGGCGTTGCATCCGCAGTCTGTGACGGTCCCCCCCCGGCGTTGCATCCGCAGTCTGTGACGGTCCCCCCCCGGCGTTGCATCCGCAGTCTGTGACGGTCCCCCCCCGGCGTTGCATCCGCAGTCTGTGACGGTCCCCCCCCGGCGTTGCATCCGCAGTCTGTGACGGTCCCCCCCCGGCGTTGCATCCGCAGTCTGTGACGGTCCCCCCCCGGCGTTGCATCCGCAGTCTGTGACGGTCCCCCCCCCGGCGTTGCATCCGCAGTCTGTGACGGTCCCCCCCCCGGCGTTGCATCCGCAGTCTGTGACGGTCCCCCCCCGGCGTTGCATCCGCAGTCTGTGACGGTCCCCCCCCGGCGTTGCATCCGCAGTCTGTGACGGTCCCCCCCCGGCGTTGCATCCGCAGTCTGTGACGGTCCCCCCCGGCGTTGCATCCGCAGTCTGTGACGGTCCCCCCCCGGCGTTGCATCCGCAGTCTGTGACGGTCCCCCCCCGGCGTTGCATCCGCAGTCTGTGACGGTCCCCCCCCCGGCGTTGCATCCGCAGTCTGTGACGGTCCCCCCCCGGCGTTGCATCCGCAGTCTGTGACGGTCCCCCCCCGGCGTTGCATCCGCAGTCTGTGACGGTCCCCCCCCGGCGTTGCATCCGCAGTCTGTGACGGTCCCCCCCCGGCGTTGCATCCGCAGTCTGTGACGGTCCCCCCCCGGCGTTGCATCCGCAGTCTGTGACGGTCCCCCCCCGGCGTTGCATCCGCAGTCTGTGACGGTCCCCCCCCCCCCCCGGCGTTGCATCCGCAGTCTGTGACGGTCCCCCCCCCCCGGCGTTGCATCCGCAGTCTGTGACGGTCCCCCCCCCCCGGCGTTGCATCCGCAGTCTGTGACGGTCCCCCCCCCCCGGCGTTGTATCCGCAGTCTGTGACGGTCCCCCCCCCCCCGGCGTTGTATCCGCAGTCTGTGACGGTCCCCCCCCCCCGGCGTTGTATCCGCAGTCTGTGACGGTCCCCCCCCCCCGGCGTTGTATCCGCAGTCTGTGACGGTCCCCCCCCCCCCCGGCGTTGTATCCGCAGTCTGTGACGGTCCCCCCCCCCGGCGTTGTATCCGCAGTCTGTGACGGTCCCCCCCCCCGGCGTTGTATCCGCAGTCTGTGACGGTCCCCCCCCGGCGTTGTATCCGCAGTCTGTGACGGTCCCCCCCCGGCGTTGTATCCGCAGTCTGTGACGGTCCCCCACCCCCCCCCCCCACCCTGGCGTTGTTTCCGCAGTCTGTGACGGTCAAAACCCCCCCCCCGGTGTTGTATCCGCAGTCTGTGACGGTCCGATTTTCCCGCCTTGTATCCGCTGTATATGACCCCCCCCCCCCGGCGTTGTATCCGCAGTATGTATCCGCAGTATGTATCCGCAGTATGCGACGGTCCCCCCCCCTGGCATTGTATCCGCAGTATGTGACGGCCCCCCCCCCCCCGGCGTTGTATCCGCAGTATGTGACGGGCCCCCCCCCGGCGTTGTATCCGCAGTATGTGACGGGCCCCCCCCCCGGCGTTGTATCCGCAGTATGTGACGGTCCCCCCCCCCGGCGTTGTATCCGCAGTATGTGACGGTCCCCCCCCCCCGGCGTTGTATCCGCAGTATGTGACGGTCCCCCCCCCCCCCTGGCGTTGTATCCGCAGTATGTGACGGTCCCCCCCCCCCCCCCCCCCCCGGCGTTGTATGACGGTCCCCCCCCCCTGGCGTTGTATCCGCAGTATGTGACGGTCCCGTCCCCCCCGGCGTTGTATCCGCAGTATGTGACGGTCCCCCCCCCGGCGTTGTATCCGCAGTATGTGACGGTCCCCCCCCCCCCCGGCGTTGTATCCGCAGTATGTGATGGTTCCCCCCCCCGGCGTTGTATCCACAGTATGTGATGGTTCCCCCCCCCCCCCCCGGGCGTTGTATCCGCAGTATGCAACGACCCCACCCCCCCCCCCCCCCGCGCGCGTTGTATTCGCAGTCTGTGACGGTTATCCCCCCCCCCCCCCTCCCGTGTTGTATCCGCAGTCTGTGACGGTCATGGCACAGGAGATGGGCTCACAGAGGCACCACCATCATCCTTACTAACAGCCTGATTCCTACTGCGCTTATGCGCAAGCCACTCTGTGTGTTCTGAATGGTCCCTGCTGTCTTCTGGGACCTGTGTGTCTCGCAGAAGGCAACGGGGAGGAGGAGGGGCCGGACATTGCGTAGTTTGCCCCCAGATTGTGGCGATCTTTCCCCAGAAGTAGGAGCAGATACCTGGATTTGACAGGTATCCACTCTCCTCCCCCCTGAAAGGTGGCAAATGTCCTGTGTGCATAAAGCCTAAGGCTGGGTTCACGTACCAGGAGATTGTGACTGGCTCTCTATGGAGCCGTTTCACAAATCTTCGCAGTGGGTCCGGTTCGGGCTAATCTGATGTGCGGGAGTTTCATTTCTGGGTGGAACTCCACTTTAAGAAAGATTTACCGTCGGTGGTCTCTCACAAAACAAAAACGTCATACAGATCTGTTCTGGATGCGTTTCTGCATGTGCGTCTTTGATTTGTTTCTGAATGCATTCCAGATGCTTTTTTTTTTTTTCCTGTTTAATTGTCTACTCTTCTGTGGTCCGGTGCATTTTTGATGCTTTTTACCGCATTCCAGTACAGTTCTGTGCAGGAAAAAAGCAGCATGTTGTACACTTTTTTTTTTTTTTTCCTGGAACTGGAAATCACTGGAATGCGTTGCACTGAACCCATACTTTAACACATAACTTCTACTTTCCATGCTTTTTGTTGTATGGGGGGGGGGGGGGGGAGCACTGCATGCGGTGTGAATGAGGAGGCCTCTTGCACATAGATGTAATATTTTACTGATATTTATACTTGGGATCTTGTCAGATTCTTTATTAAAATGTTTTGTAAGGTCCTTGCATCTTTACAGAACATGCAGAGAATTCTTCATCTTCTGCTAGTTACCAGTGTTGCTTTTATATGTGTATATAGTTGATTATACACATATATTTGTGTAAATTGCTGCTCTTAAACATAAAATGTTCAATTTTTATTTCGTGGCTTTGTGCTCATCACTGTATTACTGATCTCTACACAGCTGTGTGCATTGTTCCATAGACAACAATGCATCATATATATATTTTTTTCTTCCGCGTGCATGAGGCCTAAAAATGCTAACCATTATTTTTGATACAGGAGTATATTTTATGTAACAAGGCCTCTTTCACACGGCCAGTTACACACAGCTGCTGGATTCCAAAAGCGAGAGTCGGTGGACTGGGGTGTGCGAATAGCAGTGGCTGCTCAATTTACTTAAATTGTCAAGCTGACAGCGGCCACCACTTCTCTTATATAGCCACACACAGAGGTTACCTTTGGTTAGGGCACTGACTACGTCCAGGTCTGGACATCCATCCGTAACCACAGCTAACCGCTTTAATAGGCTGATCGGCCACTGCTGTTCACGTTTGTCATTTTTGTCACTGGATTCCCGTGGTGGCACCAGCTGTATGAACTTGGCCTAAGTATATAAAGGTATATACCAGTAGAAACTTTTACTTTTAGGCTGGGTTCACACTAACATGCAGCGGCTCACAGCAGAAACCCGGTGCGTCTCCATTCACCGTTTCAGATCCGATTTTAGCCGGAGCCGCTGCGAAGATGTGTGAACCGGCTCCATAGAGAGCTGGTCACAATCTCCTGGTATGCAAACCCAGCCTTAGGCTTTATGCACACAAGACATTTGCCAATCTCTCCTAGACACATTTTGGCAGGGAAAAAACACATCAAGCTTTGGACATTAGATCATTTATTTTGGTAATTAAAATGAATTAATGTTCAAGCGCTTGACGCACCTAGTGCTGACATGCATTTAGACATGTTTACACATGATAAGCATTTTTCTGCCAAAACCACTGCTGCTCGTGGATGCACTGGCAGTGGGTTGTTTTTTTTATTTTTATTTTATTTTTTTCTGCCTTCACTGTAAATGCTTCTTAACTCCTGTGTGTGCATGAATACATGGGCATTAGAAGTAGGGAAAAAAAATCGGCATAGGTGAAATATGGATGAAGCTGTTGCTGATTTCTTCTTCTAAATATGCTAGTTGCCTGGTTGTTATGCTGACCATATGGTTTGTTGTTTAAGTCTTGCAGATACAGACTTATGGTTTTTATTTATTTATTTTTCTGATCTGCATCCTTGATCAGTCATTTAAATTGTTCTGAAGATAGTGAGTCAGCTTAATAGCAAGGTAACTACAATTTTGCAGGAAAGCAATAGAAGCGCCTGTATTTCCCTTATGGCAGCTTTCATTTTAAATAGCTGTAGATTGATTACACTTTTCATATTTTTGTGTGAATTGGCCCTTTAGTCCCTCCTTTTATTGCATTACCTTATATTATTATGTTTGTCACATGTGTATATCTGTCGTTTTTTGTATTTTTACTCAATGTCAAGCTTTTAGCTTCTTTTTTCATATTAACTATTGTTTATAAATCATATCTGCAAACCAATGATTTTATTTATATATATTTTTTTCCCCCCAAAGGTAATTCATGGCTGGGGACGTGGAAGGGTATACTTCTTCAATCCATGATAGCAGTGTCTCTGCTGGCTTCAGGGCACTATATGAAGAAGGCTTATTGGTCGATGTCACACTAGTGATAGAAGATCACCATTTCCAAGCCCACAAAGCTCTACTGGCCACACAGAGTGACTACTTCCGCATCATGTTCACCGCAGATATGAGAGAACGTGACCAGGACAAAATCTACCTAAAGGGATTGACGGCTACAGGCTTCAGTCACGTCATTCAGTTTATGTACTATGGGACCATTGACCTCAGTATGGCTACCGTCCATGAAATTCTGCAGGCCGCTATGTATGTGCAGCTGACAGAAGTAGTGAAATTTTGCTGTTCTTTCCTCATGGCAAAAATTTGCCTGGACAACTGTGCAGAGATCATGAGGCTTTTAGATGATTTCAGTGTGGATGTAGAAGGCGTGCGGGAAAAACTCGATGCCTTTCTGCTGGAAAACTTTGTTCCCCTTATGGCTAGACCTGACTTTCTCTCTTACCTTAGCTTTGAAAAGCTCAAGAGCTACTTGGACAATGACCGTCTGAGCCGGTTTCCTGAGATTGAGCTCTATGAAGCTGTTCAGGCCTGGTTACGACATGATAGGAGACGTTGGAGGCACACAGATAGCATCATTCAGAACATCAGGTTTTGTTTGATGACCCCATCCCATGTCTGTGAGAAGGTTGGTGAGTTTGAAACCCCTAGACAGGACTCATAAATTAGCTAGGGCATCGGAAATGGCTACACTTTTTTTAGATTGCAAACCAAAGATATGGAAGAAGTGAATAGAAGGTGTAGAGAACCACCACTTTTTATCCTGGATACATTTGTGACAATTTTATCATCCTTTTTATTTTGTTACATTTTCAGTATTTCAAAATAAACCATTACAGATCTCAAACTATTGCACTTTTTGAGGATTAATGGGGCCTGTAACAAATCTTTTATTTTGTGTTTTATTTTCACATATTGAATGGTGTGGTTTTTCTTTAGTTTTTGAAAGGACTGCTCGGTGGTTAACCACCTCAGCCCCTGGCCAATTCTGACACTCCTCACATACGCTATATGTAAAAATCTTTTTTTTTTTTTTCCCTTGCTAGAAAATTACTTGGAACTCCCAAACAACATTATACTTTGCTTTATTAAAAAAATAAAATAGAGGCCCTAGAGCAGGGATCTGCAATTAGCGGACCTCCAGCTGTTGCAAAACTACAAGTCCCATCATGCCTCTGCCTCTGGGTGTCATGCTTGTGGCTGTCAGAGTCTTGCTATGCCTCATGGGATTTGTAGTTCTGCAACAGCTGGAGGTCCGCTAATTGCATATCGCTGCCCTAGAGAATAAAATGCTGGGTGTTGCAATTTTTTTACATCATGTATTATTTGCACAGCTTTTTTTTTTTTTTTTTTTTTTTTTTCAAACACCGATTTCTTGGAAAAAATAAGGTGAATCTTAGTGCACAAAAAAGCAATATAATACCCAGTTTTTTGGTACAATATAGAAGATGTTACAGCAAGTAAATAGATACCAAATACATCACACCTTAAAATTGCGCATGCTCGTGTAATGGCAACAAACTACGGTACATTAAATTATCCATAGGTAACGATATAAAAGCTTTTACAGGATACCACTTTAGTTTTACACAGGAGGTCTGGTGGTAGAATTATTGCTCTTGCTGTAACGTTTGCAGTAATACTTCTTATGTGTGGTGCGATCTCAGTTTACGTGTGCTTTTGTTTTTTACACTGTCTCTTATTTAATCAATTGTATTGCTATCACAAGGGATGAACATCCCTTCTGATAGCATGGGCAGTGACATCTACTTCTTACTGAGACCTGGGATCTATTAGACCCCATAACTCTCCTCTGCCTTTAAAAAGCATCAGTTCAAGCTAATATCTGTTTCACAGGTCGGTAACAGCCTTTTTACATTACACCGAAACCGGAAGTGACCAAACACTTCTCACTTCCAGTTTCTTAAGATCCTATAAATGATCGGGGATGTTCCAGTCCTCAGTCATCTCTATGGTCAGCCAGCGGAACGGTAGAGCCTGGGAATGTAGCGAGTAGGTGGCTGAATAAGAAATTCAGTGGCTAATTAGCCACCAAGATTGCTTTTGCATTAAAGCCCATTGCCAGGTGAAAAAAATAAAGTAGAGTTGATACCCATAGCTGCAAACATCATCCCGGTTCAGCCCCTTTAACCTGGCAACATACGGGTATGTCACAGAGGCTGAAGTGATTCATCGCACACCTAAATACTGAGATGTTATACTTAGTCTTAGGATAATTTAGCTTTTTGGTAAAACTCCTTACAAATAGAACAGAAAAGTGATTTGAATGTGCATAGGTAATTTTATACTCTATATCAGGGATCTGCAATTAGCGGACCTCCAGCTGTTGTAAAACTACAAGTCCCATCATGCCTCTGCCTCTGGGTGTCATGCTTGTGGCTGTCAGTCTTGCTATGCCTCATGGGACTTGTAGTTCTGCAACAGCTGGAGGTCCGCTAATTGCATATCCCTGCTCTATATAATACATTAAAAGAGTCCACTCATTCTAAAATGATTCACTTTAGAGTAGGAATGGCAAAGAGTATTTCCATGCATTTTCCCTGTTGCCCTGTTTACATCTGGGCTAGAACTTCAGGGGTACCATCTACTTGCCTCCACATGACAACATTAGTGTCTGGTTATTTGGCCATTTTAGCAACTCTGTTTTGCGAGAAGGCAGGTACAAGAGCGCTTTGATGGCTTTCATACTTGGAGTAAGTTGAGGTGGAATATCTGCCCCTTTACCCTCCTGACCCTAAGGAGAAGCTGTTGCTTTGTCTTGGACGCAGTTGAGGGTCACATTAAAGTGGAGTTTTACCCATAACAGTTTGATAACAATTTAATGTTCTTTAACAAAAGACCATACATTCCACATTATTAATTATGCTACCAACATGATGTACTGTTAATTGCCTCCAGCACTGCTCCCTTTTTTTTTTTTTTATTGCTGGAGGTTGTCTTTTTGTTGAAGCCCAGAGCAGTCACTTCCTTACTGAATACTCTTCCCCCTTGGTTTCAAAAAACAATGTCACTTTCTGCAATTAAAGTGTATGCTTTTCCAGCCTTGATTATGTCTTGCCTCAACTAGAGGTGAAGGCTGATAGCAGCTTTACAGTGCTGAAATTCAGTCTGCCAATGAGGGAGAAAGTGATATTCTCACACATCTCTTTAAGGTCAACTATTTTATATCTCCCTGGAAGCAGCGTTTATCCTGTTGTCTCTCCTGCTTTTCTTTTCTCCCCCTCTAATCTGTGTTCCAGCTGCATAGTCTGCGTCGTTCCTGTTTCTTTCCTCCCCTTCAGTAACCTTAAATCTCAATGCTGTCAGCTGATTGGTCACCAGTGGCTCTGTCTTTAGCCTCAGTGCCAAGAATAGAGACCAACTGAGCATGTGCAGAGCAGGGTGAGACAGTGAATTACTGAATTATAAATGGTGTAGATACTATACCTATACCTGCAAAAGGGGCCAGCCTAAAGTAATATCTCAGGACTTAAAGTGGTTGTAAAGGTAAAAGTTTTTTAGCATTTTAAAATGGTTGTAAAGTCTCCTGTTTTTAAAAACAAAACAAAAAAATGTTATACTTGCCTACTGTGTGTAGTGGGTTTGCACAGAGCAGCCCAGATCCTCCTCTTCTCAGGTCCCTCTTTGCTGCTCCTGCCCCTCTCTCCTGTCGAGTGCTCCCACAGCAAGCGGCTTACTATGGGGGCACCTGAGCCGAGCTGCAGCTCTGTGTGCGCATTCAGACATGGAGCTGCGGTTTGGCCCAGTCCCCTTTCTCTCCTGATTGGCTTCCCCTGCTGTCAGTCAGTTAGCCAATGGTGCCGCTGCTCTGTTTCAGCCAAACAGGAGGGAGAGTGCCAGCAGTTGAGGGACTCGTGGACTTTGTTGGATAGAGATGGGGCTCAGGTAAGTATGGGGGGCTGCTGCACACAGAAGGCTTTTGCTCTTCATGCATAGCATGCATTAAGATTGAAAAAAATAAAAACCTGTCTTTACAACCCCTTTTTTAATGCATTCTCTGTTTTAAGGTAAAAAGCCTTTCCAATAATAGCTCCTTCCCCTAAGTATTTATTTGAGCTCAATTTAGTGCTGTCCTGTCTGCAGCAGTTCTTCTCCCCCCCCCCCCCTCAAGGTTTAAATGAGAGCAGCGGGACTCACTGGCTCCTGCTGCTGACAGTTAAGACCTTAGAGCAAGAGGCAGGGCCAAGCTGCACTGAATGCGTGTCTGAATAGACACCTACAGCCCGGGTCAAAATCAAGCCTGTATGAGTTCCCCCTATAGCAAGTGGCTTGCCGTGAGGTTATTTGGAAGGGAAGAGGAGCCCAGAGTGCTGGCAGGGGACCCCAGAGGAGGAGTTTTGGGGCCACGCTGTGCAAAACCAAAAATTACAATTTAATTTAATTTTCCGACTAAAGTTCCAATTTAAGCGTAGGTTAACCCCGCCAAAACTTGCTTCCTGTATATTTTCCTATATGGTGCCTTCAAAATTTTGCTATTAGTTTTAAAACACCCCATCTTTCCCTGAAAGTGTACAGGCAAAGCAGACCTAAATTGCTTACTGATCTAAAAATGTAAACCTTTTAAGTCAGTTGTTACAGGAAGAGCAGATGTCTTTGATGTGTAGACTGTGACTGCATGTCCTCACCTCCTCTGTGGTGTACAAGGCACAAGATAAAAAGGTATGCAGTGAGGCAATACCTGGGTTTTTGGGTACAGACTGGAGTTGGGGCCGGTTCACACCAGAATCGCACAGGAAATGCTCCACATTCCTCTGCAATTCAACCATATGCAATTTTTAGCCCATTCATTTTATTAAATTGTACTGGATCACAACAATAGTGCAAGCAGTAATTTTAAAAATACACTGCAACCAGAGTGCATGGTACTGCAGTACTATGCACTCCGGTGCAGGCAAACGCACAAACCCAACTTTGAACTTTGACCACGTGTTCTTTGGCTCCTTGAAATTGTTGTATGGCCAAAGCTTTTTTTGGTCCTACTACGGTTTCTGGGTCATTGAAATGAACTTTATTTTGCTTGCCTGTGACTCCAGGTGAGTTTATAGCAGGCTAAAGCCTGCTGTCAGCTATTGCTAGTTTAGTCGACTAAAATATTTTCGTTGAATAAATCAATACAATTTTTTTTTTTTTTTTTTATGCAACTAAAACGTTTAGTCAAAAAAAAAAAAAAAATTGTTTGGCAGTTCTAAAGAAATAATGCATTAAAATGTAACTAAATCCGTATGATTTCAGTCGACTAAAATGGCGTTTTAGTCAAACTATTACTAAAACGAAATTTGATGTCAAAATTAACACTACTGTCAGCTGACATCACAGAGCCCCTTCAGGCTCTGGAAAGATTCCAATCATCTTGTCAGGATCCACCCGGCTGTCTAATTGACAGCTGGCTCTGGCTCTCAGCGTGCGACCAAGGGCCTAAGCCAGCTGTGCTCACCCCTTCTTTAACCTGTTGCTCCAGTAAGCGCTCAAGGGACAGAGCAGAGAGCAGTGACTGATAGTTGCTGCTCTCTGCTCTGAAAAGACAGCAGTGAGTAATCAGCGGTTGTGTAATCACTCAGCTCTTCGGCTTAGAGCGGACATGGCACAGCTACAGCATCAGACCAGTGTTGCAGTATAGATGTATGTACATTTTTTTTTAAAATGCCCCAAACCTTTTTCTTGCTTCCAATGGACATGAGACTATGTAGAAATATCTTGACATAAACACATACTAGTTTCAGGCAAGTGTACGTGTGTGTGTAATATATATATTATAATTTTCAATAAGACATTCCTTGTGTAAGCCTCATCTCAAGGGTAGAACAAATAGCCAATAAAATCCAATATGGTCAAATTCTTTCCCTTTTTATATCGAATGTCCAGGGGAACTGTTTCTACACGGGTTGCAGGGTACACATCGACACATAATGTAGTCCTTTCCTATTCAAAACGTAACTGAGTAAAAAATCTTATGTTGCCCTGTACTTGGATCTATTTCATTTGTAGGTTACATATTGTCTCCTTGTTAAATTGCTAGAATGGTAATGGCTTTAAAACTATGGTAGACATTGGATCCTTTGTATATCAGATTATAGATTTTGTTTTTCCTTCTGTGTTTTGGTAAGGTTGCATTCACACCGCCGCGTTTTTTAAAAACATTTTTTATATATATTTTTTTTATTTTTCGGGGGGGTTGCTGCGATTTTTGTACAGATCAAAAGGTCACCAATGTAAAAAGCAGAAAAACGCCTAATCTGCCCAAAAGCTAATGTACTTTTATTGAGTTTCAGGCGTATGTATTCAGGCTAAAAAATGCTCAGATGTGAACAGGGGCCATTTAAATGAATGGGATTTTGCTTGTTGGGTGTTTTTTGGGCGTTTTCTTCTGGTGTTTTATGAGCTGAAAACGTTACCAAAGAAGACAACAAGGCTGCATTCACACCTGAGAATGCAGCCTTGTCTTCTTTGGTAACATAGTTTTTACTAGACTGGGACTCCTTCAGAAACCTTTTTAGATGTTCATATTTTTTTTTTTTTAAATGGAGGATGAAGGTTAAGCTCGACCATAGACGAAGAGTATTGTTATTTTTTTTTCTTTCCTGCAAAAATTGCTCTATTTCCCCCTTTAACATTGTCAGTGTTAATGGAGGAATCCCTCCCTCAGAGCCATTGTTTTATCCCAGTGGGGAGGTACATGGTGATAATCGCAAGTAAAATCCGACAGCCTGGTTGTGCCCAACAGGATTGAACAATCAACTTGGTACATTCAGCCTGCCCATACATAAATATTGTCTGGTTCCTGCTGAGATTCAAGCTGTCTATGGCCAGTTTAAGGTACCCCGTCCTGCTTTATTGCTGTCTGTGGACCCTTTAGATTTTTCTTTCTATTTTACTGTCCCTTTTGAAGGTGGTTGTGTGGGTGTGTGTGGTCGTTTTTTTTTTTTTTTTTTTTTAACCAAGACAGGAAGAGAGGGAAAAGTTTTCCAAAAGGGCGTAATAAAAAAAAAACGTGATTATGCTCATTCCCCACTGTCCATTAACAAAGTAAAATGTTACATTACACTTTACGAAGAATCTATTTTATTGTGTCAGCCGGTCTTTCTGGTTTGTAAAGTAAAGGCTAAGATGGTCCTGGACAAATTCAGTAGTCCAGTATACCTAGTGAAAAAAAAAAAATCCTGATACTATATAGAATTAACTTACTGTATGTATTGGCATATAACACGCACCCCAAGTTTAGGAGGGAAGTTTTAAAGCGGGAGTCCACCGGGACTCCGCGTTTTTTTTTTTTTTTTTTTTTTTTTTTTAAAGCCAGCAGCTACAAATACTGCAGCTGCTGACTTTTAAAATAGTGACACTTACCTGTCCAGCGCGCCCGCGATGTCGGCACCCGAAGCCGATCTCTAGATCGACGCTCGAGTGCTGCCGCCGCCATCTTGGGTATGGGAATCAGGAAATGGAGCCTTTCGGCTTCATTTCCCGGTTCCCCACTGCGCATGCGCGAGCCGCGCTGCGCAATGAGGACTGTCCCCGCTGCATCTGGGATCTGTGTGTTTCCCAGCAGGCAGCGGGGCACTTGTGGGAAGGGGCGGGCACTTGCGGAAAGGGGCGTAAGTTACGCCCCTTTCCGCAGAGAGCTATCCCGGAAGTGGGTGCAGTTACCTGGATTATCCAGGTAACTGCACCCCCCTCCCCCCTGAAAGGTGCTGATTGTGGCACCGGAGGGGGGGAGGGTTCCGATGAGCGGAAGGTCCACTTTAGGGTGGACCTCCGCTTTAAGGAAAAAAATTACATTTAAATGGCCATCAATGCAGCCTTGTCAGTGTCATTTGCAGTCTTGCATTGTAGCCTTGTCAGTGTCGTTGCAAGCTTGCTGTTTAAAAATGGCACCACCGAGATACAGAGCGGATGTCCTGTGTATCTCAGCGGCTCTCGGCAGCTTTCGGCTTTCGGTAAGCCGCCGAGAACGACCGAGTGTGGCCGAAAGCTGCCGAGAGGCTCACAATTGGCAGGGGATCGGCGTATAACACGCACCCATGATTTTCCCATGATTTTAAGGGGAAAAAGGTGTTTGTTATACGCCGATAAATACGGTATGTCTTGGTTTGTCAAAGCAAATAATATATAGAACTTCATTCTTCACACATAACTGAAATGCCAAATTGAGTGCTTCAAACCGTTTTATTAAGTTTCTCTAGATTTCATTGTTCAGAAACTGTGAGCAGAAGTAGATGCAAGTCTTAAGTCTAGTACACATGGATCAGATGTCGGACGGCATTAGCCGTTTCGATAGAAATCGGCAGACATTCAGCCCATGTGTATGGCAGTTGGTCCGACTGAAGCCGGCCATTCGCCTGGCTTCCATCGAAGGCCCATGATGGGAAAATGTTTGCCAACAGAAGTGTTGGGGTGGGGACCCTCCTGTCGGAACACAATAGAACAGTAGTGGAGATTACTGTACTAACATTGAATCGTTTAGTACACCGGCTCTGACCTGTGCTTAAGCCTCGTACACACGATGAGAATATTGGATTTTTTTCTTTGCATGCTAGCCTCATGTGAAAGATGAATAGGTTACTCAACTTATGAAAATTCTCGTAGAACAGAATACAACTTTGGCCGTGATGTAATGTATTCTTTCGATTCTGAGCATGCGTGGTCTTGCTCTTCTGTTTTTTTTTTTTATTTATTTTGGAAGAAAACTGTATTGATTAAATGAAAATTGGTATCCTACATGAAAAATGTTCATGTTTGTCCCTTTGGATAATTTTGGATGAACTGTTGTGGTCGTCTCTCGAAAGCTGTATAACAATCATATTATTGTACCATTTTATGATCATGTGAACTAGGCTTGAGCTTGCTTAGGAATGCATACTGATAGACAGACCTGTTAAACAGGAAACATGATACAAAGTAATAGTTTGATACAAAAATACACAACTAAAATTGAACCTGTGAAAAAAAAGCATTATATAACATTAAAGAACAATAGAAAAATAATGCATACATCTCTGACTATTGCATTTATCATTACTGAGCAGATGGGCACATGTGTTTTTGTCTTTTGGATATCCACGAATAGTCAAACTCCCTAATTTATAGCCAAACAGGTTTTCGTCCATTGAGCATTCATCTATATACCTTCCTGGCTTATCTCAAACAGTAGCAATTGGACATAATTTCTGAACAATTTTTGTCCAATTGCTATTACTCCCAACATTTTTTGTCTAGTTTGTTTATAGATGCTCTTAGTCCAGAAGCTGGGTATATCACCCTTGGTAATTTGGAGAGACTTTAGTACTAGTACTTTCTATTGCCTTGTTTCTAAAATGGTTACCAATATGAAGTTAGTTTTACCTTTGCAGAACTGAAATGTAAGTCTTTAGTATTGTTTGGACTTCGTGATAGAATTAATTGTGCACATCAGCTTTTATATTGTTTTTTTTCTTTTACAGGTAAAAACTTCTGAGTTTTACAGATATTCACGTCAGCTAAGGCAGGAAGTGGAGTTGGCACTAAATTACTTTCACAATGTAAGCGAGCAACCTTTAATGGATATGAAATCCAATCATATTCGTTCTGCAAAACCTCAAACGGCAGTATTCAGAGGCATGATTGGACACAGCATGGTCAACAGCAAAATTCTTCTGCTGCACAAACCACGAGTGTGGTGGGAACTTGAAGGTCCTCTGGTACCTCTTCGACCCGACTGCCTTGCTATTGTTAACAACTTTGTCTTTTTGCTTGGAGGAGAGGAACTGGGTCCAGATGGAGAATTTCATGCTTCATCCAAAGTGTTTAGGTATGACCCAAGGCAAAACAGCTGGGTCCGGATGGCTGATATGTCTGTACCTCGGTCGGAGTTTGCAGTGGGTGTTATAGGGCGATATATTTATGCAGTTGCTGGTAGGACGCGTGATGAAACCTTTTACTCAACAGAACGTTATGATATAGTAGATAACAAATGGGAATTTGTGGACCCTTATCCAGTAAACAAGTATGGCCATGAAGGTACAGTTCTTAACAATAAGCTGTTCATCACTGGTGGAATTACATCCTCTTCAACATCTAAGCAAGTCTGTGTTTTTGACCCCAGTAAAGAGGGCACAGTGGAACAAAGAACCAGAAGAACACAAGTACACACCAACTGCTGGGAAAACAAATGCAAAATGAACTATGCCAGATGTTTTCACAAAATGATCTCTTACAATGGAAAACTCTATGTATTTGGGGGTGTTTGTGTCATACTAAGGGCTTCTTTTGAATCACAGGGATGTCCTTCTACTGAGGTGTATGATCCAGAAACAGACCAGTGGACCATTCTAGCATCTATGCCTATTGGAAGGAGTGGTCATGGTGTAGCTGTACTCGACAAACAAATAATGGTACTCGGTGGGCTATGTTACAATGGCCATTATAGTGACTCTATCTTAACATTTGATCCGGAAGAGAACAAATGGAAAGAAGATGAGTATCCCAGAATGCCTTGCAAATTGGATGGCCTACAAGTATGCAGTCTACATTTTCCAGAATATGTTTTAGAGCACGTGAAGCGTTGCACTTGAACAGCAGCTAAATAAAAAACGCACATTTTTTTCCCCCTTCCCTTAGTCCTAAGAGTTCACACTTTTATCTGCTGTTTTAGTGTATAATGGTATTTGTTAAAGGTGAAGCAGGGAGCAATCAGAAAATGCCTAAAACTATCAATGGGTCTGGTTTGAGTCATGCCAACTTGGTATGTCAGTGTGATGAATTGTTGTGAGCAAGATTTTATATATAATAATAATAATAATTATTATTTTTTTTTTTACTTTTTTTTTTTTTTATTATTATTTATTTTGTAAAATGTCCTAATTGCATATCTGTGGTGTTTTTTTTTTTTTTTTTTCCTCTCCATTATTTCAACACTTTCCAGTGACATGGAAAAGTAACATTATCTGTTCAAGAAAGGCTTATTCTGAAATATATCTGAAAACTTGGAATATGCAATGTTAAATATTGTCCATGCTAGTTCTGGGGAGGTGAAGTGGATAACTTTCCATGAGCAATATACTATCAGTTCTCGAATGAAAATGCATGCATGTTTTTTTTGTTTTTTTTATGCTAGCTTCCTGGACAGAGGAGCAAGCAAAGCTTCCATGTTCTGACCATAGAGCACTGCATAAAGGGTATAGGAGGAAATAAGTGACTGATCTTCTGCTAACGTTGCTCAGCAAATCTGTCTTGAACAGTATACACGACTCAGGCTTCCTGCTACCTCCTATTGTTCCTTATTGCTGCCAAAACCTTAGTTGTTTCAGTCTGTAAGGATTAAGTCAGGTATTTCAACCCCACCAGAACGGGTAAACCAAACACATGGCAGTTAGATAAGTTTGACTTGGGCATAGCACAAGAACCTTGTTTGCTATGACCTTGTAGAAAGCCTCAGAATTTTACTAATTTCCTAATAAGCCTTTTAGAGCATATTACAAACATTAAAGAAGTATTCCAGTGTAAAAGTTGTTTTAATAGTTTACATTTACAAAGTTCTTTATACCTTTTTAGATATAACCTAATAGAAGTTTTGACTTGATAAACTATGGGTGCTGCTTATATGCAAACTGATCTTCTAAATCACACAAGTAGAATCATTTGTGTCTGTCTTTTCCCATTGGCGATGGCTAGGTGTCGCCCTGTGTCTTTTCCTGCTACTACTGTTGACAGCTATGTCATACTGAGGGTGTGTGGCCACATATAGTTCCTAATATGTGTGTTTCTATTGTAAGGGCTCGTTCACACCATACGTGCTTGAAAACTGATGGGAAGACCACTCAGAATTCACTTGCGGAGACCTCCGTTTACATCAGTTTTTATGCATGTTTCAGTGGGTTTTCACACGTGTCAGTTATGTGCCGTGTTCACACCACAGTGTTGTCACGTCCCACGTTTTGTTTTTTCTGTAAGAAAGCTGCATACACAGTGCAGATTCCTGCACAGGAAGAAAATCCACACGTGATACCAGTGTTGTGGCACAGGGCACATAGGGAACAATTGTTTTTTTTATTTTTTTGTGCTCTTGCACAATGCATGCAGAAAAACTCATATCTCTGCACATGGTGTAAATGAGGCCTAAGTCTTTCTACATGTCTTTGACTGTCAGAGGCCTTTTACCCTGAGAAGGGCTTGTGTGTTATTTTTTTTTTATTTATTTATTTATTTTTGTTTTTTTGTTGTTGTTTTTTTTTTTTGCGGACACTGCCCTAGTGTTCTGTTATGTGGTCAATTGCATCTAGCCATTGTTTACTACCATTCTCCATATTAGAAAAATGAATTTCTCACCTTCATCTAAAATTGAAGCCTTGCACCAGAATCCTTCATTGTTGTTAAAAAAAACAAAAACAAAAAAAAACTGCCTACTTTCTGCCAAAAGCTGCTTTAATGTTCTCTCGAGTCAATGGAGTTGTTTTACTAAAAAAGATGGGCAGTTCACTTTATAAGTTAAGTTGTATTTTGCAGGGGAGTCTTCCGCAGAGCTTGGTGCATGTGGTGAAATTGTACTTTGCAACGAATACCCAACCGTGGAGGAAATGTGTGTTTTTTTTTTTTTGTTTTTTTTTCCCCCTCCTCTTCAGTTTCACTTCATTCACTAATCTCTGGGGAAAAATCCATTTTAAAATGAAATTTCTCTTGCAAACTGAACAGTCTATTTACTTTTAGTACCTTGTCCCCTGTATGTGCATACTGCTGACTGATCTGTATTTTTGTGCACTTGCAGTGAGTGATTTCAAAGATTATACTTACTGTGATTGCCAGTACAGTACCCAAAACTATGTTTACCTTGTGCCTAATGCACCTGACTGGAAACTGTAACGTTCACATTTCAACATTTTTCTTGCAAAAGTATATCTTTCAATTTAGATAGACCAATATCTGCTATAAATAATAAAAAAAAAAATCTGTCTTATTGGGGAATTTCCTTCTTGTCTTTTAGACTTAACAGATTCTGCCCAGATTCATCGATCATCATCATCATCATCATTATTTATTTATTTTTTCAATAGAGGTAGATTGGGCAGGAGGCAGCTGACAGGGCCATCTGCTGAGAGAATTTTGCCTTGGTCCTCAAGAAATTCATAGTGTAAGGCCAAGTTTAGACAGGTGTCACAGGAGCAAATGTTCACCTTCCAAGATCTCCCCTCTATTCCTGTTCTGGTGGCAACTCAGAATTTTCGCTTTACCCTCACTGTAATTCCCAGTGACATAGGTGTCATAGAGAATCTCCCCAACAGAGATGGCAATACAAACCTGACTGTGCTAACTCCAGTGAGTACTCTAAAAATAAAGTTTTGCCTTTAGTATATACTGCATTCACAATAGATATTGCCATTAAATTGACCCAATTTGTGCTTGCACCTACAGGGACAATATTAATTTAAAGAGAAAAAAAAACTATAAAAAACACTAACACTAATAGAAATACTATACTTTAAATAAAAAAACAAGCAATTTTAAAAGGTTTATATGTTTTAGTAAAGTATACCGGAAGTCAAGGTTATAATAGATTAGTGTTTCCATGTATGATCATCATGGTAGGGCCCCAATCTTTCCAACTATCTGCCATGTGAGGCCGAGGCATTGGTTGGCTCTCTACTTGAGCAGCCTTGTGCCCAGCCTCATGTAGAAGCTTGCCTCCATCACAGCCGAAATGGCAGGAAACTATTGCTTTAAACTACCATACACAACATATTTTCCCCCATTGAGCATGAAATGTAAGTACCCGATAAGTTTTGTGCCCACAAAAATAGCTTTAGTTATTGCCATCTGTTTTTAGTTAAATGTCTAAAAATGCATTGGATGTCTTTAAAATATATGATATCATTTCAGAATCTGTGTATAATTAATATGCTTTATAACGTAGTTTGAGCTTTTAAGGTAATCCGCGTTTGGTCTGGATCAGGGATCTCCAAACTACGGCCCTCCAGCTGTTGTTGAACTACACATCCCATGAGGCATTGTAAAACTGACAGTTAGCCTAGGTTCACACTGACAGTTCAGCTGAATTCGCACCGTTTCATACCTGCATGTCAGTCTGACTTCGGGGGGGGGGGGCGATTTCAGAGACATCTGTGCAGGTTCCTGCACAGATGTCTATTGAAATTACACCCGAAGTTACCAAAAGTAGTACAGAAATTACTTTTGGGAATCTGTGCGGCGCTGAACCAATTCGGATGGTGCTGTTGCCGGCAATAGCCTCTGATTTTGCCTCAATGAGAACCTAGGCTTACAGACTAGGCATGATGGGATTTGTAGTTCCTGAACAACTGGAGGGCCATAGTTTGGGGACCCCTGATCTTGATCAGTGACTCGCTCAGTAGTGAAGCAAGGGATAAGTTTGACCGTCCTAGAGCTGCATATCTAAAGGAATTGTGTACTTGGAGAAATACAGAGCTTGCCATGTGTGATTGCACTAAAAATTATTTTTGCATGGCTATCTCTGGCCTCTAAAGGTTCTCAGATGCTGACCTGGAATAAGTATGCAACTAGAGAAGTAACAAGAAAATCAGAACTGCATATTGTTCTTTGGCTGTGAGCCTGTGGCCAGAAAACCTATTTCTAAAAAGCTCAATGGTGGCAGCCTGCCCCATTTTATCAGTACGGAATCACTTCCATATTACTATGCTGACAGGGTTGCGAGGAAAACCCTGGTAATGTCAGCATGTCTGGGTCTAAGTTTTCTGCTTCGTGGATACAATGTGCAAGTCTCAGGAGTCAGGCAGACCTTGTTTAACAGTACACACCTAAGGAATGTGAAACTTTTCAAATGTTTTCAGTGGAAGAACTGTTTTACCAACTCTTTAATGCAGAACTCCAAGCAACATAACAAGATCTAAAAAAGGTCCATTAAAAGATGAAATAAAAACAGCTTTTGCCGCACCTTCAGTCCAGAGATCCTTCCCCCACAGTCCTTTTTTTTTTCTTTCTGCCCTTAGGTGTGCTCAGTCTGACCAGCATTATGTAATCAACTTACTGAGTCCAGGTCGTCCTGGACTCTCCCTGACCTATGACTACACAATGAAAGTGGGATTAGCACAATGATGAGCGCTTCTGTCATTCTGCTGTCTCCTATCAGCTTGCTTCTTAGCACGTGAATGGTTTGGCCTTTTTGAACTGCTTTTTCTTCTCACACTCCAGCCCTAATCTACAGGCTCATACCAGTTCATATTTAATTATTTACACTGCATAATTTTTAAAGCCAATGTCTGTGGAAAGGAAAAATTATTCCTTGCGGTGCAGCAGCCTCTGCTTGTTTAGGTCTAGGAGGTCCCCAAAAGCAGTTTCCTTCGTTCCCATAGTGTTCTCTTCTACATCCCTACGCTCTGGTAGTGGACTGTCCCTTAGCATCCTCACATCCAAAGCAGGGCTATGACTGCATTAGACTTGATGACATCCAAGGATCTATGACCATTGGATTATGAGAAGGGGTAACAGGCTATGGGGATTGATCTTTCAAGTCCAGAGGGAGCCTGTGGCAGCAGAGGATTGGGTAAGTAAAACTGCCATTAGCAGCCCCCTAGACCTAAATAAGCATTAAACCTTGCAAGACAGGGACAGTCCCACTGAATGGGACCTTGGAACATAGCTTCAACTGGCTTCTTATTCTTATTTTCATGTTTAACCACTTAAGCCCCGAACCAATTTGCAGCCAAAGGACCAAGCCCCTTTTTGCGATTCGGGCACTGCGTCGCTTTAACTGACAATTGCGCGGTCTTGCGACGTGGCTCCCAAACAAAATTGGCATCCTTTTTTCACACAAATAGAGCTTTCTTTTGGTGGTATTTGATCACCTCTGCGTTTTTTATTTTTTGCGCTATAAACAAAAATAGAGCGACAATTTTGAAAAAAATGCAATATTTACTTTTTGCTACGATAAATATCCCCAAAAAATATATAAAAAAACTTTTTTCCTCAGTTTAGGCCGATACGTATTCTTCTACATATTTTTGGTAAAAAAAAAATGCAATTAGCGATTATTGATTGTGGTTTTTTTTTTTACTAGTAATGGCTGCGATCAGCGATTTCTATTGTGACTGCGACATTATGGCGGAGACATCAGACATTTTTGACACGTTTTTGGAACCATTGTCATTTATACAGCAATCAGTGCTATTTAAATGCACTGATTCCTGTGTAAATGACACTGGCAGTGAAGGAGTTAACCACTAGGGCGCAGTGTAGGTGTTATGACGTTATGTGTTTTTTTTATTGTAGAGGGCGTGGCCTGGCATGTGACGTCACTGATCGTCCTTCCCTATAAAAGGGAAGATACGATCGGTGACAGCCACACAGGGAATCACGAAAAGAGGTTTGTTTACACAGACCTCTCCTCGTTCTTCAGCTCTGTGACCCGATCACGGGACACCAGCTGCGATCGGGTCCGCTGGTCCTGCGGTCACGGAGCACAGGAGTGGGTTGGGAGTGCGCCGCAACCTACAGGTACATGGTTGTGCCCAGCTGTGCCATTCTGCCGACATACATCGGCGTGAGGCGGTCCTTAAGTGGTTAAGGTTTTTTTTTTTTTTTTAAGGGCATATACACATCAAGAAGTTGAAGAGCTATATTACGTATGAATGTAAAATCAGCATTGGCAGTTAAGTTTTGTTTCTATCATGAAAATAAAAGGCCACCAAACCCCAAAATGTAATTGTTCCATCTACATTCCTATATTTCATGGCTGGATACTGCACAGTAGTGCTGCTGAGAATTCCCTGAAGCCAAACTAGCATGTTTTCCTATAACTATATGCATGAAGCCTACAAGGAAGTAAAGTGTTGGGATGCTACTGGAGCGATAGACATTTCCAATAAGCTAAGCATGGTTACATATATTATTATAATATAATAGGCTATATTAGGCTTGCCTTATATAGTCACATATAGTGCCGTAGCTTGCATTTTCAGGAGCTTGGGGTTTATGTCAACAGCTTAATGCAGTAAGTTTGTAAGTGCAATCCGCCTGCATTTCACACTGGTTTGTGACCCTTCCCAAGAGCTCTTGTACACAAGCCCTTGGTTATTAGGGCTGGTTTACACCACAATGTGGCATGACATAGTACGCATGTGCTGCCATTCATCAGTAAACACACACTAATGCATATATACTGTACATTGCACTACAGCACATCACAATGCACAAATGTGATAGCTTTGTGTGTTACTGCTTGTTTAAAAAAAATAAAATAAATGCAGCATCTTTTTATTTTTTTAACAGCCGTAAAAAATTAATGCTGCTTATTACAGTGTGCCTCTATGCACAAAATACGTGTATTTAAAGTGATATTACAGATTGTGTTTTTCAAAAAATAACACACATGTTCTACTTACTTGCTCTGTGCAGTGGTTTTGTACAGAGCAGCTCTGATCCTTGTTTGGGTCCCCCACTGGTGCTCCTGGCTCCTCCTTGAGCAGTGCCCCCAGAGAAAGCTTCTTGCCACGTGCTAGCTCCTGGGCCACTGCTTTATGCGTCAAAAGACAGAGCTGTGGCACAGCCCCGCCCCTGCTCTCTTCTCATTGACTCAATGGCTGTGATTGACAGCAGTGGGAGCCAATGTGCACACGTTGCTCTCTCAGCCAATGAGGAAGGAGAGTCCTCGTACCACTGAGGCTATCGTGAACATCGCTGGATCGGAGGGGGCTCAGGTAAGGATTGGGGGGAGGGGGGGTTCACCCAGAAGGTAGGTTAAAAACCAACCTTTAGAACCACTTTAAGCGCAGTATATTGTGGTGTAAATGGATCTAAAGCCAACCAAATTACTTATCCTTGGGAAATGATTAAATGTATCCATGTGTTTTTTTTCTGATCATGGATTTAAAGAAAGGCCACCAAAGCTATGTCATTCACCAGCCTTGAATTATTGCTCCACAGTGACTGTCCCATTTTTCAAAATAACAGATTTTGTTTTGCAGTGCAGATATGTTACCGGTGCGGTTACCCTTTTGAATGTTGCAGGAGACTAAAGCCTAATACTCACGATGAGAATATTAGACGAATGATTGTTCATTTTTTTTATTTTTTACATGATAGTCTCATATCGAAATTCAAGAGGTTACTCAACTTAAAAAAAATTCTTGTACTACAAAATACAACTTCGGAACCAATGTAATGTGTTGTATTGTATTGTCATGTATTCTTTCCTTTCCAACCATACATGTTCTTGCTCTAATTTCAGATTTTTTTTTTTTTTTTTGGTCTAATGCTATACTAATTGTATGATCTGGTATCATACAAGAAAACATTTTGTGTTTGTCCCTTCGTATAATTTCAGATGATTTGTCGTGATCAGCTCTCCAAAACTGTGTACTAATGCAGGCCATACACGGTCGAATTTCGAACGAATTTTTTTTTCAAAATCAGAAAATTCGTTTTTTTTGTGATCCGATGATGCCACCATTGATTTTCAAAATTCGGCCGACCAAGCCTTCAATTTCACCTCATGTTGCTACAGTCTCTCCGTACATTTTCTTTTATCTCCGTACATTTTCTTTTCTTATTACGTTTCTCGCACGATTCTCCCATCATTGATTAAAAAATCGTTCGTTTTTCTAAAAATTTCCAACATGTCCGATTCCTCAAATTTTATTTCTGCACGAAAATTGGCTGTTGCTGCAGCCCACTAATGGTGCGAAATTCATACGAAAATTCTTAGATACGATTTTCGAAAGAAAATTCTTTCGAAATTCGAACCGTGTATGGCCGGCATTAGGCTAGAGACAAGGTACATGAAACTGCTGTAGATTACTACCATTCCCTACAGCAATGAGGGTGATCCTTTTCGCCCCTTAAAAATTGTTTTGTCTGCATTTCATGCTCCCCACAACAAGATCCATTTTAAAATGGCAAGAATAAAATCACTTGGAAAAGAAGAGGCCAGCACAGAAATAGTAAGGGAGTGATTACTAAAACGGAAATTAGATGGTGATGGGGTTCCACGATTAGGTTTTGGCAGTGCAGGTGCTGTGGTACACTGCAACAGTTCTTGTATTATATGCTTAGTGCTGCAGAGAACAGAAGCTCTATCCTCACTAGTGCCATTCCCAGTGTGTTATATCACAGGTTACATGAATCCAAAGCCATGGAGCAAATATAGGAAGACTTCTCCTGGCGTAATAATGCAGCACTTTTGTCTTCGGAAGGCAGTGTAAAGAGCAGTGATGATTGCAATGCAGTAATTCCATCATCGTCAGATTCCAGTTCACTGCAGCTAAATCAGTAAAGAGTTATGACAATCCGAAGCAATCAGTTGCGGCAATCATATCTAGAGTTGCATTTTGGTTGGTTTTCATTTTTAGGCCACATAGTTTTGTAAGGTATAACAGAGTATTCAACTTTGATAACAAAGTCAACAAGCTGGGAGTTTGAAAATACACTGGGGGTTATTTACTAAAGGCAAATCCACTTTGCACTACAAGTGCAAAGTGTACTTGAAATTGAAAGTGTACTTGGAAGTAAAGTCGCTGTAGATCCGAGGGGGACATGCAAGGAAAATAAACATCATTTTAGTTGCACATGATTGGATAATAAAATCAGCAGCGCTTCCCCTCATTTCAGATCTACCCCTCAGATTTACAGCAACTGCACCTCCAAGTGCACTGTGCACTTGTAGTGCAAAGTGGATTTGCATTTTGTAAATAACCCCCATTGTTCTCTAGCACAGTGTTTCTCAACTGCAGTCCTCAAGGCACCCCCAACAGGTCATATTTTCAGGATTTCCCTCAGATGAAACAGCTGTGGTAATTACTAAGGCAGTGAAACTGATCAAATCACCTGTGCAAAATAATGTAAATCCTGAAAACATGACATGTTGGGGCGCCATGGGGACTGGAGTTGAGAAACCCTGCTCTGGCATAGTATCTAGCTGTAAATCACGATTCATTGGTTTATTGCACAAAGTGACTTGCGTATTAAAAGTTTATGAAATAAAAATGTATATGTAATCTATACCAATCGGGTTCCTTCTGTAATGAGTCTGGTGCTCATTGCATATTTATGAATAGCTGTTCCTGAGAGCCATTGAAGCTGGTTTATATTCTTGAACAAGACAACTGTAGCCAAGCTATTTAACATATTTCTCCAGCAAAGAAATGTTGGCGATAATGTAATTGACTGACTTCCTTTCCTGTACCATGTAAATGGCATCATATCAATAGTTTGCAAAGACAAACCACTACTTCTGGGTAATGTGTTAGGGATTATAGTAAAACTGTCACATTTGACATGTGCTAAACCTAACATAAAAACTGGCACCAAACTCACTATGGAAATTCCAGGTCCAGTCTGAGTTCTGACTTGCCCCCAGCATTGCATGTTTCTCTCCAGATTTCATTACGGGATGAGGAGCAGGCCAGAGTTCTGATGTTGGAGGTTGAAGCCGTTATTTTTTTTTTTTTACCGAACATCCCGGATGTTCCAGAGGGTGCTTTAAAAGGCTTATGTAAGGATAGATGTAGGCATATTGGTGCCAGCTTTTACTTGAAATCTTTAGTACCTGCCAGCTTAGCTTAACTAAATATAAGATTTTATTGAGGTGTAAGATTTAACCCCTTGTTGTCAAAGGACTACATTTTACTACATCTGTTTTGAGTAAGTTGTTGCCTAGGAGTTAAGCTGTGTTTAAAAGTGATTTAAATTCTCACATCTAGTTGAACTCCTGTGTTTTCTTTATGGCAGAAAGTTTTGAAACTCAGTCTAAATCTCACTTTTCACCTGTTCTCAAAGGCTCATTCACTAGGGTTGCTACCACATCCCATTAAATATCGAACACATATTAATTACAAAGATTCTGAGGCTAATTTATTGCAGATAAGGCACAAAGTGAGTTTAATTACCTTAATCAGCCACAGAACCTGTGTAATTCATATGTGTTTGGGTTTAAAGTGATGGGGTGGCAACCCTATCGTTCAAACAGGTGTCTAACTTGCAGTAAAACCAGGTGGTTTAGTCTTGAGCGCCCACCTAAAGAAGGGTATGCAACCACGCAAGCAAAATTTAAACAGCCACAGCGACCCATTTAAGTGTATGGAGTTGCAGCACAGTGGTGCAATATTTACAGCACAAATAAATGCCAAGGACTGCTGTGCGTATGAATGAGCACAAAGTGTATGAGATGCTGTGACTTCTGAGGGCCAGGTATAGGACAAAGTGGTCTGTATCATGCATTTCCTCATCAAATCATTTTTCAAAACCGCAACTTAATTTAAGCAGACTTTTTTTTTTTTTTATATTTTTGTAAATGTTATTGAAATGTAGCTATAGCTTCATCACCGATTTGGGGTTTGTTATTTATTGAAAATATGTTCTTTATTGGTAGTCTGATGGATAACTTTAACCACTTGCTTACTGGGCACTTAAACCCCCCTCAGTCCCAGACCAATTTTCAGCTTTCAGCGCTGATGCACTTTGAATGACAATTGCGCGGTCATACAACACTGTACCCAAATGAAATTTTTATAATTTTTTTCCCACAAATAGAGATTTCTTTTGGTGGTATTTAGTTACAGCTCGGAGTTTTATTTTTTGCTAAACAAACAAAAAAAGATGCAAAAAAAAAAAATCACGTTTTAATAGTTTGTTATAAAATTTTGCAAACGGGTCATTTTTCTCCTTCATTGAAGTGCGCTGATTAGGCGGCACTGATGGGCTGCATTGGTGGGCACTGATAGGCTGCATTGGTGGGCACTGATAGGCTGCACTGGTGGGCACTAATAGGCACAGATAAGGCGGCACCGATGGGCACAGATAAGGCGGCACTGATGGGCAAAGATGGGCACAGATAAGATGGCACGGATGGGTGGCACGGATAAGTGGCACGGATGGGTGGCACGGATGGGCACTGATAGGTACCACTGATAGATGGGACTGATGGGCACTGATAGGTGGCTCTGATAGGTGGCACTGATGGGCGGCACTGCTGGGCACTGATGGGCGGCACTGGGGTGCAGCACCTTTGAGGCAGATTGTGGGCACTGCTGGGTGGCACTGTGGGCACTATGGGCACTGACGGGGGGCACTTACTTTTATTCAGGATGGCACTGCAGGGGGCAGGTGGGCACTGGCAGGGGGCAGGTGGTCGCTTGTATTGCTGGCCGTGATCGGGACTGATGTCCCGATCACGGCCGCCGGTGATCGGCTTTTTTTTTTCTCCTCGCGCTGTCAGCGCGAGGAGGAATAATAGCCGATTACCGGCTCCGTTCTAGCACATGATCAGCTGTCATTGGCTGACAGCTGATCACGTGATAAGGGGTCAGGATCGACCCCTTGCACGGATCGGTGATCAGGCGAGTCTCATGGACTCGCCGATCACAGAGCGCGCCCCTCAGGGGGCACGCAGGCCGCTCGTGCACGGGACGACGTCAATAGACGTAGTCCCGGAAAAGTAGGTCCGCGCTAATGCCGTCATTTGGCAATAGCGCGGATCCCAAGTGGTTAAAGTTAAAATCTGTAAGGTGAACTTACACTGGAACCCCTCCCTGCCTCCCGGTCCCACTGTGCCAGTGTCCCAAGGTTCCATGCTTTTGGGCGCCGCTGCACCGGTCCGGGGATTTGAAATCCCCGCGGCTTAATCTCCTATTCCTACCTCTTAGCGTGTACAGATAGGAGGTATTCTAATTGGTCAGCACCTTCACATGGACGGCGTTGACCAATCAGAATCCGTCTAGCCCATTCTGTCATCACTGAAGGAGAGCAGAGAAAGCTAGAAGGATTTCAAATCTCCGGACAGGTGAAGGCCGTCCTGGTGCCTGACAGCCGGGGAACGGGGGAAAGGGGAGGGGATCTAATGTAAGTTCACCTTACAGATTTACTGTAAAGGTGAAGTTACCCTTTAAACTAATGCATGGACTATATTAGTTCTTTACTTCAGTGCACAGCAAGTGCAGAAAAACTTTATAAATACCCAAGTACATAGACTAATACAAATACAACGCATTCGAGTCAGTTGTGAAAAACATTGTAGATCGGCAATGCTGCCCTATAAACTACACTTATTTTTATCTTATATTTAGTTGACTGATCTTAACATGTTTATGTTGTGGTTTTGTATTAAATGGTCCTCTGTCTATTATCAATATTTTGCCCTTTACTAGGATAACACCCCACCTTTTAAACTGACTGTAATATATTTTTTTTAATTACACTATATACAGTATTGTGTAAGTGTGTAATTCTGGCACTCCTATATGTAAAAATCATCATGTTTTTGCTAGAAAATTACTCGGAACCCCCAAACATTCTATATGTTTTTTTTATTTTTTTTATTTAGCAGACACCCTAGGGAATAAAATGGTGGTCGTTGCAACTTTTTATCTAACACGACATTTGCGCAACAATTTTTCAAACGTGTTTTTTGGGGGAAAAAGCAGTTTCATGAATTAAAAAAATAGCAACAGTAAAGTTAGCCCATTTTTTTTTAATATAATGTGAAAGATGATGTTATGATGAGTAAATAGATACCCAACATATTGCGCACACTCATGGAATGGTGCCAAACTTCGGTACTTAAAAATCTCCATAGGCGACGCTTTCATTTTTTTTACAGGTTACATGTTTAGAGTTACAGAGGAGGTCTAGTGTTAGAATTGTTGCTCTTGCTCTAACGCAAGTGGCAATACTTCAAGTGTTGTGTGAACGGCGTTTACATATATGGGCGAGACTTATGTGTGCATTTGCTTCTGTGCGCAAACACATGGGGGGGGGGGGGGGGCGCTTTAAAATGATTTTATTTTTTTAATTGGTTATTTTATTGTCTTTTTTTATTTTTACACTTTCTTTTTACATTTTTTTTGGATTTTTTTTTTTTCCTATTACAAGGAATTTAAACATCCCTTGTAATAGGAATGGTGTGTGACAGATCCTTTTTATGGAGAAATATGGGGTCTATAAGACCCCAGATCTCTCCTCCAGGCTGGAAAGCATCAGATCGAAAAATCTGATGCTTTCCAGCTGAGACCGGCGCTTTGTTGACATCCGCAGACTGGACGTGAGGTCATAACTTCGCGTGTGGGCCTCCGACGGTCATAGAGATGACTGGTGACCGTCTGGTCACTGGAATTCTCTATGCTCTTCATCCAGCGGCAGCAGATTCATTTTCTGGGTCCCTGATGGCAGGGGAGAGCTTGGAGGAGCACCGGAGGGCGGCGGGAGGGGGGATGCCCACTCCTGTCGCCTGCAAGAACTGCTGCCTTGATTGTCCTTACGGTGCACAGAATTGCCGGCAGAAAAGAATGATATCTGAATGATATGTCTGCATCATTCAGATATCTTCACTGAAAGTCAAAGACGTCATATGATCTACTGCAGGCGGGAAGTGGTTATTTTCCGTAACGTGAGGAGGAGGTGTTTGGGATTACATTGCAGAAGAGGTAGTAATTGTCCGTTCACTACAGGGACTAAGAAGCTCACTGAATTTCTGTTGGGTTATCAGACACTTTTCTATATTGGTGGAATTTTTTAGGACAAATCATGGGGAAATGTGCATGTATTGCGAAATGGACTTTTTTTCCCCAAAGATTGCACATAAAAAAATTGCCCAGGGTTTGGATTTGTTTTTGTAAATCATTGCAATAATTCTCCTGTTAACCTTTCTATGTTTAACTGGTAAATCCAGTAATTTTTCTTGGTGACATGCTTGTAGGTTCTCAGGTTTTCGCTTAATTTGCTGGCACTTGCAGTCTGTGACATTGACGAGTCATCTTTATAAATCTGGATGTTTCTGCTAGATGTACAGTACAGGCAGATGAATCTCATTTGCTTAAAGGGAGTCTAAACTATGGTTTAAAAAAAAAATCTATTCAAGTATGCATTCTTAACACAAAAATGACCTTCTATTGCTCTCATCATCCTCCAATTTTTTTATTATAATTTTTTTTTGCTGCTGTGATATAATTTTCCTTTTAGAGACTATGTTGATCCATTGGACTAGGGACTGTGGACTATGAGATTTGCGGTGTTCATAGAGGAATGCACATGACTGCAAGTTGCACTGCTTGTTCCAAACAAACAGAAGGGAGAGGTTCGGGAGCTCATGGAGGATGTTACAAGAAGGCAGTGGAGTTCCACCCATAAATTGAACCGCTGATCGTATTCCTTCCCCGCTCCGGTGCCAAATGTGGCACCGGAGCGGGGGAGGAATACGATCAGTGGTTCAATTTATGGGTGGAACTCCACTTTAGTGAATGTGCCGGGATCATTTTTGGAGAATAAGGATATTGTTTAGTGTCACTTTTAATTTGTATAACTCTGTCCCTATATTAGTGTAAAATCTTCCTCCTGAGATTCTATCTGTAGACTTTACCACAGCTCTTGCAAAGCCAAGCATAAGAGGCATTCACACTCAAAATGGCGGCTTGTGTTAGCAGCGCTTTAGCGCTGTTTAAGTGGCACTTTTGCACCTCTTTTGAGCCACTAGCGGGGTGCTTTCAATCCAAAAAAAGTTTTGAAAACTCCCGTTTTGCACCGCTTTCAAATCGCTTTTCAGGCGCTTTGAAAGAGCTGCCCATTCAATCCAATGGGTAGGGCATTTTGGGAGCTCTAAATACAGTGCTCTCAACCCGCCCCAAAGATGCTGCTTGCAGGACTTTTCAAATCGTCCCTACACTAGGGAGTGTTACTTGTGCTCCATTCCCCATGAGCAAGAGCCAGAAGCTCAAGTACCAAAGTCTAATCACCACAGTTCCCTAGGGACATACAGAAACATGAATAATTTAACCCGCTATTATCTATGAAGGTAGACCATTTGATGCTTGTTCAATATTTTGCTTTGTTTTTGTTTTTTTTGTAACCTGCTGACAGTTACTAGCTAGTGATACGTTTGATTGGTCATCTCCAGTGTAACTGTAGCTTTCCTTCTATGGCATTAGTTCCAACCTTACGTTGACTGAAGATTTGTGTGCCTTTACAGATTATTTAATTTAATAATTTCATTTCATAGCATAATGCATCATCTGTTCATAAGGACTAACGTCAAATTGGATTAACTACTTGCCAGATTAATTTGCATGGACCATATTCTGCAATAGGTATAGTGCTCACATAATAGAATATGACCCATACAGGTTCCCTGGTACATTAAGTTGGAACTTGCATGCGTTTTGCTGTTTAAAAGAAAAATCTACTGTCAAGATGTATGATTTTTTTTTTTTTTTTGCCTCTCAGGATCAACCATAGATTGTGCAGACACTTCTCAGAACGATAGTGGTTTATAACTATCCCAGTGAACAAAACCATCTCTTATGCCCATGTATACAGTTATATACTTGGCAAGTGGTTCACTTTAAGGGTTTTCATTATGGGCTAACTATTGGGGTAAGATTAGTGGCAAGGAATAAGTCTAAATGTTCAAGTGAGATTAGAGTTGAGGTTAAAGTGGATGTAAACTCTCACATATACCCAGTGAAGTGAACAGCCACAGATGAAACAAATCCTCCCACATAAATTTTACATGTACATCTGTCTTCAGCTTTATATACTAGAAAGTGTACGTCCTGTTAAGAATTTTCTCTTACTGATTCACCTGTGGATGTGGATTCTTGCCATACGTTGTGAGACAGCTGATTGGAGGAAATAGGTAGAGACATAGGAAATAGGTAGAGACTTGCAGAGCTGTGCTGTGAATAGACCATCTCTCTGCTATATATTTATAGTACCCACCCTGACACAAAATTCAGGATGGATTTATCACAGTTGACAGAGAACTTGTCAGAAGTTATCATGCTGATAACAGAAGAACGGAGCAGGAGAAAGCCATGGGACTTAGGACTCTCTGAAGAGAGAAAAGAAAACACTGCAGATATATGTGCCCAGCTCACATTTCATGAATCAGGTTTACATCCACTTTAAGTCTGAATGTTCTCATTTACATAAGTCACGATGCAGCTTCCAGGTGCCCAACTTGAGGCCTGACGGCAACATACAACCTTTGGTGCTTGTGCAGCACTTGGACCCCAGTAATCTGAGTGGGAGTGTTATGGTGTAATAGCAGGATCTCTGCTAGCCATTTTTTAGATGTCCCCGGTCTCTCACTGACATCTAGAGTATTTCTAAAGTCTCCCACAACACCTGTAACATGTCAAGTTAGCAACCACTGGTATAGCAAGTAGTAGTTGTGCACATTTAACGTGCTTGTTTTGTAATGTTGAAGACATTTCACTACTTATCCGAGCAGCTTCCTGAGCTCTGAATGTCAGCACAATACCCCAGCATTTATAGCCACACTGGTAACATCTTCACCAAGATGATTAGATTAAGGTAACTACAGCTGGCCATAGATGGTTCGAATCTCGGGTTCAACAGAAACCGTCCACAATTCGAACCTTGTATGGGCAGGCTGAATGTACAAAGTTGGTCAATTGATCATCTTGCGTACAACCAGCCTGCTGGATTTTACATGCAATTATTGCTAGCGGCTGCTAAAGCCACTAGCAATAATCACTGTTTTCTACCGGCTAGAATACAATGGCTTGGTGGGAGGAATTGCCCTTTTAACACTGTCTATGGTTGCAGGAAAGAAATTCTACTCCGTGTATGGCCTACATAAGTTACTTGTGTGGCTATCAGTGCTAGAGTATATTGCTGACACTTATCAGAACTGAAGAAGCTACTTGGCTAAGCAGTGAATGTTTTTAACATGGCAGGACAAATCCAGTTAAATGTGACTAACCCATACTTAATATGCCATTACCTGAATAAATGAGTTCCTTCACAGACAACCTTAACACTATTTCTTCCCAAACAATTAATCCTATTCCTCTCCTTAACCGCTTGCTGACCAGCTGCCGTCATTTTACTGTGGTAGGTCGGCACAATCCTGCGAGCCGTCGTGGCTATACGTCGGATCTGGGGTGCTAATGCTCATGGCCGACGGTCACGATGACCACCAGCCACGAGTAATCGCGGGCACGAGAGGCAGAACAAGGACGAGTGTGTGTAGACACACAATTCCCTGTTCTGTTCTGAGAGGCGTGACAGATAGTGACTTCCTATAAGCTAGGAACCATGATCCGTCACTTCCTCTAGGTCGGTCCCCTCCCCCTTCAGTTAGAAACACAACCAGGGAACACAGTTCACCCCTTGATTGCCCTCTAGTGTTAACCCCTTCCCTGCCAGTGACATTTTTATAGCACTGATCACTGTATAAATGCCAGTGGTCCCAAAAATGTGTCAAGTGTCTGCCATAATGTCGCAGTCCCAATAAAAATCGCAGATCGCCGCCATTACTAGTAAAAAAGAAATTTATAATAAAAATGCCATAAAACTCCCCTATTTTGTAGACACTATAACTTTTGCGCAAACTAATCAATATACGCTTATTGCGATGTATTTTATTTATTTTTTTAAGAAAATATATATCGGCCTAAACTGAGGAAAAAAAATGTTTTTTTATATATTTTTGGGGGATATTTATTATAGCAAAAAGTAAAAAATATTGCATTTTTTTTCAAAATTGTCACTCTTTTTTTGTTTATAGCGCAAAAAATAAAAACCGCAGAGGAGATCAAATACCACCAAAAGAAAGCTATATTTGTGGGGAAAAAAGGGACACCAATTTTTTTTTAGGTACAACATCGCACGACTGCGCAATTGTCAGTTAAAGCGACGCAGTGCCAAATTGCAAAAAATGGCCCGGTCATTCAGCAGCCAAATCTTCTGAGGCTGAAGTGGTTAAAGGGGTTGTAAACCCTCGTGTTTTTTCACCTTAAAGTGGAGGGCCACCCTGAAAAAAAAAATACATTAAAAATGAGAAAAAAATCAGAAAAAAAAATGTTTTTTTTTTTAACTTACCAGAAATGCCTGTTGCTAGGCACATCATCCTAATCTGCCTCTTCCTCCTCCGCAGAGATCTTCTGGTCTTCTGGTTAATGAGTCGCGCTGTGTTCTGGGAACTGTGTGTCCCAGAACACAGCGCGCCCCATTCACAAAGTGCTGCGCGACTCGCGCATGCGCAGTAGGAAACAGGCAGTGAAGCCGCAAGGCTCCACTGCCTGTTTCCCTTAGCCAAAATGGCGGCGCCGGGACCCGAGACCGAGGGACGTGTCAGCCTCGGGCAGCCGACATCGCGGGCGCCCTGGACAGGTAAGTGTGCTTATTAAAAGTCAGCAGCTACAGTGTTTGCAGCTGCTGACTTTTAATTTTTTTTTTTTTTAAACCGGCCCTCCTCTTTAATGCATCCTATGCACGCCTGCAAGGTAAGCTCCCGGCAGAGCATTTCTCCTAGGGGGTTATCTGATGCAGGGAGCCCAGAAGTTGAGGATCGGGGGCACTCTGTGCAAAACGGGCTGCACAGTGGAGGTAAGTATGACATGTTTGTTATTTTAAGTAAAAAAAAAAAAAAACAAAGGCTTACAATCACATTAAGCTTAACCTAACTCTAATATTTTGCCCTTAAAGTGGACCGTCAGTAATTTTTTCAACTTTCCATCTATTAAATCTTCTGCCCTTGTTTTAACCTTGGATAGTAAAACATTTTTTTTCTGCCAGTAAATACCTTATACAGCCCACTTCCTGTTTCTTGTCTGGTCATTAGTCTAGGCTTATGACCTCATGCAAGACTCTCATTCTTGTGAGAGGTTCCCCAGGAAGGGGGTGGGGGGGAGTGAGTCATAAGAGGGCCAATGAGCTGCAGGGCTGCAAAGCTGGCGGTGTGTCTCTGTAAATGCAGGAAGTGAACAGGCTTCAGCTGCCCAGTTAAAATGATTGCTGTCGGACTTAGTGGAGGGAGATTTCTGCAGCATATTTGGCAAGTACAGAATCACAGTATATATAAAATAATATGCCAAGTGGTTGGAGAGAAGCTTCAGAATGGCAAAGATGATTTTTATTACAAATTATGTGAGCAGACTGCAGTTCCTCTTTAACCAAAGCCCTTAAAGTGAACCCCTTAACCCAAAACGTAAAAAAAAATAACCTTAAACAACAGTTTGAAACACTGATACTTAAAGGGGTTGTAAAGGTAAATGTTTTTTTACCTTAATGCATTCTATGCATTAAGGTGAAAAAACATCTGACAGTGTCTGCGCCCCCAGCCCCCCCGTTTTACTTACCTCACCCCTCGAAAGTCCCGCGCTCGTCCCCCGACGTCCTTTCCACCGTTCAGCCTGGCCGCTGATTGGCTGGAGTGGATGGATGGAAAGCAGCGCAGCCATTGGCTCGCGCTGCTGTCAATCACATCCACTGACGCGGAGCGCCGAGGGGCGGGGCTGTGTGATACAGCTATAGCCGCCGGCTGTATCACGGGAGCGCGCCCGCAGATGCTTCTCACCATGCGAGGGAGCTCGCATGAACGTGAGAAGCGCCTGCGGGAGGAAGCCGAGACAGCCACAGAGGGACCCCAGAAGAGCAGGTTCGGTGCCACTCTGTGCAAAACGAGCTGCACAGTGGAGGTAAGTATAACATGTTTTTTATTTAAAAAAATAAGATTTGTTGTTGTCCCCGCAGCCTATGACAAAATGCTGGTATGATGGGTTACCTTTTACAAAATACCAATCCTTATTTTTAAGAGTGTGCTCTGGCCATGTGTTTGCATCTGTATTTACTGTAAGCGAGCTGCTCCAGGCTACCACTTGATATTAAAGACATGCTATGATTGAGCCGTGTGACCAGCCAGTCTCCTCGAATGTTTAGATTTTAAAGAAAACCCATCTTTAGAGAAAATGTAAAGCTGCTCTTGTTTACCTCCCTTTTCTTCTGGCTTAAAGAGGAGCTCCAGGCTCCTGCAGAATTAATAATAAAAGTCAGCAGCTACAAATACTGTAGCTGCTGATTTTTAATATTAGTAGCTGTTCAGGAATCCAGCTGTATCTTCACCTGAGCCGATTTTTCTATCAGGTGCTGCAGCCGCCATTTCCACTAAGGGACACCGGCAGTGAGGCCTTGCGGCTTCACAGCCGGTTCCCTACTGCGCCTGCGTGAATTGCGCTGCGTTCTGTGAATGTGCTCCGGCTGTGGGGGGAAACACTCAAAACCAAGTATCTGCTCCCGCCTACCCCCCAAAAGGTGCCAAATGTGTCAGCGAAGGAGGGGGGGAGGAGGCAGATAAGCGTAGCTTCCCTTTTTGGGTGGAGCTCTGCTTTAAGTATGCAAAGTAGATGTCTATGCATACCTTTTCCTGGTTTGTGACTCAAAAACATTGAAGAAAGAGGACGCATGATAGTCATTAGCATTTTCAAAAGAATTCTGCAATGACATCCTCCATATTTCTCTCATTGCTTTCTATTAACTAACTTTCCAATGTTTGTTAACCCTGGAAACTTTCAGGCTGCATTCACACCTAAGCGTATTGTTTTCAGGTGTTTTCTTAGGGCGTTTTTGTATAAGCGTTTTGAGGTCCAAAGATCACCAATGTAAAAAGAAGTAAAACGCCTGTAATCTGCCTAAGGCTGGATTCACACCTATGCATTTTTATGTGCTTTTTGCATTTTGCATATTTGCACTATAGATTGTGTTCCATAGGAAACCATGTTAAATGGACTAGTGCAAATCTGCAAAAAGCACTAAAACTGCATAGGTGTGAATCCAGCCTAAAAAGAATGTTTAGATGTGAACAGGGCATTTAAGTGAATGGGATTTTGCTTGTTGGGCATTTAGGTTAACATAAATTTAAATACAAAATCAAAAAATGGAAAACGGCTTTGTCAGTCGGTCACCAACTCCATTACTTTAAGGGGACAGTCCAGTGACAATAAATGAGAAAACCCAATTTTAACCTTAATATAGTCATGTTTTTTTTCCAGGTTTAGGAACATGATAATGATCAATTCTAGAACAAACAAAACAGTCATAGCATGCACATATTTAAAGTATACTAACTATTAGATACAAATAACCTATTTATTACCATCCATAATCTCTAATTAAACAAAAATGTATGTAAGTGCATACTGTATAGTGTTCATTTTCATCTGAATATCTATTATCCAGCTTTGCCTTTCCGTAACTATAATACGCTCAACTCAGAAATTTCCTGATAATGTATGAGTTGGAGGCTTACTCCATATCTGTTTGTCTTGTGGATTAATATGGTAGAGATAATTAATGCATACACATCTTGTAAGAGGAGGGGGGGGGGGGGGGGGATACACTAAGATCTATATTGCTAAATGCTTATTCCAAGAGGAAAAAAATGGCAGCTACAAGTGAAAGGGAAACTGCATTTCAAGTTGATGTTTTATTCCAAGGTGTTGGATATAATGTGTATCAATATTTTGCAGCATATTGATTACTAACAGCTACATGCATTTTTTAAGCAGTTTTAAACCTCCAACTAAGCCGCTAAGCCATGTTGTGAGATATTTTCAATGAGTTTTCCAGTTCAGTGGCTCTCCCCTGGGGTTAATTAATAGAACTTGATTATAATAAGTACATCTTTTTTATAACTGTTTTAAGCTTTTAACATGAAAGTGTATATCTTAATATTGTTTTAATATAAATGATGTACAGTTGTGTATAAAAAGTTGTAAATAAAATTTTTAATCTTCAAGCACACAATAGTCACTTGGCTTTTTTTTTTTAATGAGCTGTAATTTTCATTTCCAGATTTAACCTTCATTACCACCTAATGGTGAAACTGTCATTGCAGTTTTCAGTTTTCTTTACTATTACTGTACTACTACTGTACTAAAACTGTACTATTAGAAGGGCCATATTGCGATGTTAACCACTTGCCGACCAGGCTTTTTTTGGAACTTTGTTCACAAGTTTAAATCAGTATTTTTTGCTAGAAAATCACTTAGAGCCCCCAAACATTATAAATGTTTTTAGTTTTTTAGCAGAGACCCTAGGGAATAAAATGGCAATCGTTGCAATTTGTTATGTCACACAGTATTTGCACAATGGTTTTGCAAATACAATTGTTTTGGAAAAAAATACACTTTAATAAAAAAAAAAAACACTACCCCAATTTTTTTTTTTTAACTGTGAAAGATGATGTTACAGCAAGTAAATAGGTACCTAACATGTCACGCTTTAAAATTACGCACGTTTGTGGAATGGTGACAAACTACAATACTTAAAAACCTCCGTAGGCGACACTTTAAACGCCTTAACCGGTTACCTGTTTAGAGTTACAGAGGAGTTCTAGTGCTAGAATATTTGCTCTTGCTCTAACATTCGTGGTGATACCTCAAATGTGTGGTGCGAACACTCATTACATATGCGTGCGCGATTTACGTATGCATCTGCTTCTGCGCACAAGCACGAAAGGATGGGGGCACTTTTACTTTTATTTTATTTTTTTTAACATTGTCCCTTTCATTTTTTTTTTTTAATCACTTTTATTCCTATTACAAGGAATGTAAACATACATTGGGATAGAAAAAAAGGATGACAGTTCCTCTTCATGGAGAGATTTGGGGTCACAATTACCCCAAATCTCTTCTGTACTTTTTGCTCTGTGCTTTAGAAAAAAAAATGTATTTGCTTTCAGCCTGGACCGGAAGAAACATCATGACGTCGGTCTGGTCCCCCAAAGCCATAGAGTGAATCAAAGAGTATCTACTCTTTGATCGCCTATAAGAGCAGCCGCCTACAATCCTGAATCGTTTCTCGGCTGAACCAGCAGAAATGGTAAGCCTGAGAAACACAAGCGAGTGGCTAGAGAGGAGACTTCAGAAAGCATTCCAGTGGCTCATGAGCTGCTCAGAATGCTTTCATGAGAGAGCCAGCGGCCGGCTGCAAAAAACGGTATCTTCTACCATAATCCCAATAAACAACTAGCAAACCGCAACGTGGTTAAGAGCCGCGATGGGGGCCTCTGCATGAAGAACATGTAGAAGATTTTTGTTAAAATCTTATATAGTCTTCTGTGGCTGGTAAACAGTTCACAAAGGTAAGGATTTATGGAAAACACCAGGGTGCCTTGGCAAAATGCCTAGAAACTGCCCAAAAATTGTATACAAGCCAGTAGGTGGATCAAGCCTGCCTATTAGTTACATACAGCCACAGGTTTTCATTGTGCACCACTACAACCTTCTAGTCACCAGTGTCCTAACAACCAATGACTTCTATGTAAGCCCTTGTACACACGGTCGGACATTCTGACAACCAAATCCGTTGGATTTTGTCCGAAACTTTTGCATACACATGGTCGGACAAAGTTGTCGGAAAATCCGATCGTTCAGAACGTGATGACGTTATTTCTTCTTTACGACGGGACTACGTTCAGGCTAGTAGCTAATAGCTTTGGTCTAGGAATTTGATCTGAGCATGCGTGGCACTTTGTCCGATCGGAAGTCTCTACACATGATCGGACAAAGTCCGATCGGATCATGTTGTCCGAAAATTTTATAGCCCAGCTGGAAAACTTGGTCCGTCAGATACTCCGACGGAAACAGTCCAATGGAGCCCACACACTGTCGGATTATCTGACAACACGGTCCTATCGGACATTGTCCATCTGAATGTCCGACCGTGTGTACAAGGGCTTATTGTTGGGTGTCCTACACATATGGGTGTTGCTACATAATGTAAAACTATTAATTTTTTTTTTTTTTATTTTGGAATAGGGTGCCTCGAGAATTGTGTGGAATTGTAAAGGGTGCCTTATCAGTATTAGTGCCGATACTATGCAATTGCATGAGTACTCGTACTTGTGCAAATGCTCTGATACCTGAAACTGATACCTTTTGTGGTGCGATTTGAGCCCATACAAAATGAATGCAAAGAATCGCATGTGATCTGAACAGGAATGCGGTGCGATTCCTATTCGAATTGCATCCTGTTTCCCCCACCGATCCTATCTGAACCCAGGCTTGTCATAGTGACTTCAGTCGGGGTTCACACAGGAGCGGTGCGGGAAACCACATGTGTTTCAGACAGGAATCGCACAGCATTCTTGTTAAAATCTCATGTGATTCTTAGTAGTGTGATTTGAGCCCATTCATTTTGTATGGGCTCAAATCGCACCACAATGAAATCGGTACATGTACTTACAGTTTAAAAAAAAAAAAAAACAGTAGCTGTTCAATCCTAGTAAACACTTTTTGGCTGTGGTATGCCTTTATTGAAGGGGAGCTATGCAGTTTAATGGAAAATACTGGATTGTGAAACCTAATTATGAAAATGTCATAAGTTTATTTCATTGAGAGAATATTTTAAAGATATGGCAGTTACAAACTGTACAGAAAAAAGTAGTTACAGGGTTATGCCACCCAAATTATATATTGCAGTTTTTGGACACTAGACAGCTGAATCGCCACAGGGCTTTTTACATTACTTGCGAACACTTTCGACAAAATATCCCAGCTGTTTTCACACCTTATACAAATCTAGAACTGCAGAAATATGACAATGTTGTAGCCCATCTGTAGCTGAGTGTTAATGTTTTTGTGAGTAGTAAACAAGCCATATTAGGGCCATTAAAGGAGTAGTGGAGATGCCATTGCTGGTTCTTCCAGAGACAAGCCTTGACTCCAAGCATAAAGCTTTTCTGCTTCTTCTTCCCAGTCATCATCAGAAAACACTGCTTGGTCGAGGGTATTCTTCTTACCAAGAAACGGTCTCTGATTGACATCTGCGGTATCTGTGAGATCCTAAAGAATTAGAGCTGCTGTTACTTTCAGTTTAATCCATTGTGCAGTTAACATAGCTATTTTAGTGCTAAACCTATAGAAGTTAAAATTATGCATTGGATGGAATTTGCTGTGCTACAGAAAATGCTTTACTCTTCTTACCTGGTTGTTCCAACAAAGACTTCCTTTCTGTCATTGAGATTCAACACTGCTGACTACTACTGTGATTCCAACGATTTTCTTGGTGTTTCAAACAAATGGTAGGGACTGCAAGATCATCAATTGATTTTTCAGTAAATGTACAGTACTTTTGCAAAATTCTTAGGCAGGTGTGAAGAAATTCTGAAAATGACTGCTTTCAGAAATAGAAGTGTTAATAGTTTATTTTTTTATCAATTAACAAAATGAAAAGTAAATGAACAGAAGAGAAATCCAAATCAAATTAATATCTAGTATGACTACCCTTTGCCTTCAAATTAGCATAATTTCCGCTAGGTACACACAGTGCTTGTGCACACAGTTTTTAAGGAACTCAGCAGGTAGGTTGTTCCAAACATCTTGGAGAACTAACCACAGATCTTCTGTGGATGTAGGCTGCCTCAAATCATTCTGTCTCTTAATATTATTCCAGGCAGATTCACTAATGTGGAGATCAGAGCTCTGAGGGGGCCAAACCATCACTTCCATGACTCTTCATAGTTCTTAATGACATTGGCTGTATGTTTAGGGTTGTCCTGCTGCGGAATAATTTTGGGGCCAATCATACTCTGTGGTGGTATAGTATAATGGATACGTATCTACCTCTATTTCTAGGAATTCCTAGGAATTGGGGACACCATTGATCCTGACTAAATCTCCAACTCCATTTGCAGAAATTCAGCCCCAAACTTGCAAGGGACCTCCACCATGATTTACTGTTGCCTGCAGACACTCATTATTGTAACGCTCTCCAGCCCTTTGGTGAAAAAACTGCCTCCTAATACAGCCAACTATTTCAATTTTCTGCCATTTCCTGCAGCCCAGTTCTTATGTATGTGTGCATACTGAGTCACGTAGCCTTGTTTCCACGTTCAAATGTATGGCTTGGTGGATTCTTTCATGAAGACCACTTCTGGCCAGACTTCTCCGGACAGAAGATGTTGTACCTTGATCCCACTGGTTTTCACCAGTTCTGTACTGATGGCACTGCTGGACATCTTCCAATATCAAAATGAAGTAAGCATGATGTGGTTCATCTGCTGCATTAGGTTTCCTTGGCTGACGACTGTGTCTACGGTCCTCAATGTTGCCCAATCAATAGTGTGCTCAATGCTGGAAGAAAAAGGAGTCCTGGAAGTGATGGTTTGGCCCCCACAAAGCTCTGATCTCAACATCATCAAGTCTGTCTGGGATTTCAAAAAGAGACAGAAGTATTGGAGGCAGCCTACATCCACGGAAGATCTGTGGCTAGTTCTCCAAGATGTTTGGAATAACCTACCTGCCGAGTTTTTTCAAAAACTGCATGCACGAGCACTGTGTACCTAGAGGAAATGATGCTGGTTTGAAGCCAAATGGTAGTCGCACCAAATATTTATTTGATTTTTCTGATTCTTTTTCTGTTCGTTCACTTTGCATTTTGTAAATTGCTAAAAATAAACGATTATAATATATATTTTTGAGAGCATTCTTACTTTACAGCAATTCTTCACACCTGCCTAAAACTTCTCTACAGTACTGTATATATTTTAAGTTTTTCTTAAAAGTAAACCTTAAATTAAATATTTCAAGAAACTATACCAACCTATGTAACAACAACATTCAGATCACTTTGAAGATTCTTTGGCAAACTCTTTACAGTTGTTTTTCTTTTTTCCCGCTGTGTTAATAGAACCAATTTACTTGAAGATATTATAAAAGAAAGTATTGAGGACATTGATTTGGCAGCAGAGGATTTTTCTAGCTGTGGCTTCGCTGCATATGCTTTCCACTGTGGACACACTAACTCGTGGTGCGCACGAGTCTTTGCTTAACAGCACCTGATTCTCCACAGTCAAAACAGGTCCCTATGGGTACTAAGAGACTGCAGAAGTCTAAAAAGACTTTTTCCATAAACACACATAGATTGTGCACTTCATGAGGACTGGGTCAACCCTGAAAAGGTTTATGCTCATAAGCCTTTTACTGAAATCCATTCTATGAAAAAGGATTTTAAAAAGAAATGGACTAGTCCAGTAGAGGATGCTATCATTTCCGTTCCCAATAAACATTTTACAGTTGCTATTGAGGATGTTCACTATGATAAAGTGTCATTAAATCCACATCATAAAAAAAATACTAATGGTGTATTACAGCTAAGGATGAGCCGAAACCCCCCCCCCCCCCCCCGGTTTGGTTTTCACCAGAACCTGCTAAACAGACTTAAAATTCGTGTGAACTTTAGAACCCTATTAAAGTCTATGGGACTCAAACATTCAAAATCAATAGTGCTCATTTTAAAGGCTAATATGCAAGTCCTAAAAAGTGTTTGGGGACCTGGGTCCTGCCCCAGGGGACATGTATCAATGCAAAAAAAGGCTTGAAGGGCCTGGTAATTGAATTTGGGGGGAACCCCACACGTTTTTTTAAAAATTTTTATGAATGACTTTCAATGACTGTTCTTTACAGGGAGCAGACAATTCATTATAGCCGCGAGTGCTTTTAAATGACTTTTTTTCCTGCAGAAATGACACTTTGTGCAGGGACAGTTCTAAGCATGGGAAACATGCGCCCCTTTACAGGCATACTATACACACTCCCTAGGTACGAAATTTAAAGGAATATTACACTTTTATCGTTTCACCTTAAGCATTATTAAAATCACTGCTCCTGAAAAAAGGCTTTTTTTAATAGTTTTTTTTGCATTGATACATGTCCACTGGGGCAGGACCCAGGTCCCCAAACACTTTTTATGACAATAACTTGCATATAAGCCTTTAAAATTAGCACTTTAGATTTCTCCCATAGACTTTTACGGGGTGTTCCGCGGCTTTTCGAATTTGCCGCGAACACCCCAAATTGTTCACTGTTCTGCGAACAGGCAATGTTCAAGTCGAACATGAGTTTGATTCGAACTCAAAGCTCATCCCTAATTACAGCCCTTAAATTCCACTTGCCTGCTCGCATTTTGCGAGTAGAATTTGAAGGCTGGCAAAGAAAGGCTGCCAGGGAGGGTTTAATGGGAGTCCTCCCAGCGGGCAAGGAGGAGAAGAGAGAGGAGAGCCACCCAGATGATCAGAGTACGGGGAACACAGCGATAACAGCTTTCATTTCAATTGCTGTATGTTCCCCACACTCGCTGTCACATAAACCCCAGCTCCCTGGCTGTGAAATTTGATAGATCACCCGTCCAATCCCGGGATGTGTGATCTGTCTATCGAAGTTCCCCGGCCAGGAGGCGGGGCTGTATGTGATAGCGAGCAGCGGGAACATACAGCAATTGAAATGAAAGCTGTTATCACTGTGTTCCCCATGCTCTGATCATCCGGGCGGCTCTCCAGTTTCTCTCCTCTCTTCCTCTGCACAAGCAGGCTGCATTGGTGGGCACAGTCTTCATTGTTGGGCACAAGCTGCATTGGTGGGCGCAGGCTACATTGTTGGGCACAGTCAGGCTGCATTGGTGAGCCAGGCTGCATTGGTGGACATGGACAGGCTCCATTGGTGGGCACGGGCAGGCAGCATTGGTGGGCACGGGCAGGCTGCATTGATGGACACAAGTAAGGCTGCATTGTGGGCACAGGTGAGGTAGCATTGATGCACACAGGTGAAGCAGCACTGATGAACACAAGTGAAGCAGCATTGATGCACACAGGTAGGCTGCATTGTTGGGTAAGGAAAAAGTTCTTAATATTTAGTTTTATAACTTAACTCTGCATAATGTGGGCATATACACAGTGGTAAATGACAGCTCACTCCTTCCCTCCTCATCTATGCCCACTAACTAGCTAAATGCAGTGGGGGTGGGAAATTACATGTAGATTATTAGAGGCTTCACCTCCTTCTTATTCTATGGCCCCATACACACTATTAGATTTTCTGCAGTTTTTTGTCTTCAGATTTACAGTTAATGTTAATGTCTTCAGATTTAAATTTAATGTGTGCTGCAGCCACAAGTTACTTCAAGCTAGTTATCGATGTATTATGTTCAGATTGTTAAACACTTGTAGACCTGTTGGCAGATTGTGGGGCTATTTTGATTCCTGAGACCCGCCCCCCCCCCCCCCCCGGGTTTTATTTCTTGGGTGTGACCCATGGTCTAAGAATACCAGTCTTGTATGGCTAAGGTAATAGGAATTTTTACTTACCTCTAAATTCCTTATCCTGGAATACAGTACACGACATAGGTCCTTCCCCTCTGTGTCTTGATCACGCTTTATTGCTTGCTAAAAAAAAACTGGAGCCTAACTGATCTGGCAGGGTTATAAGGTTCTTTTTTTGGCAGTGCCCAATCATCTGACAGTAGTAACCATGGTCTGCTGTCCTGTACTGAACTCCAAGATGGGAATTTACAAGTATGTCAAAATTACTATTTTTTTTAATTTCCAAACAATTTTGCCATGCTTTGCACCAGAAACATGTACCATAGGCATGACATGTTACAAGGATATTCAGCCTGTCTTGCTCAGTGCTACACTGACATTTGACAAATATCTTAGGCTCAGTTAAAGTGGAATTCCGGACTTAACCTTAAACTACTCTTAAAACTGTCTCTTTCTCCCTCCTAGCACCTATGATTACTAACCTATGTAAAAAAGATCTGTATACTTACCTATTTTCAACCTACTAAGGTCCTGTCACATGATCTCCCCCTGTGTTTGCCAGTAGAGTTGCAGGGGAGAAGAGAGAGCACTCCAACAATGGCTAGTAAAGCCTGAAGCTGTGATTTCACCCATAGGCTTCAATGTCATATCTGCTGTCAGAAATCCCTCCTCTACCCTGTAGCCATGCTGGCTGACACAGGCGAGCGGGATCACATGATCAGACCAGAGTGGCTGAAAAAAGGTAAGTATACAGCAGTGTTAATTTTGTTGACTAAAACATTTTAGTAGACTAAATTAATACTATTTTAGTTGACTAAAATACGACTAAAACTAAAACAATTGAGATGACTAAAATATGACTAAAACTAAAATGGAATTTTAGTCAAAATGAACACTGGTCTGTAGTGCATGTTCATACCTCAATACCATAAATAATAACATATTCGATTTCTCAGTCCAGCAGTAATAATGAGTTTGGAAATTGTAGAGAAATGTTAACTAATGCATTACAATTTAATTACACCCATTAGATTTTAGACAACTAAAATGAGTTTTATTCGACTAAAATGTACTGAAGATTTAGTCAACTAAATATGACTAAAACTAAAACAATTGCAGAAGACTAAAATGGGACTAAAACTAAAATGCCATTTTAGTCCTAAGACTAAAACTAAATCTAAATTTGCTGCCAAAATTAACCATGGTATACCGATCTTTCCTATACAAGTTAATAAGCATAGGTGTTAGGAGGGGGTTGAGACAGGTTTAAGTGTAGGGTAGTTAGGGTTCAGTGCGGAATTCCACTTTAACTACAGTATATTTTCTATTTCATGAAATTCCTTTGCATTAAGTTAAAAATAAGAGGGACTCTGTAATGTAAGAGATGTCTCAAACAAAGAACTGCAGTAAAAACTTGATGATGGCTGTGTTGCCATAGATAGAACACACTGCCCAGTTGCTTTCTCTGCAGCATCTCAGATCAGGGCATGGAACATATGCTTTTATGTGCTAAACTGGTGTTTTGGTATAAAAATATTACATCTCTTAACTCGTTAACTTCCCTAGGAGGTCTAAAGGCTGCCTGAAGATTGTAAAGGTAATTCCTACCATACTTACCCAAAGAACGTAAAGTGAAAGTTTAGGCAAAAACTACCAAACTCTAATCTTATTCTATGACACATTTTAAGTCTAATCTATCTCGCCCTGTAAAGCAAAAATCACTGTCTCCAGCAGCAGATGCTGTGTCCTGGAGAGAACCAACAACGGCTGGGAAGTGGCGTCACCCATACACCGCTGAAAGCTCAATGTGGGACTGGACCATAGCGGCTTGAGAACAGGTAAGTACAGCGATTTTTGCTTTACAGGACTAGATAGATTAGTGTTAGGATGTGGCAAAGAGTAGGATTAGAGTTGACTCTACCAACAAGAAAGTAGGGAGGGTTAAAGTGGAACTTCACTCTTTCAATCAACATTGACTATTTTTAATCCTTATGTTGCTAGTAAATAGGAAAGTATATCCTATTTATTTGTTTTACACATTTTTTTTTTTAACATTTCTTCAGTTACTTCCTGGTTTCTGCCCTAGGTAAATGGTGCCATACATCCCAGGAGTCTTCAAGAGGGTAGGGTGAGTTTCCTCCCCCAAGCTCACCCTCCTGCCTGCATGCCTGAGCTTAGGGCAAATGGATTCCAGGGAGTAAATTCTACATGAATCACCTGCCCTTACTCAAGATGGTCATGGCCAGAAATGCTAGGGGGGTTCAAAGTGATTTCTCAGCAAAAGAAAGCTTGAAGACATAGGGGGATGGGAGAGTTTGCTTTGAATATTAACAATAACTAAAATAGCATTTTTGGTTTGTGGTGCTTATATGCATATATGTGGTTCCACTTTAAATTCTGTACTTGAGATTGTATGTGAGTTTGGTTACAGCTTAGGATAAAACATTTAATTGAAATATCCAATCACTTTAAAATTTCCAATTCATATTTGATGCTATTTCTAAAAAAAAAATATTTTTTTACCTGTCCTTCATTTCCTAGGCCATAAACCCTTTTCATCTTTTGAACTTTTAGACGAGCCTTATGTGATCTCCGCGATGTATTTCTGGGGGCCACAGAGTAACGAGATGACAGCAGGTAAGCGGAGATTGCAGATGATGGAGGTGGTGCCGGGGATCTGCAGCATACAGCAGTTTAGCTGGTTAGTAAATCATTCATAGGATAAATATATACTTTATGTTCAAACATTTCTAGACACCTGACTATCAAACCTTAAAGTGGATGTTAACCCAATTCATGAAATCTGACCTGGACACATATATCTGCAGTGTTTTCTTGTCTCTCTCCAAAGCCCTCAGTCTCATGTCTTTTCTGCTGCTCCAAGTTCTCCGAGATAAAAGCAGCTGAAAATTTGTGTTGGGGAGGTTGCTATAAATAGATTAGCAGGGAGCAGGTCTATTTACAGCACAGCTCTGCAAGTTTCTTGGCTCCTCTGCCTATGTGGAGGGGGGGGGGTGCCTTTCCTCCAACAGGCTGTCACACAGTGTATGTCCAGACTCCCCTCCCACTGCTGAAAGAGGAAGTAAAAATTCTAACACAATGTTCACTTTCTAAAGAATATAGAAAGGCGAAGACTGCAGATATACATGTAAAACATGTAAAACGTATGTGGGAATATGTGAGGGTTTACATCCACTTTAATGAGTGTGTTGGACAGCCATTAAAAAACATGGATATTAATATGGATTTGCCGCTCATTACCTTTATAGATCTGTCTCCATTCTTTTGATAAGCCTTTCCACAGGATTTTGGAGCATTTCTGTGGGAATTTATATCCATAACTAGCAAAGAAATTTTTTGTGAGGTCAAGTCTCCATGTTCGAGAGGAATGCCTGGTTTGAAGTTAGCATTCCAACTCATCCCAAAGTTGTTAAATAATGTGGAGATCAGGTATTTGTGCAAGTTCCTCCACACCAACTCATCAAACCATGTGTTCATTGACCTGCACACAGGGGAGCTGGCAACAGGGCTTTTTTAATGTTCATTCATTCAATAGCATTACATTTAATGACCAACTCTTGTTGCTGCTGCCGGCTCCCAGATCAGTGTCTCAATAAACTGAAGCTGACATTGTATACATGCAAGATCTAACGCTTCTTGAAATGTAAAGGATGCCTGCAAAATTTACAGCTCTCCATACATTAAACAAAAGGAATATTTAAACAAAAAACGTTGTTACTGACTGGAAGTAGATATTATTATCTATTCCTGAAAGTGTTTAAAATTAAAAGTGCGTTATGGTGACAAGATTTTTTTAAATCTGACACTAATCATTTTGACAGCTTATTTTGTCAAATATAGAGCTCATAACCTTACTTAACTTGGCAGAATTTATGATTCACTGGCCATTTTTCAGAGAATATGAGTGATAACACAAAAACATTTCTTTCACTCATGGTTAGTGTTTGGCTAAAGCCATTCATTATCAATCATTTGTGTTTACTCTTTTTAAATCATAATGACGGCAGAAACTACCAAAATTACCCTGACCGAAAGTTTACATACCCTAGTGATTTTGGCCTGATAACATGTACACAAGTTGACACAAAGGGGTTTGAATGGCTATTAAAGGTAACCATCCTCACATGTGATCTGTTTGCTTGTAATAATTATGTGTGTGTAAAAGGTCAAAGAGTTTCTGGACTCCTGACAGACCCTTGCATCTTTCATCCAGTGCTGTACTGATGTTTGTGGATTCTGAGTCATGGGAAAGGAAATTAATTGTCAAATGATCTGCGGGAAAAGGTAGTTGAACTGTATAAAACAGGAAAGGGATATAAAAAGACATCCGAGGAATTGAGAATGCCAATCAGCAGTGTACAAACTATAATCGAGAAGTGGAAAATGAGGGGTTCTGTTGAAACCAAACCATGGTCAGGTAGACCAACTAAAATTTCAGCCACAACTGCCAGGAAAATTGTTTGGGATGTGAAGAAAAACCCACAAATAACTTCAGATGAAATACAGGACTCTCTGAAAACAACATGTGGTGTGGCTGTTTCAAGATGCACAATAAGGAGGCACTTGAAGAAAGATGGGCTGCATGGTCGAGTCGCTAGAAGAAAGCCACTACTATGCAAATGCCACAAAGTATCCCACTTACAATATGCCAAACAGCACAGAGACAAACCTCAAACCTTCTGGCACAAAGTCATTTGGAATGATGAGACCAATATTGAGCTTTTTGGCCACAACCATAATTGCTACATTTGGAGAGGAGTCAACAAGGCCTATAATGAAAGGTACGGAGGTGGATCGCTGATGTTTTGGGGATACAGGAAATTTGGTCAAAATTGATGGCAAGATGAATGCAGTATGTTATCAAAAGATACTGGAGGAACATTTGCATTCATCAGCCAGGAAACTGCGCATGGAACTTACTTGGACATTCCAACATGACAATGATACAAAACACAAGGCCAAGTCGACCTGTCATTGGCTACAGCAGAATAAAGTGGAGGTTCTGGAGTGGCCATCTCAGTCTCCTGACTTCAATAATATTGAGCCACTCTGGGGAGATCTCAAACGTGCAGTTCATGCAAGACAGCCCAAGAATTTACAGGAACTAAAGTCTTTTTGCCAAGAGGAATGGGCAGCTTTACCATCTGAGAAGATAAAGAGCCTCACCCACAAATACCACAAAAGACTTCAAGCTGTTATGGATGTTAAAGGGGGCAATACACGGTATTAACAACTGGGGTATGTAAACATTTGAGGGGTCAGGGTTATCAGGGTCATTTGGCTAGTTCCTGTTGTCATTATGATTTAAAAAGTGTTAACACAATTGATTGATAATAAATGGCTTCAGCCAAATACTAACCATGAGTGAAAGAAAGGTTTTTTTGTTATCATTCATATGCTCTGAAAAATGGCCAAGAAATCATAAATTCTGCCAGGGCATGTAAACTTATGAGCACAACTGTATATATACGAGGAGGAAAAGACTTCGAAAAAGCATTACATAGTATTTATTAGCTGCATTTTTTTTAAGGTCAGGTTCACACTGCGGTCCCATAGACTTCTATTAGGTCACACATTTTTGTTGTGTTTTACAAAGGTGCACCAAAGATGCACTATGAAGGACTTTTGGTGTGCATTCAGAAAACGCAGCAAAAACATGCGACTTAATAGAAGTCTATGGAATTGCTGGTAAAACGACCTAGCTGACCTAGCTACAAATCTAAAATTGATTAATTGTAAATTAAAGTAGAACTATAGGCAAAACTTTTTTTTTCATTTTGGATAGAGCAAAGGAGAGTTATAAACCCTGTTAGTTTTTTTTTTGCCATCTGTGTGCCATTGCAAAGATTTCCTTTCTCTTCCTATCCCAGAGCCAAACTGAAAGTCAGAGGAAATTCCTGTAATCATTTTCTTTTACTTTCACTTTCAATGATAATGGTAAACAGAGGGTGAATCTCCTTAATGGAAGCACAGACCGCAATAAAAATTGACAGGTGTTCTAGTCCCTCTCCACTCTATCCAAAAATAAAAAAAGTTTTGCATTTACTGTAGTTACATTTTAATACTTTTGAGAAATATTAGATTGAAAGATTGTGACAACCTGTATTGTGTGATCGCACTGATCTGTCTCTGCTGTATGTCCTCAGTTCTGGGGATCTGAAGAAGCAACTTAAATTCATCTTTAAGTCTTTCTGAAATAGTCCCAGACTCTGCATAATTTACTATGTCATACATAATCGTTGTTCGAGGCATGTTTTTCAGTGACAGCCTTCTCCAGCAATTATCTCGGCCTCCAAGGTGTGCTGGCATCTCATCGAGGTGACTTATGTACTAAAGGCATAAATGAAATATATCAGTAATTTGAAATATTATTCCATTTTGTTATTTACATAATTTATTCACAAGCCATTTTGCAGACCTGCAATCAGTTAGGATTTTATATTCACCAGGTATTTTACATGTTCTTTTCCTCATTTATGGTAACTAACTGCCTCTCCCAGATTATTGCACATAGCTTGGGGTCAGACTGCTTCATGTTATACGGCATTTCTGGGAAAGCTGCTTGGTCCTTTAGATATACTGCACTGTTACATCTCTGATAGAAAACAAGTACAGATATATTATATTTGTGTCAATGCTAGGCTTACCATCAATACCAAAGTCTCTCGGAGCCTGTACCCGCATACCATTAGCGCTAGTCTGGGCATCAGCCAGTCAAAATATTTGTCCATGTATGTCTATTCATATATCTGCACTACCAGTTTGACAGCAGTGTTAATAGCTTTCTTAGAGTGTAACTAAAGGGAAAACTTTTTTTTTTTCATTTTGGATAGTGTAAGGGAGGGTTATAACCCCTTTCAGTTTTTTGGTCATCTGTGTCTCATTGGGGAGATTTCCCTTCACTTCCTGTCCCATAGCCAAACAGGAAGTTAGAAGAAATCTCTTCAAAGTGAGGGAATCCCGGTGTGTCACCAGAGTCACCAGAACTAGCGTCCCCATTGGAATATTTCCCCTCTATTAGTGTTCTGATGTCAACTCAAAATTTGTGATTTTCTACTTTTGATGATAAAGATAAACAATAGAGAGGATGAATCTCCATAACTGTGGCACAGACAGCAAAAAAATCACAAAAAAAAAAACAGACAGGTGTTCCAATCCATCTCCACACTATCCCCAGGCCCCCCCCCCCCCCCCCAAAGAAAAAAAAGGTTTTGCCTTTAGCTACTCTTTAACGACATACTAAAAAATCTGGTGAGTTAACGAGAATGATGGGTACAGCAAGAAATTATAGAAATTTTATATGAGTACAGTGTTGCATGACCACGCAATTGTCATTCAAACTGTGGCAGTGCTGAAAGCTGAAAATTGGTCTGGGCAGGAAAGGGGTGAAAGTGCCCAGAAGGCAAGTGGTTAAAGTGTATGTCTTGGGGAAAAAAAAGCATTCAGTACATCTTTGCAATTCATGCACAATACAATTTATGTTTTGTTTCTTTATAAATACAGCAGGAACAGTTAAAATACCTGTTGCTCCTGCTAGAAATCCAGTGAATTTCTAACGTCCCTTATCAGCCCTGCCCAGTCTCCCATGCTGGACTTGAAAACATAGGTGGAACTTGAAAACTTAGGTGTTAACTGGAGCAAGCATACATCTAAACTTATCAGCAGAGGTGATATTTCATTACTGTCTTTATGGGCTTCAGCCCTGGTTCACATTGATGCGTCTGAGTCGGTGCGACTCGGTCACTGATTCCCAAAAGTAGTTTCTGCAATTTCGAGTTCAGCTGAACTTGCACGACTTCATTCCAGCTGTCAGTGTGAACCAGGGCTCAAAGATGGATTTATACTTCAAAATGTTTCAGATAATCTTTAAATAAAGTACCGTAATTATAAACACTGTGACTTATTTTTTTGCTTACTTGCATGTAATCCTTAAAAGTGGCCACATCCACAGCATCTGTTACTTTGTATGTCTGATGTTCAAGCTGATCATAAATCACTTGGTCATAGTATGTTCGATGCCCCATCAGCTTACATGCATCCGCTGCAGCCTACAAAACATTAATCAGAGCAATTGATTGAAATACTGATGCAGTACTTCCTGTTTTTTCTTCTCTTCCCATTCTGTGTGAAACCTGTCACTTGGGTAGGAAATGAGGGGAAATACTTCATATGGGGGCACAGACAGCAACAGCATTTTGACACAGATTCGAAATGTTCCTTACTCCACAAGAAATTTTGTTTTTGTAGCTGCCTGTGCCCTTATTAAGGAAAAATATTATACAGTAGTACTAAAATATTCACATACAGTATATAAACTGTATATTCATTGTACTGATTACACTTCACAATGGGTGTGTGTTGAAAAAAAATTCATATATAGATCACCTCACTTGAAGCACTAATCACTCGTTTTCCACTGATGTATCGGCTGTTATGATTGCCTGAGCGGTGAAAAATCTTAAAGACAATGAATGGTGGGAACTCATAGCCTGCAAATCTGTAAAAGAAAATGTGAATTAGCAATACATTCTGATCATAAAATCTGCCCCTCAAGTGTACTGCTAAATGTCTCAGACCAACCTTTACCTGAATCTTACTTTACACTGCATTCCTGGATCCTTCAGCAGTTCTGCTTCCAGTGGACTGACCTTCTTCAGGATTCCATATGCAGGACATTTTTCCTGCAAAATGTTTTCAAGAAAAAACCTCTGTCATCCCTAACATACAATCGTGTTTCTCAAACCTACCTTCAAGCCCACCAACAGCTCATGTTTCCATTTCATAGTTGTAGCACTACAGAGTGTTTTATTGTAAGGCAATTATCAAGGAATATACATGTCCAGAAATAAAAGGTGTAAAATTGTTTATTTACTGAGAAAGATTTACTAATTGAAAGAAAGGAAAATAATTTTGGGACTTTAAATGAGGCAGGAACCAAAGGGGTAACTGCCTCCATCCCATTCTGGATCACTTCCATTCACATCAATCATTCTTTCTATTTGTAACTCATAGGGATTTATTCAACATCACCCTCTGTGTTTCAGTTTTTGTTTTAATTTTCTATTTTTCATTTTTTTTGTTTTTGTTTTCATTTTTTACACCCCTTACCACTCACCGTTCACCTCCCTGATTAACTTCACCTTTATAATCTATTTACATTTAACATTAGTCACTTTCTTTTCTCATGCATTTAACCTTGGTTTGAAGGTTTCCCATCAGGCTCACTGCTTTTACCCTTCACAAGGGATGTCCACTCACACACATGGCCCACGAATTGTCTATGCTGGTTGTTACTGCCCCTTTGGTGACCGTAGTGCCTGGTAATGAGACCCTGAAATTTTTTGACGACTTTCGATGCTGCACTGACGCTGCGCAGATGCAGATGTAAGTTTATTATGCAGCCCGGTAACAAAGCTTCATATACAATTTTTACTATTTATTTGTTTTGTTTTCTAGGTTTTCTTACTCCTACCTCAACTAAAATCAATTATCTTTTGAGACCCTTTAGAACTAATATTTTTTGTTTTTAGATATTTTCCATAGTTTATGCTTCTAATGAGTGGTGACAAGGCCGCAAAACGCGTCAAGCCTTACACTTTACTATCATTCTACCATGGACCAATTCATATTCTCTACGGTTTTATTCATGCTTATAATCATTCATTATATGAATTATGTTTTGTTTTTTTTTCTCCCCTCTTCTCCCAAACTTTCAATACATTTAGCATTGTGTTTAACTTACCTATGTTTATAATATGTATCCTGTTCTACAACTGTCTCAATGATTGTGGACTACTATGTAACCGATGTAACTTATGTTGTAAATGATCAAATGCTTTTGGAGGTTATATACCCATTAAGTTGTATGTTAGATTATGCAACGTGAATAAACCGTATTTCCCTGTCACTTTATTTCCTTTTGTGCTGCTGTGTGCTTCAAAGAAATTCCCACAATTTGCTCTCAATTTTAATTGAAAGAAAGTAAAGAGGAAAAATAGGGTAATATTTACAAAAGTAACCATAATCTATAAATATACATTCAAGCAGAACTTGCCAAACAAAAAAGTCATTTATCTAACAAAGTAATATTCATGCTAGCCACTCAATAAAAGAATACTTCAAGTGTAATGTTACAGTTACTAGTGTGCTTATGTTTGCACTCAACCAAGCTGTCAAGCCATCAAATGGCTGGTGTCATAGCTGATTACGTGTGCAACAATATGGCAACTACAGATCAGACAGAAGTTAACATGGCAGCTACCTTGGCTGTGAATGATACAAGGGTTTAGTTCCATCTTAAAATGCCCTTTAATAAATGCCCCCAGCCCCATTCCTTTCTATGGGTAATCTGTATGCAAGGCAGCTTACAGCGGTCCCTAGGATTCTGCTTAAGCCTGGTACTATCAGTTTTATTTTTTGTTCAACACAGCGGGCTGAGTGAAAACTGAATAGCTCGGGAGGAGATCCTGTACTAACTATTCCATGTAAGTATAGCGATCTCCCCACTGAGCTATTGTGTTCTGGCCGGGGGATGCCCCCCGCCAGAACACATCAGTGAGCAGTCTCAGCCATCGGCTACCAATCGGCAGATTTTTTTTGGTCAATCCCCTTTGTTGGACTGGCTGCTGTACACATAGGCTGAAAGTCGGTTCGTTTCTATTGAACCAGCCAATGCAGTCCGTTATTCTGCCGGTGTGTACGGCCCATTACTAATAAGGAATGAATGGGGCTGTGTTACGCAAGTGCAATATCAAGAGGAGCTGGCCAGGATGTTGGAGGAGAGATCACTCGATCAGGATGGAAGGTAAGTAATGGACAAGGCTGTCTACACTCATAGATAGAGGATTTGTTAAAGAACTAGAAGACTAAAGGTGAAGTCCTTTAAAGAGCACCTGTGCTGGGACATTTTTTTCACAAGTAGCAAAATTGTAATAAAAAGGTGTGATTGACCTTTGTAGCTGCAGGCACTGCAAAGGATTTGATCTTCAAATTTTACAGCGGAGACACTGAATTGTAGCCCATCCTACCTCATTTCGCCTGGCAGCAGAGACTTGGTATCAGGTGGTGCAAGCTGTTAGAAACTAAAACCTTACTTTAGAATCCCTATTGTGATTTAAATAAAGTTTAACAACTTTAGCTCCAGAAGGTTTACCCCCATTTGTGACAAGGCCATTTTTTGCGATACCACATCTCTTTAATTTAACTGACAACTGCGCGGGCGTGCGACGCTGTACCCAAAATGATGTCCTTTATTTCCCACAAATAGAGCTTTCTTTTGGTGGTACTTGATCACCTCTGCGTTTTTTTTTTATTTGGCGCTATATACAAATAAAGCCGACCGACAATTATGAATAAAAAGCCATAGTAGTTACTATGTGGGTTATAAGCCACCTTTAGGTGATGGACACTGGCACGCCCTAAGACACGAAGTGCACTCCCTATATAACCCCACCCACTGCTGGGAGTTCCTCAGTTTTTTTGCCAGTGTCTAAGGTGTTGGTCAAGAGTGAAGATGTGCTGTGCTTAGCTCCACTGGAGCAATCCTTGCTGGGGCTAGCCATGAAGCTGGATCCATTCAAAGTGTCTTTTTGGCTGAATTGAATGGTACCCAGGCCTCGTATCCGAAGAAACAAGGTCTTGCCTGTAAGGCTCTTTAGAAAGCTGGACCCTGGGGTCCAGTACTTTTGGTATTAAGGCCATAAAGTTTTTACTGGCAGTGGTGCTATTACAGGTCCAGGATAGTAGGTTTCCCAGAGGATCCCCAGCTCCTGAAGGTTTAACAGAACCCACCGTGAAGAGTGAAGATTGGGTCTGTTGGTTTACCACAGAAAACCCTGCGGTGGGAAAGGCAAGTGGAGTTTTCTAAGAATTCTTTTCAATTTTGTTATGAATGTCTCATATAAATTTAGTAAGTGTTGTCATGCCTATGTGTCACCACTGGGGGCTGTATTGAGCACTTACCGTCTCATGCTTCCCAGAGAGCCCAAATTGTGTCCAGGAAGCAGCAGGTTTCTCTTCCTCTGGCCAACGGCAAGACCTCTGGTAAGTCTGGGGGGATTCCCTCTCCCCACCAGGTGCCCCATGTGCTGCTTTTTCTTCCCCTCTTCTCAGGGGAAAGAGCGTTATAAGAAATTGAAAATAAAAATGTTGCAAACGGCGCGCCACTCGGCGGCTTCCAGACCCCCCCCCCCCCCCCGCCATTCCTTCTTCCCTCCCTGTGGATCCCATAGGATCAGAGTCTGCACTCGCGCAGGAAAGAGCTCTCTTTTAAAAAAAAAAAAAGAGGAGAAGGGCCGTAGGCAACGGGGGCTGGGCTTTTTTGCTGTTGCAGGCTGTGGAGGGACACGAGCAAAGTTGGCATATTAAAGGTTTGGTGACACAGGCATTCCTTTTAACACATTTACTGCTGCATCAGGCTGGGCATTAATAGCAGCAACGGAGTTGGACTATTGCTCAAGCAAGTGAATGCATTCCTTCTAGTAGTACCTCTGCTTTGTGCATCAGGCTATGGTCAGAAGGGGGTAAAACACCTCAAAAGGGGCTATAGAAAGACTTCAACAGTCACACGGAAGCCTATAACCATCTCAGTAAAGATGGCATCTTCCTGTGAGAGTAATATGGCTGGTCAGAGTGAGCCATCGAGAGAGGCAAGTGTTGCAACTGCTCTTAACACTGCAGCCCCTGTGTATATTACTAAGGAGGTTTTTTCTTCGACCATTTTAGTTTGGAGCAAAAAATTGATGCTTAATCGCATCCCATTCAGCTTCTTCTGGAAATAGTTATGATGTTCCTTCAATAAAGGCAAGGTGAGAGCATGAGCAGTCATCTCCTCTGACGGACAGTATTGAATGTCAATAACACCTTGCTCTTGATTGTCTCTCAGTAGGTGATACTTGACGTTGAAAAATGGGAATTGGTTTTGACATGTCTATCCCCATGTGCACATAAAGTTGACGAATCCATATTGCTTCTTGACATGCGTGTGCTGCTACAATGTACTCTGCTTCAGTTGAAGACAGAGCGACAGTTACTTGCTTTTGACTAGACCAACTTATGGTTCCTCCCCCATACTGGAAGATGAATCCACTTGTGGATTTGCAGTCTGTGCAGTCACCTGCCCAATCAGCATCCACATATCCAACCTGTTGTTTTTTTAAAAGCCAGTGGCGTGTGAAACACACCCAAAAACTCCGCCCAGTGCCAAAAAAAGTTCACACACATAAAGAGTGACACAAAACGTGTAACGGGTGTAACGCTGTCCTCCACTAGAAAGGACCTTACCCTGATCCCCTGGGGCGTTAGGCCCCAGACAGGGACTGAGGTACTTCACTTGGTCCATCTGGCCGAAACTAGACGGACCCCTTTCTCTGGAAGGTCTGCCGAAACATACCCACCCAAGTACTCTGTGGGGCTCCCCCGAAGGGAGACCCCCTGAGAGGGGGCGAACCAAGCCAGAAGGCCTATGTCCACCCCATCACAAGATGTTCAGGGCAGGCCCGAGGCCCTACACCCTACTAATCACACAGTGACAAAACGTGTATACACCAAACAAAATAATACAAAAAAGTGACAAAGGAGTATAAATAAAAGAAAGTGTGGGGGGAAAAGAAAGTGGGAGAGAGTGAAAAGTTACCATTGTGTAACAATGGCTGGCCCTCCGGCCAGGAATAAAAATTTCCCCTGGTCCTAGCTAAAGGCTCAATCCTAGAGGCAGGTGAGAAAAACGTGTGTTGTGGTGAAGTGACCTTGGTGCCATAACTTAAAGTGATAAATCACAGTGAATATACGGCACCCCTGAACTGCCACTTCAGGAGCACATTCACCACTGGCTTTTTGTTGCAACTCTGACCAACAGCCCGGACCAGCATAGCCCCCACCCCGGCCAGAAAGGCCTGACGTTCTGGAAGCTTGGTGAGAGCCCTTTGCCATCAGGCTCCACTGTCACTCCCATCACTCCTACCTAATTACATTCGGGAAGTACTAACAGCTCCCCCGGTGGGAAAGGGGAGGCAGTGTTCTCTCCTAAAAAACTGACCAGAGCAAGGACCACACCAATCCAGGCCAGAAGGCCAGGAACCCGACCCTTTAGGGTCCGATACTTATTCTTCTACATATTTTTGGTAAAAAAAAAAAATTGCAATAAGCATGTATTGATTGGTTTGCGTAAAAGTTATAGTGTCTACAAAACAGCGGATAGTTTTATGGCATTTTTATTAATAATTTTTTTTAACTAGTAATGGCGGCAATCAGCGATTTTTATTGTGACTGCGACATTATGGCGGACACGTCGGACAATTTTGACACATTTTTGGGACCATTGGCATTAATACAGCAATCAGTGCAATTAAAAATGCACTGATTACTGTAAAAATGCCCCTGGCAGTGAAGGGGTTAACCACTAGGGGGCAGTGTAGGGGTTAAGTGTGTGTGTTTTTTTAACTGTAGGGGGGCATGGCTTGGCATCTGACTTCACTGATCGTCTTTCCCTATAACAGGGAACAGACGATCAGTGACAGCCTCAGTAGGAAGCACGAGGAGAGGTTTGCTTACACTTACCTCTCCTCGTTCTTCAGCTCTGTGACCCGATTGGGTCCATGGGTCCCACGGTCACGGAGCTCAGGACCGCCAGTGGCGCACTCACGACCCACAGCCGGGCACTTAAAGGGCAACGTACCTGTACGTGCTTGTGCCCAGCCGTGCCATTCTGCCGACGTACATCGGCGTGAGGCAGTCCTTAAGCGGTTAAGAACCGTCGATGCTATTCTGAAGTTTACCCACAAGGTCGTCTCCTTGTTCAAAGCCTGGTGGTTGCTCCATGTAGAGATCTTCCTTAATGTCTCCATATAGGAAATCAGTTTTAATGTCTAGGTGTTTGACTTGCATGCCCTTCCCGGCTACAACGCTAAGAAGCGATCTGATGGTGGAGTGCTTTACGTTGGAAGCAAATGTTACATTGTAATCTTCACTGAATTTCTGGGAGTAACCCTTAACAACTAGTCTGGCTTTGTATTTGTGGATATTCCCTTCTGTGTCTGACTTTATTTTAAAAGTCCACGTACTTCCTATAGTTTTGCTGTTAGGAGGGAGCTCTGTGAGTGTCCAGGTTTTATTTTCTTGAAGTGACTTTAATTCTTCTTCTGCTGCCTTTCTCCACATTTTGGCAGTTTTTCTATGTCTTCCCAGGATGTTGGTTCAAGTATGCTGTGTGTTTTGGCAGTGTATGACAGCTTATAGGGTGGTATCTGCTTTGTAGTCTGAGTGGATCTTCTGATTTGAGGCAGTTCAGCAGGATCTGTTGGGGAACTCCAATGTGAGTTCCGACTCTTGTTCTGACTCCTGTAAAGGTTAGTTTTGGTTGACCTTTTCTTCTGGTTTGCTTGGTATTTTCACGTCACAGCTTTCAGGGATCAGTGTTTCTGGCAATGGGCTCTCACAAAGTAAATACAACGGCTTATTGTCACTTTGTCAGTCTTTGGGCGTAGGATTCTGTAACCCTTAGTTCTCACTGTAAAAAGACTTGCAGCTGTAATTGCAGTGAAAGGTTGTTCTACAAAGTATTGACTCGGGGGGGCTGAATACAAATGCACGCCACACTTTTCAGATCTTTATTTGAAAAAAATTTGAAAACCATTTATCATTTTCCTTCCACTTCACAATTATGTGCCACTTTGTGTTGGTCTATAAAATCCCAATAAAATACATTTAGGTTTTTGGTTGTAACATGACAAAATGTGTACATTTTCAAGGGCTATGAATACTTTTTCAAGGCACTGTATTAGTTTAGCATTTATACTGTCTTGGAGAGCAGTGAATATTTGTATGTAATTTATGTTCTATAAGCATTTAAGGCATGCTGTTTTTTTTTCTGATCGAAAAGGAAAATATGCTACCTTTCCCTCCATTGCTACTAGTGTTTTAGGCTAGGTGTATAAAAGGGCTTAAGCAAATTAGTGTACAATGTAAATTTTTTTTGCATTTCTGAAAACAGCATTGTTTCTGTTATAATCCCCCCCACACACACAGCTGCATTGCGCCATGTAGGACTCTGCATCCACAGTCCAATAATTCTGCATAATTTATGCCTGAATGTATGTAAACACATATACATGCTGCAATTGAAAACTGAGCTAGAGGCATGAAAGAAAAATTTTACAGAGTAAACACGTTACAGATATTTTCGGGTCTTCTGATAGCATGTAAACAGAAGCACTTTACTGACCATTATATGCGTTTTTTGTGCAGGATCATTTTGCCACTATGATCATGTGTAGATACAAGCATTTTAATATGCCTGTGTGCATGAGCCCTAAAAGTTGTTAAATGCAAATATATCTCAATGCTTTGTAACTAAACAATATTTCGTTTTTTTTAACATTCAATTGTGCATTCTTGATTTTAAGCGCAAGTTCACCTTTTCACAAAAAAATTAGGTGAAGAAACACCATAGACCTTCTCCACCTCCCTGGTCCCTACTGCACCTACCTCGGAGGGTGGGGGAGGGGGGGGGGGTTGATGAGCTGTCAGTACCGACACAGCTAATGTAGGGGTCGGAGGATTAAAAATCCCTGCTCTTTTTCCCTTATTTCTGTAGGGCTTCTGGGACTGGTCAGAGCAATTCTAATTAGAATCGGTCTGATCTATCCCAAAAAGTCTTACAAAAAGAAGGGGGCGGGCAGGTGCGCAGCACCGGCGGCTTTCGCATCCGCAAGCTGCTGCACATTCGCGGGCGACCCGCGATCGCCTAGTGCAGAGGCAGAACGGGGATCTGCCTATGTAAACAAGCAGATCCCCATTGTGACAGGGGATTTTACAGAGATCTACTGTTTCCAGGCAGCGGGACAGTGATCTCTGTCATGTCCCTGGCAGCACATCCCCCTACAGTTAGAACACACCTAGACCCTTGATCACCCCCTAATGATAACACCTTCCCTGCCAGTGTAATTTTTACATCGATCAGTGCATTTATATAGCACTGATCAATGTAATAATGTCAGTGGTCCCCTAAAAGTGTCATTTGCAATGTCGCAGTTACTAGTAAAAACAATAAAAAAAAAAAAGAGCCCTTAAAGTGGAGGGCCACCCTGAAAAAAAAAATACATTAAAAATTAGAAAAAAAATCAGAAAAAAAAATGATTTTTTTTTTTTAACTTACCAGAAATGCCTGTTGCTAGGCACATAGTCCTAATCTGCCTCTTCCTCCTCCGCGGAGATCTTCTATCTTCTCTTCTCTGTGTGGCATCTTCTGGGTAATGGGTCGCGCTGTGTTCTGGGAACTGTGTGTCCCAGAACACAGCGCGCCCCATTCACAAAGCGCTGCGCGACTCGCGCATGCGCATTAGGAAACGGGCAGTGAAGCCGCAAGGCTCCACTGCCTGTTTCCCTTAGCCAAAATGGCGGCGCCGGGACCCGAGAGCCGAGGGACGGGTCAGCCTCGGGCAGCCGACATCGTGGGCGCCCTGGACAGGTAAGTGTGCTCATTAAGACCCCTTTCACACCACACCGCCCATTGCGTCGGCGGTAAAACGCCGCTATTTTTAGCAGCGTTTTACCGCCGAATTTGCGGCGCATTTTGGCCGCTAGCGGGGCGCTTTTACCCCCCGCTAGCGGCTGCGGAAGGGTTAAAACCGCCGGCAATATGCCGCAATAGCGGATTGCAGGTGCTATTTCTAACGCTATAGCACCTGCAAAACGCCCTGGTGTGAAAGGGGTCTAAAAGTCAGCAGCTACAGTGTTTGCAGCTGCTGACTTTAAATTTTTTTTTTAAAAACTGGCCCTCCTCTTTAAATTTATCCCATAGTTTGTAGACGTGATAACTTTTGCGCAAACCAAAAAACCATTGTGATTTTTTTTTTTTTACCAAAAATATGTAGAAGACTATATATCGGCCTAAACTGATGAATAAATGTTTTTATATATATATATATATATATATATTTTTTTTTTTTTGGGGATATGTATTATAGCAAAAAGAATTTTGTAAAAAAAACTTTTTTTTTTTTCGCTCTTTGTTTGTCTATAGCGCAAAAAATAAAAACCGCAAAGGTGATCAAATACCACCAAAAGAAACCTATTTGTGGTAAAAAAAGGATGTCACAGTACAGTGTCACACGACCACGTAATTGTCAGTTAAAGCGACGCAGTGCCGTTTTAGCAAAACAAATTGCCTGGTCATTAAGGCTGGGTTCACACGTATGCATTTTTAGTGCTTTTCGCATTTTACAGATTTGCACTATAGAACCTGTTCCATAGGAAAGAATGTTATATGGACTGTAGTGCAGACCAGCAAAAATCACTAAAAATGCATAGGTGTGAATCCGGCCTAAGGGGGCAAATCCTTCCTGGGCTAAAGTTGTTAAAGCAATTTTTCAAATTTTTTTCCATTTTTATCCATTTTGGTCTTGGAAATGTTTTAGAGCAGCCAGTGAACTTTCCGACTACAAAATCCGATGGATTTTGGCCCAAACTTGTCTTGCATACACACAGTCGCACAAAGTTGTTGGAAAATCCGATTGTTTTAGAACACGGTGACATAGAACACGTACGTCGGGACTATAAAGAGGGCAGTAGCCAATAGCTTTCGTTTCGTAACTTATTCTGAGCATACATGGCACTTTGTCCGTCGGAATTGTCTACACACGATCAGAAGTTAAACAATCGGATTTTGTTGTTGGAAAATTTTAGATCCTGCTCTCAAACTTTGTGTGTCGGAAATTCAGACGGAAAAAGTCAGATGGAACCCACACACGATCGGAATTTCCGACAACAAGATCCAATCGCACATTTTTCATCGGAAAGTCCGACCATGTGTACAGGGCATAATTGTTTCAAGCTAGTTGAAGTTGGGTGTGCCTAGATTTACTTTTCCTTTGTACAATGAACTCGTTAAAGTGGTTGTAAACCCTTACAAACCACTTTGACCTACAGGTAAGCCTAGATTAAGGCTTACCTGTAGGTCCAAGAAATATCTCCCAAACCTATACGGTTTAGGAGATATTTGCCCGAAGACGGGCACCGCTATCTACAGCGAATGCGCCGTAGACAGCGACGCGCAGGCGCACTGAGCGGGGCATCGTCGATGACGGCAATGACGCGAGTCTCGGCTCCCATGTGCATGCGCGGGAGTGACGTCATCGCTAGTCCGGCGAATCACAGCGCCGGAGCAGCGAGACCCACGGAGACCCACCAAGAAGATGGACGCTCGGAACTACAGGTGACAGCGGTGACTTCGCTGGCTCCTGTGTCAGGTAAGTGACACATAATGGACTACTATGCGATGCATAGTAGTCCATTATGCTTTGCCTTTACAGGGAATGAAAGAGGAAGTAAACTCATCAGGGTTTACTTCCTCTTTAAGGATCAGCCTTTATACTAGGTAGCAGCAGTAGCAGCAATGGTCAGTCAAACCTTATTTTCTTTTGCCTTTAACTTTTGAGCCGCCTTAGGTATATGAAAGGGAAAAGTGAAAAGGTTGATAAAGGAAACACCATGCTTTTTAAACACACATTTGGATTCATGTAAATAAAAAAATCTAAGAGATATTTGTCCTGTGAAGCTGTATATACATTTGTTCTGTGTGAATAGCTGCAAAAACATATGTTATTATGCCATTTTCTCTCCAGGTTTAATGTTTATCTTTTATATAGAACATAGGGTATCAGGAAAATACCACATTATGACCAATGGATGGAGCTGATGAGCACAAGAAATGAATACTTTATACTATGATCTTTAGTTCCAACTAGTGTCCATAATGCAGCATTTTGCTGATTCACTATGAATGAAAAACATTTGACCTGGAGGGAAAATAGCCTTATAACATAAATTTTTGCCCCCGTTCACACTTAATGCATCAACATGCAGTTTCACAGGACAAATAGTTTTGTGATTTTTTTATTTTTTTATAAATATACCCCCTAATCTTGATGCCTTTTTTCATGGAAATTAGCATCAACCCCAAGTATTTTCTCCTACAGTATTTGGAAAGGTGCTTCCGGGTAAGAAAGCTTACTGTAATAAAACAAACACATGTGTTTCATGTAATTTTTGTAAAGATAATTCTTCAAATTTTGAAAAGATCCCCTATTCCGAACACCTTTGTATTAAACTTAGTAGAGAACAAATAGCATGCCAGCAGTTAAAGGCCTAGCACTTAAAATGCTTACTAGAAATTACATCTGCAGATACATCTTGTGCTCCATAATAGTTTGTTTATAGGTATACTCCTCATAGATAACCATTTACAGTAGTTGCAGTAATTCATACTCTCTAGATCCAAAATAAAATGTCAGTGTCATGAATAATAATTAGCCATATAATGCCTACTTACAGCTGCTCGGATGGCATGTTTAAGTAGCCTAAAAAGTTTTCTATTGTGGTGACATCTCCACGCTCTCTGAATACAGATGATTGCAACTCCCACTTCCATCCTAGGTACAATAAAAAAAAAAAAAAGTGTAAATTATCTTGGATCTCGTGTAAAAAAAAAAAATATACACAGACTCCTTAGTATTACAACCTATTATGAGCTGAACTTCGGTAAAGGCATTAGAACCAATTTAGCGCATTGCGTGATCTCTGGTAGAGAGGTCAATATTACTGTTGAAGGACAATTGTTGACTGCCCAACGCTGTTCAATAGTTACAATTTGGCAAAGGCCACGTGTGCAATGCCTCAACACTGGTCACATCTAACAGAGATAACAATGAGGGGGATAAATAAATTAGCTTTGTTTCTCTAGTCTAGACAGCCTTCTTTGAATAAAGTCCATTATGTATTACATCACTTAGTATGCCTGGTATTCCTGTTGCCGTGTTCAGGAAATTCCTGTTGAGTACTAGCTATCGCCCAGTAATTTGTTGTGTGGTAATAAGTTGATAAGCAGCAGTTTAAAGCAGGCTGCCGGAGTTAAAGCTGGCCATAGATTGAAGGAAATTTGTAGGGTTCAACAGGGAATGGCTAAATTTCAGTCCATATGTGACTACTCCTGCTCAACAGATGTCGATCTCATTTGTAGTAAAAAAATTCAGGAGAGCGGAGAGTCCCCAGTGTCAGAATGCAATGTCTCAGTTGTGTGGATTGAGGAATCCATCTATGGCCAACTTTAGGAGATAAAATACAGGTCAGCTATAGGTCACATGCTGTTTTCAATACAACTTGGGGGGCAGAATGGCCACATGTCCAAGGTGCAACAGTTCTGTGTAGAGGGTAGGGGTGTGCCGGGAGCTTGAACAGTTTTCTACCCCCTGACTGCAGTGTCACTCCTGTCAGCGGGGCTTTTTTGTGCATCCTCAGTGCAGGAGGAACAGCTGCCATAAAGATGGGCTGTCATGCTGCAGTGCTCCTGCTCTGCAGCATGACAGCCTCCTAGCAGCCTCTTCACTTGCACTGTGAACTAGGTAAGTAGCTGGGGGTGGGTGGAAGAGCTCTGTACAGGGACTGGGGGGAGGAGAAACATTGTGGAGGGGAACTTGAGGTAGAGAGCTTTGTGTTGGGGGGGGGGGGGGGGGATGATGAGTAGGGATGAGTTCAGGTGTTGTTGGACAGAAGTTAGAACCAACCTGAGCTATCCCACTGGGAAGCTGCCAGTGGCAATTATAGGTGGTAGAGGCATTTAATGCATGTATATATACGACTGCGGGGCAGGGAATGCCCCCACCGCTTTTGATTGGCTGTCGACGCTGACCACTTTCCTGGGGGATAGCTTATTCGGATTCTGACTTGTTTTCAAACACGCCTGAGGTAATCTCTAGTGGTTAAGGGGGGGGGGGGGGGAGGTGGGCTTGAGGGAAGAGATCTGTACTGGAAAAGTGGGGGATGGGAGTGGAGCTTTGTATTGGTGTTTTTTCCACTGACATTACCACCGCAGGGACATTTTTTAATTTCAGTCACACCACCAACCCAAGGGCATTCTTTCTTCTCAGTGACGCCACCAAAACAGGAAAAATATTTCCTTCCAGTGGCACCACCAGCTCATTGTGTGATTAGTGGGTAGTTGTGAACGCTTGGGGGAGCACAGGTTTCCATATTTGCCCTGAGCAATACAGTGAATAATCTCAGAAGCATCTCAAACTTATGTCAGCAACAGGATTGCTAACAGGCCACTTAACTTTTTGCCATAGATTTGCTTCCTTGTTGACCAGACCAGTAAGGTGCCTTTCCTTCACTGCACCCTACCCAGGAAGTGAGATTCTGCAACATTCTAAACGAGTAAGGGTGCGACTCTTGACTCTTTAGAGTAAATGGAAGCGTCCCCTCTACCATTCTGCCACCTCCAGAAGCAGAATCACCCATCGGACATGACCCTAAGGGTTGATCATTTGTTCATTCATTTATGGACATCAAGATGTGCAGGAACTATGACAAGGGATCTCACCACCGGACACAAGAGATTTGAGGGTACGGCAACACTGGCAATTAAATTTGCTTCTTATTGGCATAGCCTCACTTCCAGCACACTTTATGTGCTGCTAACAGATGATGGCCAGTAGTAGTAAAGCTCTCACCAGTAAATAGGATTAATCACCATTGTAACCTATGGTATTTAAAGCAGGAAACCCCGGAGAGGTGGAAATCGAGCGAACATAATGGAAGAGGTCAAAGATCCCCAATGTGCACTACACCCTTTTTTCCTTTTTTTAAAGCGATAACTTTGCAGAAATTAAGAAAGGCTTGAAGATTTCAGGGGTCAGTACCGATTAAACAAAAGCTCAGGGGGCCAATAGTATGTAACACAGAATGCAGCGGTCAGGATTAAGTAATGAAGAGCTCAGAGATCAGTTGTATGCAGTGCAGACTGCAGAGATCAGGAGTAATGCAGAGGTAGTATGTAACACACAGTACAAGTGTCAGGAGTAAGTAATGCAGAGTTCAGGCGTTTGTAGTATGTAACAAAGTGCAGGTGTCACAAGTATGTAACACAGACCAAAGGGCTCAGGAGTATGTAACAGAGTTCAGGGGTCAAAAGTATGTAATGCAGAGTGCAGGGATCAGTAGAATATAATGCAGAGTGCAGCGGTCAGGAGCAACACAGAGTTCAGGGGGAGGTAAGATGTGATGCACAGTGCAGGGATCGGTAGTATGTAACAAAGAGGTCAGGAATAAATAATGCAGAGTGCAGTGGTCAAGAATACATAAAAGCAGAGTGCAGGGTCAGTAGAATGGAACACACATCTTCCCCCTTAGATAAAATAGCCCCCAGCACAAATTCCGCCTTGGTTCCGTTTTTTAAATGTACTCATATCTCAGATGCAGCAGCATCCAGCAGAGTGAGGGAAATCCCCCCCCCCCAGTTCTCCTCTTGGCTATATCATATGACACGTCAGAGCAAAAGAAAAGCTAGGAACTTCCCTTGGTTCTGCAATTCTTATTGCTACTATATCTGATGCAATGCTAACGACCATTGTATCGAAAGTCTGAGAGGCAGTGGGAGGAGCTAGAGCTGGGGGCATGGCAAGCTCATAAAATACCAATTGCATGGCCACGATCCATACTGTTTTTTTTATCATATATGGTAATATATGCAAGTAATGCATTTTGATGTTGTTGTTGTTTTTTTACGTACTGTTGCATGCCATTAACACTTACATATTTGTTATCTTTGATTGATTTGTTTTGTCATCATTTCTTGTTGCTGGTAGCGATTCTATAGAGGCACTTGTAGGAAGACTGATAGAGATGGATGTTCCTGACATACCAGATACATTCATGACCCTGAAACAAAAATGTAAAAACACAAAAATGTCAGTTGAGAACATAACATACAATAAATGTATTTAGAATGTATACCATGCAAAAAGATGCTTGAGAAATACATCCAATCGATCAGTTACCTGATGCAAGGATGGACTCTGCTGGGGGAACCTGATGCAAGGACGGACTCTGCTGGGGACACCTGATCCAAGGATGGACTCTGCTGGGGGCACCTGATGCACCTGAGGCAAGGATGGACTCTGCTGGGGGCACCTGATGCAAGGACAGACTCTGCTGGGGACACCTGATGCAAGGACGGACTCCGCTGGGGACACCTGATGCAAGGACGGACTCTGCTGGGGACACCAGATGCAGGGACAAACTCTGCTGGGGACACCAGATGCAGGGACGAACTCTGCTGGTGGCAGGTGACGTGGCAGGTGACACGCTCAGAGATCCCACTGATTCAGCATTATGGTGAGTTGAATGATTTAATTTTATATTACAATGTAATAATAGAATTAATGCACTTCAATCATCCTGACACCATAACAACCATGGTGCCGGGATGACTGAAGCGCTAACACCAGGTGTTTGGAGTATCTTTATCTGCTGATTGTTAAACTTTCTAGAACAGTGTTCATCAACCCTGTCCTCAGGGCCCACTAACAGGCCAGGTTTGCAAGATAACTGAAATACATCACAGGTGATATCATTTACTGCTCAGTGATTGCAGTATTCTAGTCTGCATCTGCCCAAGGTAATATATAAAACCTGGCCTGTTAGTGGGCCCTGAGGACAGGGTTGATGACCACTGTTCTAGAATACACATATTTCTAGTGAATGAATGAAATACTTGTATAGCGCACAATGTGAACTGAATCGCCTCAAGGCGTTGTGTAGCATCTTGGGCTGCTGTCCCTCTATCCCTCATTCATCTCAGACTCTAACCACACCCCTTCGAGCCACGCCCATTTAAGCAACACCCACTATTCCATATAAACCACACCCATTTTCACCACAACGCACAAAGCCACTCCTACAAATGCATGCCCCGCCTCCTAATTATTATACAACTCAGCCCACAGCCAAAAAAAGTGTCCCGATTTTTTTTTTTTTACAATGTTGACAACTATGCTACCACCAGGTATGTAACACAATGGACTGCCTGATTGGTTACAGATTGATTGGAAAGTTAAGTAGTTCTCTATACGTTTTTGGAGAATGAAGTTGATTGTACATAAACTATACTAATCATCTCTCTTTTCCCAGTAGCACAATAATCCTGCTGTGATTAGACTTCCTATTATCTATCCGATTTATGACCCTGATCTGACGATTACACGATTACCAGTTTATAAAAACTCGCGTCTGCAGTTACCATGGTAACGCCCCCCTCCTCCTCCCCCCTCCCGGCCAGGGATTCCAAACCAGTCTCCCACCTTAGCAATGATTGCCTATCCTGGTATCCTTCCGCCTCCTCCACAGCCTGTCGGTGTTTACACTTTCCCCCTTCCCACACCTTCTCACCCGAAGCTCCGTAGTCCTCGCCGTAGAAGCGCCTGAGATTTGTCCCATGTGGGTCTCCGTAGTGTGGCGTTTCTGGGAGGACGCGTTGCTAGGGCCTTTACTGTTGCTAAGGTGAGCGCGGCCTAGTTTCCTCCCGCAGCCCGGGTCTCACCTCCGCTGTCATGTTCAAGGTGAGGAATGAGAGTGTGGAATGGAGGAGGGTGTGGGCACGGCATGCCGAGTGCTGCTGATTCTGTATGTTATAATGGGCGGGAGGCCGTGTGAGGAGAGGGGTCAGGCCTGAATTCTCCTCACGTGGGTCAGTGTGACCGCTGTGTACCAGGCGGGGAATCCCAGCTACTGCTCTGAGGAGATGGACTTCTCTAATAAAGCATTTAATTGGCTGCAAGACATTCTATATGTTCTAATGGAGAGCTGCAAAACGCTCCAGAGAACTGTATTGTCTCAGTGACTGAAGCTGAGAGGTCAGCTTGTATTGGTTGAGAGGTCAGCTTGTATTGGCTGAGAGAAGCCCTAAGCCGCCTGTATACTGGGCAGCGATGGCCGCAGTCACGCCAGAATGCGGGGGAACGCATTTCCCGCGTGCGTTTTCACATATAAATTGCGCCTAAGCAGCTCATTCACTTGAATTGGCTGCCCTGCACGCAAAAAAACGCTCCAGAACCTTTTTCGGTCACGAAGTGCCGTTTTTGTTTATTCAGTGCGCATTTTGGTCACGCAACAAACATGCGGCGGAACGCGAGTCCACTACCCGCGCTCGGGGTGTCATTAATAATGTCACTGCAAGCACGAGTCGCGACTGCAGCGCGTTTCTAAAATGCATGTCAAAACACACCTTACGCGTTTAGTAAAATATGAAGGTAGCCTAATGGCAGCCATTAGGGATGAGCTCAGGTGTGTTCGCATGCTCCACGTGCAGAGCCCGCCAGGAAGTCGCAGATATGCGCTAATCACAGGCAGTGAGACATTTCCTGATCTCTGCAGCTGCGCATCAGGGAAATGTCCTGCTGCCTGTGATTAGCGCAGCGCTGTGCCAACTTCCTGGCGGGCTCTGCACGTGGACCATGCAAACACGCCTGAGCTCATCCTTACCGTCCATACACGGTTTGAATTGTTGAAAGAATTTTCTTTCGGAAATCGTATGTAAGAATTTTCGTACGAATTTTGCAACCATTAGTGGGCTGCAGCAACAGCCGATTTTCGTGCGGAAATCAAATTTTAGGAATCGGACATGTTGGAAATTTTTTGAAAAACGATTTTCTAATCAATGATGGGAGAATCGTGCGAGAAATGTAATAAGAAAAGAAAATTTCCGGACAGAAAAGAAGATTCCCGGCCGCCAAAAATTCTTTTCCGTAGCAACAGGAGGTGAAATTGAAGGCTTGGCCGGCGGAATTTTGAAAATCAATGGTGGCGCCAGCGCATCACATAAAAACAAACAAACTTTCTGATTTTGAAAAGAAAATGTGTTCGAAATTCGACCATGGATGGGCTGCATAAAGAGCATTTTACGCTTTTGTTTCTGAAGGGCCGGTTCACACTGATGCGATGGAGGAACCCTGCGAATCCACTGCATGTTTCCCGGCGGCAGTTCACACTGCCCTATGCGAACTGCTGGGAGTGTCAGGTAAAAGTTAATGACGCCTCCAAATCGCCTCGTATATCGCAGTGCGATCTGCACCCTCGGACAGGAATCATGCGATCCGATTCTGCTACAGACAAAAAAAGGGGGGGGATCTCTGACATCGCACCAGTGTGAACCGGCACTAAACGCCCCTTCGTGTTAGCTTTTGCATCCATGCGAGCGTTGGTGTTTCCAAAAACCATCACTTCAGGAGTGCAGTGTTTCAGTGGAAAAAAAAATTAAAAATGTCCGACTCACCTAATTGCAAGGCGCATTTAGCGCTTGAGCATTCATTCTTTTCAATGGCCGGAAATATTTAATATTCTGGCCAGTTACATAGTCGGTAAGGTTGAAAAAAGACACCAGTCCAACCTGTGGTGTGTGTATGTCAATAGCACATCGTATACCCTTGTATGCTTCGATCATTCAAAAGGAACTGCAGTCTGCTCACATAATTTTGTAATAAAAACATCTTTGCCATTTTGAAGCTTCTCTCCAGCCACTTTGCATATTTTATATATACTGTGATTCTGTACTTGCCAAATATGCTGCAGAAATCTCCCTCCACTGAGTCTGGCTGCAGCCATTTTAACTGTGGTCAACTGAAGCTGCTGCCTGTTTACTTCCTGGATTTACAGACAGAGGCACACCTCCAACTCTTCAGCTTTCATTGGCCCTCTTATGACTCACCCCCCCCCTTCCTTCCTGGCAAAACTCATCAAATTTATTAGATTAAAAAAGTAGCGGAAGTTCCACTTTAAGGTGCCCGTCTAATTGTTTTTTTTTTAAAGCAGACCACTTTTTTCATCTTTCCATCTATTAAATCTTCAGCCCTTTTTTGTTTTAACTTTGGACAGTAAAACATTTTTTTTTTTCTGCCAGTAAATAGCTTACACATCCCACTTACTGTTTATTGCCTGGTCATTAGCCTAGACTTATGACATCATGCACAGCTCGCTCTCTCTCTCCTGAGAGTTTACCAGGCAGGGTGGGGAGGATGTGTCATAAGAGAGCCAATGAAAGCTGCAGAGCTGGAGGTGTGCCTCTATAAATCCAGGAAGTGAACAGGCAGCAGCTTCAGCTGCCCACAGTTAAAATGGATGCAGCCGGACTCAATGGAGGGAGATTTCTGCAGCATATTTGGCAAGTACAGAATCCCAGTATATATAAAATAACATGCAAAGTGGTTGGAAAGAAGCTTCAGAATGGCAAAGATGTTTTTATTACAAGTTATGTGAGCAGACTGCAGTTCCTCTTTAACCACTTAACAACCGGCCCATAGCCGAATGACGGCTACAGGGCGGTTGCTTAACTCTGGGAGGCCGCCATATGACGTCCTAACAGAATTCTGCTCTCGCGCGCCCCCTGGGGCACAGACTCTAGAGCATTCGTGACCACCACGTGATTGCTCCATCAAATGATGAAGCGATCACTTGTAAACAAACCGATCGGTACAGTGGAGGGGAGAGATCAGTGTCAGCCGCGCTGTGGGCTGGATCTGCAGTGCCCACAGTGCTGCTCACCAACAATTAACCCCTCAATGCCCTGCCAATACTCTGCATTACCCAGCAATGCCCTGCCAATACTCTGCAATACCCAGCAATGCCCTGCCAATACTCTGCAATACCCAGCAATGCCCTGCCAATACTCTGCAATACCCAGCAATGCCCTGCCAATACTCTGCAATGCCCTGCCAATACTCTGCGATGCCATGCCAATACTCTGCAATACCCAGCAATGCCCTACCAATACTCTGTGATGCCCTGACAATACTCTGCTATACCCAGCAATGCCCTGCCAATACTCTGCAATACCCAGCATTACTCTGCAATAGCCTGCCAATACTCTGCCATAAATTGCCATACTCAGTGATACTCTGCAATACCCAGCCATACTCTGTGATACCCAGCCATACTCGGCCATGCTCAGTCATACTCTGTGATACCCTGCAATACCCAGCCATACTCGGTGATACCCAGCCATACTCGGCCATGCTTGGCTGTACTCGGCCTCTGTATGTGGCCAGGCTGTGGAAGTCTCACACATGTGGTATCGCCGTACTCAGGAGGAGTAGGAGAATCTATTTTGGGGTGTCATTTTTGGTATATACATGCTATGTGTTAGAAATATTTTATAAATGGACAACTTTGTGTTAAAAAAAAAAATGCATTTTAACCACTTCCCTCCCGCCGGCTGTCATATGATGTCCTTGAGTTTGTGCAGGGATATCTGAATGATAGGTGTAGCTACAGGCATCATTCAGATATCAGCTTTTTCAGCTGGCGATTCCCTACACCATAAGAATGATTATAGTGGCTGTTTGTCTGCTTGATCGTTCTTGCAGGAGGCAAGAGGGGACATCCCCCCCCCCCCCCCTGCTTCTACTGACTCGCCAATACGATCAAAGCCAGAATCTTTTTTTTTTTTTTTTTTTTTTATTATTTCAGGCTTTTCCCAGCCTAGTGGTGAGATGCGGGGTCTTATTGACCCCATATCTCACTGTAAAAAGGACCTGTCATGCCATATTCCTATTACAGGGGATGTTTACATTCCTTGTAATAGGAATAAAAGTGATCAAAAAATTTATTTTTGGGGAAAAAAATGTCAAACTAAAATAAATAAAGTAAAATGAACAATAAAAAATAAAATAAAAATTTAAAGCGCCCCTGTCCCCATGTGCTCGCATGCAGAAGCGAATGCATACGTAAGTCCTGCCCACATATGAAAACGGTGTTCAAACCACATGTGAGGTATCGCTGCGAACGTTACAGCGAGAGCAATACTTTTGGCTCTAGACTTCCTCTGTAACTCAAAACATATAACCAGTAAAAAAAATGTAAGCATCGCCTATGTGGATTTTTAAGTAGCGACGCTTGGCGCCATTCCACGAGCCTGTGCAATTTTGAAGGGTGACATGTTAGGTATCTATTTACTCAGCATAACTTAAAAAAACTCATCATGCCTCAATACCTTGGAATGTCTTTTTTCCAAAAAGGGGTCATTTGGGGGGTATTTGTACTTTTCTGGCATGTTATGGTCTCAAGAAATGAGATAGGCCGTCAGTCCTTCAGGTGTGATCAATTTTCAGATATTGGCACCACAGCTTGTGGACTCTATAACTTTCACAAAGACCAAATAATATCCACCAATTTGTACTTATTTTTTACCAAAGATATATAGTAGTATAAATTTTGGCCAAAATTTATGAAGCAAAATTACTAATCTGCTTAATTTTAAAATGGAAACGAAGAAAAATATTTTTTTTTACAGAATTTTCGGTCTTTTTTTCTTTTATAGCACAAAAAATACAAAAACCCAGCGGTGATTAAATACCACCAAAAGAAAGCTCCATTTGTGTGAAAAAAGGACAAAAATTTCATATAGGTACAGTGTTGCATGACTGAGTAATTGTCATTCAAAATGTGAGAGCACCGAAAGCTGAAAATTGGTCTGGTTATTAAGGGTGTTTAATTGCCCAGCGGTCAAGTGGTTAAACTATCAACACTCCCTCCTGATATCACTGCTTGTGAGAGAATTCCACATCCTTACCGCTCTGACAGCAAAGAACTCTCCACGTAATTTAAGGTTATAAATCCAGATACAGTTTGTAAGGGCGTTCTGAACTTCAGGACCAAGCAAAAACAGATGTCTTTATGAACCAGAAAGTCTATAATAGGGTATCTTCCCCACTTAGGGCTGCACTTATGGAGAGAAGCAATCTCTGAATAGGAAACAGAAAAACAAAGAAAAGGCGTCTCTAAGTGTAGAATTAAAAGCTGTTTAATTTCCCCAAAAAGGGCTAAAAAACACTCACAAGATAAGTAGACTGGCAGAGCATATCATTAATATCCATGTAGGTGGTCCGGCATGAAGGCAGTGGTCACTGGCTTATATAAGTTCTTTAGGCTGTGTGTGTCCAGTTGCGGGGGGGGGGTCCCGAGGATGCCAACGGGAAAACCAGCAGGGAGCTCCAAGAGAACTGACAGGCCAGCCCGCAATCACAGTCACAAAACAGGAGAACCGCCGATCCCGGAAGTGACGTCAGCGGCAGGAGACAATAACCAGCAACCAGCATGGACCAAAAACAGGAAGCAGTCATCAAAGAGGGACGCGTTTCAGAACATCTCATTGGTTCCTTTATCAACCTGATGACTGTATGGGACTAATTTATACTACATGGGCGGACCTTAGGGGCGGGGAATATGTAAATTGTGCGTTATCACAATATAAAAGGTATAGGACAGGAAGAGTAACAGAAATAAAATCCCTAAACAAACAAAAAACATTATATGATTTCATACAGAACAACCACCAATGAGCGACGTTTAACCACTTCAACCTGGGACCATTTTGCTGGTCAAAGACCAGACCACTTTTTGCGATTCGGCACTGCTTCGCTTTAACTGACAATTGCGCGGTCATGCGATGTGGCTCCCAAACAAAATTTACTTCCTTTTTTTTTTCCACACAAAGAGAGCTTTCTTTTGGTGGTATTTGATCACCCCTGCGGTTTTTATTTTTTGCGCTAAAAACAAAAATAGAGTGACAATTTTGAAAAAAACGCATTTTTTACTTTTTGTTATAATATCCCCCAAAAATTATTTAAAAAAACACATTTTTTTTTCCCTCAGTTTAGGCCGATGCGTATTCTTCTACATATTTTTGGTAAAAAAATCGCAATAAGCGCTTGATTGGTTTGCGCAAAAGTTATAGCATTTACAATATAGGGGATAGATTTATGGCATTTTTATAAATTTTTTATTTTTTTACTAGTAATGGCGGCGATCAGCGATTTTTTTTTATTTTTTTTTATTTTTATTTTTTTTTATTGTGACTGCGACATTATGGCGGACACATCGGACATTTTTGACACATTTTTGGGACCATTGTCATTTATACAGCAATTACTGCTATATAAATGCAGTGATTCCTGTGTAAATGACACTGGCAGTGAAGGGGTTAACCAGTGGGTGGCAGTGTAGGAGTTAAGTGTTCCTAGGGGTGTGTTACTAACTGTTGGGGGCTGGGCTTTAATTTAGTGAACACTGATCTCTGCTCCAATCACATGGAGCAGAGATCAGCGTCACTAGTTGCTAGGCAGAACGGGGAGATGCTGTTTACAACAGCATCTCCTCGTTCTGCCGCCCCGTGAGACGATCGCGGGTATGCCCGCGGCTGGACTCGGGTCCCGACCAGCACGCGAGCATGATGACAGGGCAGCAAATTTAAAGGGACGTACAGGTACTCCCATTTGCCTGCCCATGCCATTTTGCCAACATACATTGGCGTGCGCTGGTCGGGAATCTGTGAAAAATAAAATGAAAATGAGAATCGATATTTTTACAGTCTTCAATAATTCTTAAGACTAGGCATAATAATAATAAAAAAAAAAAAATATATATATATATATATATATATATATATATATATATATATATATATATATATATATATATATATGAGAGAGAGAGACTGGAGGGGGAATAAAGGGGCAAAGAGAATTTTTTTTAAAAAATATTAAAAAAAATTATATATCTAAAGCAAAAAATATGTATAAATATATTTAAAAATATATATCAAAATTGTTAAAATTATTTAAAAATATTTAACATATTTTAAAATAATATACTAAAATTATATACTAATAAAAAATCCTGTACAAATATATTAGCAAAGGAGTAATCTAGAGAATGGCACTAGTTTCAAAGTCTTGGTTCAACTTTCCAGGGGCAAGAACATTTAAAGTAAAAATCCAAAACATTTCTCTATGACAGAGTTTTCTGAAAGGTTCGGCTGAGGGGAGGTTCTTTGGCATTGTTTCGATGACCCAGACCCTTAAACCATCTGTAGATTTTTGATGGTACTTGAGGAAATGCCTAGGAACACTAAGATTATCGAATCCACCGGGGATGAAACGGCGATGCTCGATGCTGTAATTAAGTGTTCTTGCATAGCAAGAGCACTTATTGTTATCTCACATATATATTATTATAGCCAAATTTACCACCCTAACTCCTCCCACAGCTTTACAAGCGGATTGTTCCTGATTGGTGTGCTATTACTTTGTGGAACGTTTTGCCGAATGGTTCACAAAATATCGTCATTTTTGCTGCGAAATTTGTCCCATAGAAATGAATGGAGAAATGTTCAAAACTAGAGTGGGAGGGGACAAAAGCTCTGAGGGGAATTATAGCTCCTCCCACACAGCTCTGAGGGGAATTATAGCTCCTCCCACACAGCTCTGAGGGGAATTATAGCTCCTCCCACTCAGCTCTGAGGGGAATTATAGCTCCTCCCACTCAGCTCTGAGGGGAATTATAGCTCCTCCCACTCAGCTCTGAGGGGAATTATAGGTAGTCCCGCATAGCTCTGAGGAGAATTTTATAGCTAGTCCCACACAGCTCTGAGGGGAATTATAGCTCCTCCCACACAGCTCTGAGGGGAATTATAGCTCCTCCCACACAGCTCTGAGGGGAATTATAGCTCCTCCCACACAGCTCTAAAGGGAATTATAGCTCCTCCCACACAGCTCTGAGGGGAATTCTTGCTCCTCACACAGCTCTGAGGAGAATTATAGCTCCTCCCACATAGCTCTGAGGAGAATTATAGCGGGAATTATAGCTCCTCCTACACAGCTCTGAGGAGAACTCTAGCTCCTCCCACACAGCTCTGAGGGGAATTATAGCTCCTCCCACACAGCTCTGAAGGGAATTATAGCTCCTCCCACACAGCTCTGAGGAGAATTATAGGTAGTACCATACAGCTCTAAGGGGAATTATAGCTCCTCCCACACAGCTCTGAGGAGAATTATAGCTCCTCCCACACAGCTCTGAGGGGAATTATAGCTCCTCCCACACAGCTCTGAGAATTATAGCTCCTCCCACACAGCTCTGAGGAGAATTATAGCTAATTGGCCCTGTTTTTTTTTTAATTCATTAAATAGTTTTTTTTTCCAAAATGTTTGTGAGTAATTTTCTAGCAAAAATAAGATTTCTACATGTAGGAGAGGCATGCCAGAATTGGCCTGAAATGGAAGTGGTTAACATAAATTGGATATTAAAAGTCTACACACCCCTGTTAAAATGTTAGGTTTCTGTGATGTAAAAAAATGAGACCAATATAAATAATTTCAGAACTTTTTCCACCTTTTAACGTGACCTCTATAATCTGTACAACTCAATTGAAAAATAAACTGAAATCTTTTAGGGGAGGGAAGTATAAATAAAATAATGTGGTTGCATAAGTGTGCACACCCTCCTATAACTGGGGATGTAGCTGTGTTCAGAATAAAGCAATCCCATTCAAACTATATTAAATAGGAGTCAGTACACACCTGCCATCATTTTAAAGTGCCTCTGATTAACCCCAAATATAGTTGAGCTGTTCTAGTAGGTCTTTCCTGACTTTTTCTTAGTCACATCCTGCAGCAAAAGCTATGGTCCGCAGAGAGCTTCCAAAACATCAGAGGCATCTCATTGTTAAATGATATCAATCGGGAGAAGGGTACAAAAGAATTTCCACGGCATTAGATATACCATGAAACACAGTGAAGACAGTCTTTATCAAGTGGAGAAAATATGGCACAACAGTGACAGTACCAAGAACTGGACATCCCTCCAAAGACTAGAAGAAAACTGGTCAGGGAATCTGCCAAGAGGTCTACAGCAACATTAAAGAAGCTGCAGGAATATCTGGCAAGTACTAGCTTTGTAGTACATGTGACAACAATCCTCTGTGTTCTTCATATATCTGGGCTATGGGAAGAGTTTCAAGACAGAAGCCTTTTCTTACAAAGAAAAACATCAGAGCCCGGCTATATTTTGCAAAAACACACCTGAAGTCTCCCAAAAGCATGTGGGGAAATGTTTTATGGTCTGTTGAAACCAATGTTTAACTTTTTGGTCATAATTTCAAAAGATAGGTTTGGCAGAAAAACAACACTGCACATCACCAAAAGAACACCATACCCACAGTGAAGCATGGTGGTGGCAGCATCTTTCTTTTGGGGCTGTTTTTCTTCAGCTGGAACAAGGGCCTTAGTCAAGGTAGAGGGGATTATGAACAGTTCCAAATACCAGTCAATATTGGCACAAAACCTTCAGGCTTCTGCTAGAATGCAGAACATGAAGAGGAACTTCTTCTTTCAGCATGACAACGACCCAAAGCGTACATCCAAATCAACAAAGGAATGGCTTCACCAGAAGAAGATTAAAGTTTTGGAATGGCCCAGCCAGAGCCCAGACCTGAATCCGATTGAAAATCTGTGGGGTGATCTGAAGAGGGCTGTGCACAGGAGATGCCCTCGCAATCTGACAGATTTGGAGTGTTTTTGCAAGGAAGGGTGGGCAAATATTGCCAAGTCAAGATGTGCCATGCTGATGGACTCCTACCCAAAAAATTATGCTGTAATAAAATAAAAAGTTGCTTCAACAAAGTATTAGTTTAAGAGTGTGCACACTTATGCAACCATATTATTTTATTTTTTGATTTTTTTTACTTCCCTCCCCTAAAAGATTTCAGTTTATTTTTCAATTGAGTTGTACAGTTTATAGGTCACGTTAACGGTGGAAAAAGTTCTGAAATGATTTATCTTTGTCTTTGTTTTCCACTGTATACCTGTGATTGAAATCTGCCTTTAAACTCCACTGAAAAACTGTGTGCGTGGACACATTGGGGGTTATTTGCAAAAGGCAAATCCACTTGAAAGTGCACTTGGAAGTGCAGTCGCTCTAAATCTAAGAGTGGAAGCTCTGCTGATTTTATCATCCAATCATGAGCAAGCTAGAATGCTGTTTATTTTCCTTGCATATCCCCCTCGGATCTACAGCGACTTTACTTTCAAGGGCACTTGCAGTGCAAAGTGGATTTTCCTTTAGTAAATAACCCCCAGAGTCTTTTATTGTGGTGCATTGAGCTAAAATGCCCATTTAGAAGCAGCAGTGTGCAAGAGGCCAATTTTCCCAAGTGTGCATCGAATAAATTACTTGGCTTCAAGACTGCAAGGTTTTTATGCTGGTCCCATAGAACGCTGCTTTTTTTTTTGTTTTATATATTTTAGTGTTTATAGAATTGTTGCTTATAGCAGTAGAAAACATTTGTGGCGATAAAGCTGCCTGTACAGTGAGATTTTATTGTACGGTCACCAGAGGGCGCCAGAGTACTTTTGGAAGAATAATATATCCAGTCTGAAATCAGCCACTTTTACAATTAGGTAGAGTTTATCATTCAGATTCGTTTGAGTTGTGGAACTGCTATACAAAGCCAGATGGAATTATCATAAAATAAAATAAAAATTGGGGTATTAATACCCAAATTAAAATGTAACTTTTTTTTCAAACTTTTCTTTAGTTTATAATTAAAGGCAAAACTTTATTTTTTTTCAATTTTGGATAGAGTGGAGAAGGATTAGAACACCTGCCAGTTTTTATTGCTGTCTGTGCCCCCAAAATATGGAAATTCACCCTTTTTTATATTTGTCCTTTTTACCATTATCATTGAAAGTAATAAAAGGCAAATCTATCAATGGGGGCACTAGTACTGGTGACCTGGGATTCCCTTCATTTGCAGGGATTTCCTCTCACTTCCCATTTGGCTATGGGACAAGAAGTGAAGGGAAATCTCTGAAATGGGACACAGATGGCAAAAAAAAAAAAAAAAATCTGACAGGGGTTATAACCCTTTCTTACTCCAAAATGAAAAACAAGTTTTGCCTATAGTTTTACTTTAATTTCATTCAAACTTTTAAGACTTAACTGATATTGTTTTAGATGAACCTCCCACAAAGCACAATGTATTGTATATCAAATTAATTTCCTGTTCCTCTTAAATCTCCAGCACACACTGGGGCAAGGCTAAAACCTCTCTTGACTTGGAGGTTATCAACAGTAACAACGCTTGAGCTGATATTTAGCCCCCGTTCACGCTAGTGCAATTTTTTTTTATTTTTTGTTTTATATGCATTTTCTGTCGCACTGCAATGCATCACAATAAAAACCAATAAAAATCTATTTTTTCTCCAGCTTCTTTCGGAGCGCATGAAAATGGCATTTTTGGTGCATCACTGCTGCTTATTTTTTTTATTTATTTATTTTTGCTTAACCGACCAACTGTTGTCATTATACTGTGGCAAGTTGGCACGGCTGCGCAAATCTCCATAGGTGTACGTGGACCGTTTTAAAGTGGTTGTAAACCCTTTACAACCACTTTTTGCTACAGGTAAGCCTATAATGAGGCTTACCTGTAGCTACCCTGCATAACTCCTAAAGCTGCACAGTTTAGGAGATATCCGCTGTATCTGCATGTGCCGGCACATACTTGCCGTTGCTTCAGTTAGTGTGCCGTTACCGGCGGCTCCCGCACACATGCACGGGAGTGACCTGGAACTAACTCCCGGAACGATGTTGCCGGGGATATGAGGACTTCTGCGGGAGCTTCGATCTAAGGTAAGTAATTCATATTGAGCTAGTATGCAATGCATACTAGCTCATTAAGCCTTTGTCTTGCCCAAGCCGATGCGTGTGGCCTGCGGCCGCAATGTCTGCTGGCCGCCCACAATTGCTCCACAGAGAGCCAGAACGAGGATCTGTCAATGTAAACTAACAGATCCCTGTTCTGACAGGGAAGTAGAGAGATATTGTCTATTCCTAGTAATCAGGGACAGCGATCTCCTCCTACTCCCTCTCAGTCCACTCCCCCCACAGTTAGAGACACTTCCCTAGGGAACACTTAACCCCTTGATCACCCCTAGTGTTATCCCCTTCACTGCCAGTGTCATTTACACAGTAATCAGTAGCTATTTTTAGCTCTGATCACTGTATAAATGTCACTGATCCCCAAAAAAGTGTCAAAAGTGTCCGATCTATCCGCTGATATGTCAGTCCAGTCCAAAAAATGAATTCTAAAAATGCAATAACTATATCCGCTATTTTGTTGACGCTATAACTTTTGCGCAAACCAAGCGCTTATCGCGTTTTTTTTTTTTTTTTTTTTTTTTTTACCCAAAAATATGTAGAATATGTGAAAAAAAAAGATGAAGACATTTTTTGGGATATTTATTATAGAAAATCATACCCAATAAAAATAAATAAATGAATGAAAAACAAATTTCTTCATCAGTTTAGGCCAATATGTATTCTGCTACATGTTTTTGGTTAAAAAAAAAAAAAAAACCCAAATGAGCGTATATTGATTGGTTTGCACAAAAGTTATAGCATCTACAAACTATGGGAATATATAATATATATAATATAATTTTTTTTTTTTAATGGCAGCGATAAGCAACTTTTAGTGGGACTGCGAATTTGCAGCAGACAGTCAAGACACTGATGCTTTTGACCCTTTTTGGGGGACCAGTGATACTAATACAGTGATACTAATACAGTGATCAGTGCTAAAATATATATATATATATATTATATATATATATGCGCTGTCACTGTACTAATGACACTGGCAGGGAACGGGTTAACATCAGGTAACACCAATGTGTGCCTGACCAGTGCTTTACTACTGTGGGGGAGATGCTTGTACTAGAAGGCATGGATCAGTGCCCCTGCTTAGCAGAGACACAGGATTCATGCCTTCTGTAGTAGCAGGATGGCAATCTGCCTTGTTTAAATACCTCCATTCTGCCTGTGTACCGAAACATCGGTGAGTGCCAGTGGACATTGAGTCCGTTGTACCTGCCGATCAGCTCTCTGTGTATCACAGCGGGAGCATGGCGGTGGTGTGCACGCCCCAGACCGGGAAGTGCATAATTTGCTATTATGTATCGCATACTAGCACGTTATTCAATACTTACCTTGGAACAAAGCCTTCCAGCGGTGTGGTGTCACTGCTGAGAGGGCTGACATCCTCTCTTGGGTTTTCGTCCACGTTCGCACGCTCCAGCTATGTGATTGGCTAGAGCTGGGATGACGTTGCACGGGAGCCCTCGGTTCTGGCATGAATTTCTGAAGATCCTGGCAAGGTATGCTGGGCCTTTCAGAACGCATGCACCGGTGATGTAACTGGTTGCATCCAGGGTGATTATCTCCTAAACCGTGTACGTTTAGGAGATATTCATTTTACCTACAGGTAAACCTTATTATAGGCTTACCTGTAGGTAAATATCACCAAGCAGGCTTTACTACCACTTTAATATATGTAACGGCACTAGTGTGAACATAGTCGTAGAGCATTTTCATTAGTTTGTGGATGAGGAGTGGAGCTCCAAGAAAACAAAGCTGTAGTGTGTGCCCGAGACTGAAGGGGATTGTCTGATGCACAAGAAAGGAATTTTAAGTATGAAAGAGGCATTTGTAGGCACCGAATTACCTGTGCACTTAAAGTGGTTCTAAAGGCAGAGGGTTTTTTACCTTATTAATTCTATGCATTAAAGTATAACTAAAGGAAGGGTAAACTTGGTTTTGTATAGACTGGAGAACATCTGTCAGTTTATTGCTGCCTGTGCCCCCCTTAGGGAGATTCACCCTTTCTATTTGTCCTGTTTATCATTATCATTGAAAGTAAAGGGAAAACACAAATTCTGGGGTGTCCCCAGAAAAGTAATAGTGGGGACACTAGTTATGGTGACCTGGGGGTTCCCAAAGAACTCCCTTAACCGCTTAAGGATCGCCTCCTGCACATTTACGTTGGCAGAATGGCATGGCTGGGCACATCAACGTACAGGTACATTGCTCTTTAAAAGCATATTTCTTTGTTTCTGTGACAAAATTATGCAAATTATTATTTTTTTTTCATAAATTTTGGCCACAATTTATACTGCTACATGTCTTTGGTAAAAATAACCCAAATTAGTGGATATTATTTGGTCTTTGTGAAAGTTAGAGAGTCTACAAGCTGTGGTGCAAATTGCACAAAATTGGTCACATCTGATGTACTGGTGGCCTATCTCGCTTCTTGTGACCCGAACAAGCCAGGAAAGTAGAAATACCCCCCAAATGACCCCTTTTTGGAAAGTAGACATTCCAAGGTATTTAGTAAGAGGCATGGTGAGCTTTTGATGTTGTCATTTTTTTCCCACAATTCTTTGCAAAATTAAGATTTTTCATTTTTAAATTTTTTTTCCACAAATTGTCATTGTAATAGGTTATTTCTCTCACATGGCATGTGTATACCACAAATGACACCCCCAAAAAAATTCTGCTACTCCTCCTGAGTATTACAATACTACATGTGTGGGACTTTTTCACAGCCTGGCCACATAGAGAGGCCCAACATGCAGGGAGCGCCATCAGGTGTTCTAGGAGCATAAATTACACATCTAACTGTTGACTACCTATTACACTTTTGAAGGCCCTGGAGCACCAGGACAATGACACGTGACACTGATGACAGATGGCACTGATACATGGCAATGATGACACTTATACGTGGCACTGATGACAGGTGGCACTAATATGTGGCACTAATACGTGGCACTAATACGTGGCACCGATGACGCGTGACACTGATGACAAATGGCACTGATAAGTGGCATTGATGACACGTGACACTGACAACAGATGGCACGTGACACTGACAGGTGGCACCGATGACAAATGGCACTGATGACAGATGGCACTGGGGACAAATGGCACTGACAACAGGTGGCACTGGGGACAGATGGAACTAACAGGTGGCACTGGGGGCAGGTAGCACTGGGGGTAGATGGCACTGGGGCGGATCGCACTTTTTTTTAAATTTATTTTTCCACTTACGGCCGCTGCAGCCGTTCATCTCTCCCCTCTCACACGCTGTCTGTGTGAGGAGGGAGAGCGGCGCTGAGAGATGATCTCATATGTTTACATATGAGATCATCTCCCATTGGACACGCCGATCGTGCGGTAAACGTCTGCTGTGATTGGCCGTTTACAGCGATCTGTGTTTGCCTGTCTCCGGGGGACACGGCAAACACAACTTCCCCGATGCGCGCCCGCGGTGGCGCGCATTGTGGAAGTAAACACCAGGACGTCCAGGGACGGCCTCCCGGACGAAAGCGCCTGCTCTTTAGCCGTCATTCGGGCTATAGGGCGGGCGGGAAGAGGTTAAGAGCTATGGGCCTTTTGACGTCGCTTCCGCCCTGCAATGGTATGGAGCCTGGTGGGGGCCATCTTCCCCTCACTCAGCTCCATACCACACAGGCAGAAAATACAATTGCCTCCGCCACTACTGACAGCTCCGGTAAGCGGCGGAGGGCACCATAGCACGCGGGAGGGGGGCCTCTCCTGCCACCGATAAAAGTGATCTTGAAAATCCACCGCAGAGACCACTTTTATCTGAAAGCTGACTACCCGCTGAAGAAGAGATTACTGGGGATATGGCAGCGAGCTGCTGCCTTATCAACGACATTTCTCTTCAAAATGCCGATGTATAAACGCGGCGGGCGGTCGGTAAGTGGTTAAAACAAGTAATTAATCACCTCTGTAGCTTATAGGCATTGTGGAGAAAAATCATATTCAAAGTTTACAACAAAGGCATGGAAATCTCATCTACTGTATTTCCTGTGAAGTACAGAATCTTATCAGACTGTTAGTATTTTTAATATAAACACACAGCAGGCGTTTACAAGCTGTTGAAGCCATAACACACCACTGCTGAGATCTTTGTGGATACATTACTTCACTCCAAGTCTTGGTACAGATGCATTTAAGCAATAGATTTACTTGAGAAAGCTTCCAAACCTGATAGGTTCACTTCACAACAGTAATGCAACATAATGTAACCTTATCACTCCATTGTACTTTGAAACTGGATTGCAACATATAACAGTTGCTCCTTACACTTTGAGGAATCTAAGTTTTTATAAGAAACTAAAACTACAGTAACTTTTGTGTGACCAGCTGGGATTTTTTATGTCAACTTCCTGCAGTGGTAAGCAATGTTCTCAGATGCACAATCAGCTTGCTTAGTCAAGTAAATTGGTTGCTCAAACTTTAATCACTCCACGTGATCTTATATTGCTAGTTGTATTTTTGTAAGGGGTCTTTTTCACTGTGTGTGTATAAAAACGTATGAAAAAACGCTCAGATTTGATGTGTATTTAAATCAGTTTTAGGTACCTTGATATCAGTTAATATGCATTTTTTCATGCATTTTACCCTATATCCTGTAGCAGCTCGACCTTTTACCTTTTGTTGGTCATGGGTTGTGTTGTTTTTAGGGCAACTTTATCCACATCCAGAAAGAATCAAGTTGTAGAGTAGTTACAGGATACGTTATACAATTAGATCTATTTTATTTGTTCTCTATCAAGAAATGCATTTACAGATCTATACATTTTGTTAAATGATGTATTGGCAAGGTGGATCCTTGGTTATAGATGCATTTAAAAGTTTAGCCTATACAAGGCAGTGTGTGTAGGAAAGGGGGCAGTTTGTACAGGAAGGGGGTGTAGGGTTAAAGGGGGGCAGTGTATACAGGAAGAGCGGTGTAGGGTTAAAGGGGGGGCAGTGTATACAGGAAGGGGGTGTAGGGTTAAAGGGGGGGCAGTGTATACAGGAAGGGGGTGTAGGGTTAAAGGGGGGCAGTGTATAC
>NW_027507748.1:156759851-156910402 GCF_037356315.1 Lithobates pipiens | reverse complement strand
TACCTTTGGTTAGGGCACTGACTACGTCCAGGTCTGGACATCCATCCATAACCACAGCTAACCTCTTTAATAGGCTGATTGGCCACTGCTGTTCACCTTTGTCATTTTTGTCACTGGATTCCCGTGGTGGCACCAGCTGTATGAACTTGGCCTAAGTATATAAAGGTATATACCAGTAGAAACTTTTACTTTTAGGCTGGGTTCACACTAACATGTAGCGGCTCACAGCAGAAACCCGGTGCGTCTCCATTCACCGTTTCAGATCCGATTTTAGCCGGAGCCGCTGCGAAGATGTGTGAACCGGCTCCATAGAGAGCTGGTCACAATCTCCTGGTATGCAAACCCAGCCTTAGGCTTTATGCACACAAGACATTTGCCAATCTCTCCTAGATACATTTTCTCCTAACAGCCACATTTTGGCAGGGAAAAAACACATCAAGCTTTGGACATTAGATCATTTATTTTGGTAATTAAAATGAATTAATGTTCAAGCGCTTGACGCACCTAGTGCTGACATGCATTTAGACATGTTTACACATGATAAGCATTTTTCTGCCAAAACCACTGCTGCTCGTGGATGCACTGGCAGTGGGTTGTTTTTTTATTTTTTATTTTATTTTTTTCTGCCTTCACTGTAAATGCTTCTTAACTCCTGTGTGTGCATGAATACATGGGCATTAGAAGTAGGGAAAAAAAATCGGCATAGGTGAAATATGGATGAAGCTGTTGCTGATTTCTTCTTCTAAATATGCTAGTTGCCTGGTTGTTATGCTGACCATATGGTTTGTTGTTTAAGTCTTGCAGATACAGACTTATGGTTTTTCTTATTTATTTATTTTTCTGATCTGCATCCTTGATCAGTCATTTAAATTGTTCTGAAGATAGTGAGTCAGCTTAATAGCAAGGTAACTACAATTTTGCAGGAAAGCAATAGAAGCGCCTGTATTTCCCTTATGGCAGCTTTCATTTTAAATAGCTGTAGATTGATTACACTTTTCATATTTTTGTGTGAATTGGCCCTTTAGTCCCTCCTTTTATTGCATTACCTTATATTATTATGTTTGTCACATGTGTATATCTGTCGTTTTTTTGTATTTTTACTCAATGTCAAGCTTTTAGCTTCTTTTTTCATATTAACTATTGTTTATAAATCATATCTGCAAACCAATGATTTTATTTATATATATTTTTTTCCCCCCCAAAGGTAATTCATGGCTGGGGACGTGGAAGGGTATACTTCTTCAATCCATGATAGCAGTGTCTCTGCTGGCTTCAGGGCACTATATGAAGAAGGCTTATTGGTCGATGTCACACTAGTGATAGAAGATCACCATTTCCAAGCCCACAAAGCTCTACTGGCCACACAGAGTGACTACTTCCGCATCATGTTCACCGCAGATATGAGAGAACGTGACCAGGACAAAATCTACCTAAAGGGATTGACGGCTACAGGCTTCAGTCACGTCATTCAGTTTATGTACTATGGGACCATTGACCTCAGTATGGCTACCGTCCATGAAATTCTGCAGGCCGCTATGTATGTGCAGCTGACAGAAGTAGTGAAATTTTGCTGTTCTTTCCTCATGGCAAAAATTTGCCTGGACAACTGTGCAGAGATCATGAGGCTTTTAGATGATTTCAGTGTGGATGTAGAAGGCGTGCGGGAAAAACTCGATGCCTTTCTGCTGGAAAACTTTGTTCCCCTTATGGCTAGACCTGACTTTCTCTCTTACCTTAGCTTTGAAAAGCTCAAGAGCTACTTGGACAATGACCGTCTGAGCCGGTTTCCTGAGATTGAGCTCTATGAAGCTGTTCAGGCCTGGTTACGACATGATAGGAGACGTTGGAGGCACACAGATAGCATCATTCAGAACATCAGGTTTTGTTTGATGACCCCATCCCATGTCTGTGAGAAGGTTGGTGAGTTTGAAACCCCTAGACAGGACTCATAAATTAGCTAGGGCATCGGAAATGGCTACACTTTTTTTAGATTGCAAACCAAAGATATGGAAGAAGTGAATAGAAGGTGTAGAGAACCACCACTTTTTATCCTGGATACATTTGTGACAATTTTATCATCCTTTTTATTTTGTTACATTTTCAGTATTTCAAAATAAACCATTACAGATCTCAAACTATTGCACTTTTTGAGGATTAATGGGGCCTGTAACAAATCTTTTTATTTTGTGTTTTATTTTCACATATTGAATGGTGTGGTTTTTCTTTAGTTTTTGAAAGGACTGCTCGGTGGTTAACCACCTCAGCCCCTGGCCAATTCTGACACTCCTCACATACGCTATATGTAAAAATCTTTTTTTTTTTTTTCCCTTGCTAGAAAATTACTTGGAACTCCCAAACAACATTATACTTTGCTTTATTAAAAAAATAAAATAGAGGCCCTAGAGCAGGGATCTGCAATTAGCGGACCTCCAGCTGTTGCAAAACTACAAGTCCCATCAATGCCTCTGCCTCTGGGTGTCATGCTTGTGGCTGTCAGAGTCTTGCTATGCCTCATGGGATTTGTAGTTCTGCAACAGCTGGAGGTCCGCTAATTGCATATCGCTGCCCTAGAGAATAAAATGCTGGGTGTTGCAATTTTTTTACATCATGTATTATTTGCACAGCTTTTTTTTTTTTTTTTTTATTTTTTTTTTTTTTCAAACACCGATTTCTTGGAAAAAATAAGGTGAATCTTAGTGCACAAAAAAGCAATATAATACCCAGTTTTTTGGTACAATATAGAAGATGTTACAGCAAGTAAATAGATACCAAATACATCACACCTTAAAATTGCGCATGCTCGTGTAATGGCAACAAACTACGGTACATTAAATTATCCACAGGTAACGATATAAAAGCTTTTACAGGATACCACTTTAGATTTACACAGGAGGTCTGGTGGTAGAATTATTGCTCTTGCTGTAACGTTTGCAGTAATACTTCTTATGTGTGGTGCGATCTCAGTTTACGTGTGCTTTTGTTTTTTACACTGTCTCTTATTTAATCAATTGTATTGCTATCACAAGGGATGAACATCCCTTCTGATAGCATGGGCAGTGACATCTACTTCTTACTGAGACCTGGGATCTATTAGACCCCATAACTCTCCTCTGCCTTTAAAAAGCATCAGTTCAAGCTAATATCTGTTTCACAGGTCGGTAACAGCCTTTTTACATTACACCGAAACCGGAAGTGACCAAACACTTCTCACTTCCAGTTTCTTAAGATCCTATAAATGATCGGGGATGTTCCAGTCCTCAGTCATCTCTATGGTCAGCCAGCGGAACGGTAGAGCCTGGGAATGTAGCGAGTAGGTGGCTGAATAAGAAATTCAGTGGCTAATTAGCCACCAAGATTGCTTTTGCATTAAAGCCCATTGCCAGGTGAAAAAAATAAAGTAGAGTTGATACCCATAGCTGCAAACATCATCCCGGTTCAGCCCCTTTAACCTGGCAACATACGGGTATGTCACAGAGGCTGAAGTGATTCATCGCACACCTAAATACTGAGATGTTATACTTAGTCTTAGGATAATTTAGCTTTTTGGTAAAACTCCTTACAAATAGAACAGAAAAGTGATTTGAATGTGCATAGGTAATTTTATACTCTATATCAGGGATCTGCAATTAGCGGACCTCCAGCTGTTGTAAAACTACAAGTCCCATCATGCCTCTGCCTCTGGGTGTCATGCTTGTGGCTGTCAGTCTTGCTATGCCTCATGGGACTTGTAGTTCTGCAACAGCTGGAGGTCCGCTAATTGCATATCCCTGCTCTATATAATACATTAAAAGAGTCCACTCATTCTAAAATGATTCACTTTAGAGTAGGAATGGCAAAGAGTATTTCCATGCATTTTCCCTGTTGCCCTGTTTACATCTGGGCTAGAACTTCAGGGGTACCATCTACTTGCCTCCACATGACAACATTAGTGTCTGGTTATTTGGCCATTTTAGCAACTCTGTTTTGCGAGAAGGCAGGTACAAGAGCGCTTTGATGGCTTTCATACTTGGAGTAAGTTGAGGTGGAATATCTGCCCCTTTACCCTCCTGACCCTAAGGAGAAGCTGTTGCTTTGTCTTGGACGCAGTTGAGGGTCACATTAAAGTGGAGTTTTACCCATAACAGTTTGATAACAATTTAATGTTCTTTAACAAAAGACCATACATTCCACATTATTAATTATGCTACCAACATGATGTACTGTTAATTGCCTCCAGCACTGCTCCCTTTTTTTTTTTTTTTTTTTTTTTTTATTGCTGGAGGTTGTCTTTTTGTTGAAGCCCTGAGCAGTCACTTCCTTACTGAATACTCTTCCCCCTTGGTTTCAAAAAACAATGTCACTTTCTGCAATTAAAGTGTATGCTTTTCCAGCCTTGATTATGTCTTGCCTCAACTAGAGGTGAAGGCTGATAGCAGCTTTACAGTGCTGAAATTCAGTCTGCCAATGAGGGAGAAAGTGATATTCTCACACATCTCTTTAAGGTCAACTATTTTATATCTCCCTGGAAGCAGCGTTTATCCTGTTGTCTCTCCTGCTTTTCTTTTCTCCCCCTCTAATCTGTGTTCCAGCTGCATAGTCTGCGTCGTTCCTGTTTCTTTCCTCCCCTTCAGTAACCTTAAATCTCAATGCTGTCAGCTGATTGGTCACCAGTGGCTCTGTCTTTAGCCTCAGTGCCAAGAATAGAGACCAACTGAGCATGTGCAGAGCAGGGTGAGACAGTGAATTACTGAATTATAAATGGTGTAGATACTATACCTATACCTGCAAAAGGGGCCAGCCTAAAGTAATATCTCAGGACTTAAAGTGGTTGTAAAGGTAAAAGTTTTTTAGCATTTTAAAATGGTTGTAAAGTCTCCTGTTTTTAAAAACAAAACAAAAAAATGTTATACTTGCCTACTGTGTGTAGTGGGTTTGCACAGAGCAGCCCAGATCCTCCTCTTCTCAGGTCCCTCTTTGCTGCTCCTGCCCCTCTCTCCTGTCGAGTGCTCCCACAGCAAGCGGCTTACTATGGGGGCACCTGAGCCGAGCTGCAGCTCTGTGTGCGCATTCAGACATGGAGCTGCGGTTTGGCCCAGTCCCCTTTCTCTCCTGATTGGCTTCCCCTGCTGTCAGTCAGTTAGCCAATGGTGCCGCTGCTCTGTTTCAGCCAAACAGGAGGGAGAGTGCCAGCAGTTGAGGGACTCGTGGACTTTGTTGGATAGAGATGGGGCTCAGGTAAGTATGGGGGGCTGCTGCACACAGAAGGCTTTTGCTCTTCATGCATAGCATGCATTAAGATTGAAAAAAATAAAAACCTGTCTTTACAACCCCTTTTTAATGCATTCTCTGTTTTAAGGTAAAAAGCCTTTCCAATAATAGCTCCTTCCCCTAAGTATTTATTTGAGCTCAATTTAGTGCTGTCCTGTCTGCAGCAGTTCTTCTCCCCCCCCCCCCCCTCAAGGTTTAAATGAGAGCAGCGGGACTCACTGGCTCCTGCTGCTGACAGTTAAGACCTTAGAGCAAGAGGCAGGGCCAAGCTGCACTGAATGCGTGTCTGAATAGACACCTACAGCCCGGGTCAAAATCAAGCCTGTATGAGTTCCCCCTATAGCAAGTGGCTTGCCGTGAGGTTATTTGGAAGGGAAGAGGAGCCCAGAGTGCTGGCAGGGGACCCCAGAGGAGGAGTTTTGGGGCCACGCTGTGCAAAACCAAAAATTACAATTTAATTTAATTTTCCGACTAAAGTTCCAATTTAAGCGTAGGTTAACCCCGCCAAAACTTGCTTCCTGTATATTTTCCTATATGGTGCCTTCAAAATTTTGCTATTAGTTTTAAAACACCCCATCTTTCCCTGAAAGTGTACAGGCAAAGCAGACCTAAATTGCTTACTGATCTAAAAATGTAAACCTTTTAAGTCAGTTGTTACAGGAAGAGCAGATGTCTTTGATGTGTAGACTGTGACTGCATGTCCTCACCTCCTCTGTGGTGTACAAGGCACAAGATAAAAAGGTATGCAGTGAGGCAATACCTGGGTTTTTGGGTACAGACTGGAGTTGGGGCCGGTTCACACCAGAATCGCACAGGAAATGCTCCACATTCCTCTGCAATTCAACCATATGCAATTTTTAGCCCATTCATTTTATTAAATTGTACTGGATCACAACAATAGTGCAAGCAGTAATTTTAAAAATACACTGCAACCAGAGTGCATGGTACTGCAGTACTATGCACTCCGGTGCAGGCAAACGCACAAACCCAACTTTGAACTTTGACCACGTGTTCTTTGGCTCCTTGAAATTGTTGTATGGCCAAAGCTTTTTTTGGTCCTACTACGGTTTCTGGGTCATTGAAATGAACTTTATTTTGCTTGCCTGTGACTCCAGGTGAGTTTATAGCAGGCTAAAGCCTGCTGTCAGCTATTGCTAGTTTAGTCGACTAAAATATTTTCGTTGAATAAATCAATACAATTTTTTTTTTTTTTTTTTTTTATGCAACTAAAACGTTTAGTCAAAAAAAAAAATAAAATTGTTTGGCAGTTCTAAAGAAATAATGCATTAAAATGTAACTAAATCCGTATGATTTCAGTCGACTAAAATGGCGTTTTAGTCAAACTATTACTAAAACGAAATTTGATGTCAAAATTAACACTACTGTCAGCTGACATCACAGAGCCCCTTCAGGCTCTGGAAAGATTCCAATCATCTTGTCAGGATCCACCCGGCTGTCTAATTGACAGCTGGCTCTGGCTCTCAGCGTGCGACCAAGGGCCTAAGCCAGCTGTGCTCACCCCTTCTTTAACCTGTTGCTCCAGTAAGCGCTCAAGGGACAGAGCAGAGAGCAGTGACTGATAGTTGCTGCTCTCTGCTCTGAAAAGACAGCAGTGAGTAATCAGCGGTTGTGTAATCACTCAGCTCTTCGGCTTAGAGCGGACATGGCACAGCTACAGCATCAGACCAGTGTTGCAGTATAGATGTATGTACATTTTTTTTTAAAATGCCCCAAACCTTTTTCTTGCTTCCAATGGACATGAGACTATGTAGAAATATCTTGACATAAACACATACTAGTTTCAGGCAAGTGTACGTGTGTGTGTAATATATATATTATAATTTTCAATAAGACATTCCTTGTGTAAGCCTCATCTCAAGGGTAGAACAAATAGCCAATAAAATCCAATATGGTCAAATTCTTTCCCTTTTTATATCGAATGTCCAGGGGAACTGTTTCTACACGGGTTGCAGGGTACACATCGACACATAATGTAGTCCTTTCCTATTCAAAACGTAACTGAGTAAAAAATCTTATGTTGCCCTGTACTTGGATCTATTTCATTTGTAGGTTACATATTGTCTCCTTGTTAAATTGCTAGAATGGTAATGGCTTTAAAACTATGGTAGACATTGGATCCTTTGTATATCAGATTATAGATTTTGTTTTTCCTTCTGTGTTTTGGTAAGGTTGCATTCACACCGCCGCGTTTTTTAAAAACATTTTTTATATATATTTTTTTTATTTTTCGGGGGGGTTGCTGCGATTTTTGTACAGATCAAAAGGTCACCAATGTAAAAAGCAGAAAAACGCCTAATCTGCCCAAAAGCTAATGTACTTTTATTGAGTTTCAGGCGTATGTATTCAGGCTAAAAAATGCTCAGATGTGAACAGGGGCCATTTAAATGAATGGGATTTTGCTTGTTGGGTGTTTTTTGGGCGTTTTCTTCTGGTGTTTTATGAGCTGAAAACGTTACCAAAGAAGACAACAAGGCTGCATTCACACCTGAGAATGCAGCCTTGTCTTCTTTGGTAACATAGTTTTTACTAGACTGGGACTCCTTCAGAAACCTTTTTAGATGTTCATATTTTTTTTTTTTTAAATGGAGGATGAAGGTTAAGCTCGACCATAGACGAAGAGTATTGTTATTTTTTTTTCTTTCCTGCAAAAATTGCTCTATTTCCCCCTTTAACATTGTCAGTGTTAATGGAGGAATCCCTCCCTCAGAGCCATTGTTTTATCCCAGTGGGGAGGTACATGGTGATAATCGCAAGTAAAATCCGACAGCCTGGTTGTGCCCAACAGGATTGAACAATCAACTTGGTACATTCAGCCTGCCCATACATAAATATTGTCTGGTTCCTGCTGAGATTCAAGCTGTCTATGGCCAGTTTAAGGTACCCCGTCCTGCTTTATTGCTGTCTGTGGACCCTTTAGATTTTTCTTTCTATTTTACTGTCCCTTTTGAAGGTGGTTGTGTGGGTGTGTGTGGTCGTTTTTTTTTTTTTTTTTTTTTAACCAAGACAGGAAGAGAGGGAAAAGTTTTCCAAAAGGGCGTAATAAAAAAAAACGTGATTATGCTCATTCCCCACTGTCCATTAACAAAGTAAAATGTTACATTACACTTTACGAAGAATCTATTTTATTGTGTCAGCCGGTCTTTCTGGTTTGTAAAGTAAAGGCTAAGATGGTCCTGGACAAATTCAGTAGTCCAGTATACCTAGTGAAAAAAAAAAAATCCTGATACTATATAGAATTAACTTACTGTATGTATTGGCATATAACACGCACCCCAAGTTTAGGAGGGAAGTTTTAAAGCGGGAGTCCACCGGGACTCCGCGTTTTTTTTTTTTTTTTTTTTTTTTTTTTTTTTAAAGCCAGCAGCTACAAATACTGCAGCTGCTGACTTTTAAAATAGTGACACTTACCTGTCCAGCGCGCCCGCGATGTCGGCACCCGAAGCCGATCTCTAGATCGACGCTCGAGTGCTGCCGCCGCCATCTTGGGTATGGGAATCAGGAAATGGAGCCTTTCGGCTTCATTTCCCGGTTCCCCACTGCGCATGCGCGAGCCGCGCTGCGCAATGAGGACTGTCCCCGCTGCATCTGGGATCTGTGTGTTTCCCAGCAGGCAGCGGGGCACTTGTGGGAAGGGGCGGGCACTTGCGGAAAGGGGCGTAAGTTACGCCCCTTTCCGCAGAGAGCTATCCCGGAAGTGGGTGCAGTTACCTGGATTATCCAGGTAACTGCACCCCCCTCCCCCCTGAAAGGTGCTGATTGTGGCACCGGAGGGGGGGAGGGTTCCGATGAGCGGAAGGTCCACTTTAGGGTGGACCTCCGCTTTAAGGAAAAAAATTACATTTAAATGGCCATCAATGCAGCCTTGTCAGTGTCATTTGCAGTCTTGCATTGTAGCCTTGTCAGTGTCGTTGCAAGCTTGCTGTTTAAAAATGGCACCACCGAGATACAGAGCGGATGTCCTGTGTATCTCAGCGGCTCTCGGCAGCTTTCGGCTTTCGGTAAGCCGCCGAGAACGACCGAGTGTGGCCGAAAGCTGCCGAGAGGCTCACAATTGGCAGGGGATCGGCGTATAACACGCACCCATGATTTTCCCATGATTTTAAGGGGAAAAAGGTGTTTGTTATACGCCGATAAATACGGTATGTCTTGGTTTGTCAAAGCAAATAATATATAGAACTTCATTCTTCACACATAACTGAAATGCCAAATTGAGTGCTTCAAACCGTTTTATTAAGTTTCTCTAGATTTCATTGTTCAGAAACTGTGAGCAGAAGTAGATGCAAGTCTTAAGTCTAGTACACATGGATCAGATGTCGGACGGCATTAGCCGTTTCGATAGAAATCGGCAGACATTCAGCCCATGTGTATGGCAGTTGGTCCGACTGAAGCCGGCCATTCGCCTGGCTTCCATCGAAGGCCCATGATGGGAAAATGTTTGCCAACAGAAGTGTTGGGGTGGGGACCCTCCTGTCGGAACACAATAGAACAGTAGTGGAGATTACTGTACTAACATTGAATCGTTTAGTACACCGGCTCTGACCTGTGCTTAAGCCTCGTACACACGATGAGAATATTGGATTTTTTTCTTTGCATGCTAGCCTCATGTGAAAGATGAATAGGTTACTCAACTTATGAAAATTCTCGTAGAACAGAATACAACTTTGGCCGTGATGTAATGTATTCTTTCGATTCTGAGCATGCGTGGTCTTGCTCTTCTGTTTTTTTTTTTTATTTATTTTGGAAGAAAACTGTATTGATTAAATGAAAATTGGTATCCTACATGAAAAATGTTCATGTTTGTCCCTTTGGATAATTTTGGATGAACTGTTGTGGTCGTCTCTCGAAAGCTGTATAACAATCATATTATTGTACCATTTTATGATCATGTGAACTAGGCTTGAGCTTGCTTAGGAATGCATACTGATAGACAGACCTGTTAAACAGGAAACATGATACAAAGTAATAGTTTGATACAAAAATACACAACTAAAATTGAACCTGTGAAAAAAAAGCATTATATAACATTAAAGAACAATAGAAAAATAATGCATACATCTCTGACTATTGCATTTATCATTACTGAGCAGATGGGCACATGTGTTTTTGTCTTTTGGATATCCACGAATAGTCAAACTCCCTAATTTATAGCCAAACAGGTTTTCGTCCATTGAGCATTCATCTATATACCTTCCTGGCTTATCTCAAACAGTAGCAATTGGACATAATTTCTGAACAATTTTTGTCCAATTGCTATTACTCCCAACATTTTTTGTCTAGTTTGTTTATAGATGCTCTTAGTCCAGAAGCTGGGTATATCACCCTTGGTAATTTGGAGAGACTTTAGTACTAGTACTTTCTATTGCCTTGTTTCTAAAATGGTTACCAATATGAAGTTAGTTTTACCTTTGCAGAACTGAAATGTAAGTCTTTAGTATTGTTTGGACTTCGTGATAGAATTAATTGTGCACATCAGCTTTTATATTGTTTTTTTTCTTTTACAGGTAAAAACTTCTGAGTTTTACAGATATTCACGTCAGCTAAGGCAGGAAGTGGAGTTGGCACTAAATTACTTTCACAATGTAAGCGAGCAACCTTTAATGGATATGAAATCCAATCATATTCGTTCTGCAAAACCTCAAACGGCAGTATTCAGAGGCATGATTGGACACAGCATGGTCAACAGCAAAATTCTTCTGCTGCACAAACCACGAGTGTGGTGGGAACTTGAAGGTCCTCTGGTACCTCTTCGACCCGACTGCCTTGCTATTGTTAACAACTTTGTCTTTTTGCTTGGAGGAGAGGAACTGGGTCCAGATGGAGAATTTCATGCTTCATCCAAAGTGTTTAGGTATGACCCAAGGCAAAACAGCTGGGTCCGGATGGCTGATATGTCTGTACCTCGGTCGGAGTTTGCAGTGGGTGTTATAGGGCGATATATTTATGCAGTTGCTGGTAGGACGCGTGATGAAACCTTTTACTCAACAGAACGTTATGATATAGTAGATAACAAATGGGAATTTGTGGACCCTTATCCAGTAAACAAGTATGGCCATGAAGGTACAGTTCTTAACAATAAGCTGTTCATCACTGGTGGAATTACATCCTCTTCAACATCTAAGCAAGTCTGTGTTTTTGACCCCAGTAAAGAGGGCACAGTGGAACAAAGAACCAGAAGAACACAAGTACACACCAACTGCTGGGAAAACAAATGCAAAATGAACTATGCCAGATGTTTTCACAAAATGATCTCTTACAATGGAAAACTCTATGTATTTGGGGGTGTTTGTGTCATACTAAGGGCTTCTTTTGAATCACAGGGATGTCCTTCTACTGAGGTGTATGATCCAGAAACAGACCAGTGGACCATTCTAGCATCTATGCCTATTGGAAGGAGTGGTCATGGTGTAGCTGTACTCGACAAACAAATAATGGTACTCGGTGGGCTATGTTACAATGGCCATTATAGTGACTCTATCTTAACATTTGATCCGGAAGAGAACAAATGGAAAGAAGATGAGTATCCCAGAATGCCTTGCAAATTGGATGGCCTACAAGTATGCAGTCTACATTTTCCAGAATATGTTTTAGAGCACGTGAAGCGTTGCACTTGAACAGCAGCTAAATAAAAAACGCACATTTTTTTCCCCCTTCCCTTAGTCCTAAGAGTTCACACTTTTATCTGCTGTTTTAGTGTATAATGGTATTTGTTAAAGGTGAAGCAGGGAGCAATCAGAAAATGCCTAAAACTATCAATGGGTCTGGTTTGAGTCATGCCAACTTGGTATGTCAGTGTGATGAATTGTTGTGAGCAAGATTTTATATATAATAATAATAATAATTATTATTTTTTTTTTTACTTTTTTTTTTTTTTATTATTATTTATTTTGTAAAATGTCCTAATTGCATATCTGTGGTGTTTTTTTTTTTTTTTTCCTCTCCATTATTTCAACACTTTCCAGTGACATGGAAAAGTAACATTATCTGTTCAAGAAAGGCTTATTCTGAAATATATCTGAAAACTTGGAATATGCAATGTTAAATATTGTCCATGCTAGTTCTGGGGAGGTGAAGTGGATAACTTTCCATGAGCAATATACTATCAGTTCTCGAATGAAAATGCATGCATGTTTTTTTTGTTTTTTTTATGCTAGCTTCCTGGACAGAGGAGCAAGCAAAGCTTCCATGTTCTGACCATAGAGCACTGCATAAAGGGTATAGGAGGAAATAAGTGACTGATCTTCTGCTAACGTTGCTCAGCAAATCTGTCTTGAACAGTATACACGACTCAGGCTTCCTGCTACCTCCTATTGTTCCTTATTGCTGCCAAAACCTTAGTTGTTTCAGTCTGTAAGGATTAAGTCAGGTATTTCAACCCCACCAGAACGGGTAAACCAAACACATGGCAGTTAGATAAGTTTGACTTGGGCATAGCACAAGAACCTTGTTTGCTATGACCTTGTAGAAAGCCTCAGAATTTTACTAATTTCCTAATAAGCCTTTTAGAGCATATTACAAACATTAAAGAAGTATTCCAGTGTAAAAGTTGTTTTAATAGTTTACATTTACAAAGTTCTTTATACCTTTTTAGATATAACCTAATAGAAGTTTTGACTTGATAAACTATGGGTGCTGCTTATATGCAAACTGATCTTCTAAATCACACAAGTAGAATCATTTGTGTCTGTCTTTTCCCATTGGCGATGGCTAGGTGTCGCCCTGTGTCTTTTCCTGCTACTACTGTTGACAGCTATGTCATACTGAGGGTGTGTGGCCACATATAGTTCCTAATATGTGTGTTTCTATTGTAAGGGCTCGTTCACACCATACGTGCTTGAAAACTGATGGGAAGACCACTCAGAATTCACTTGCGGAGACCTCCGTTTACATCAGTTTTTATGCATGTTTCAGTGGGTTTTCACACGTGTCAGTTATGTGCCGTGTTCACACCACAGTGTTGTCACGTCCCACGTTTTGTTTTTTCTGTAAGAAAGCTGCATACACAGTGCAGATTCCTGCACAGGAAGAAAATCCACACGTGATACCAGTGTTGTGGCACAGGGCACATAGGGAACAATTGTTTTTTTTATTTTTTTGTGCTCTTGCACAATGCATGCAGAAAAACTCATATCTCTGCACATGGTGTAAATGAGGCCTAAGTCTTTCTACATGTCTTTGACTGTCAGAGGCCTTTTACCCTGAGAAGGGCTTGTGTGTTATTTTTTTTTTTTTTTATTTATTTATTTTTGTTTTTTTGTTGTTTTTTTTTTTGCGGACACTGCCCTAGTGTTCTGTTATGTGGTCAATTGCATCTAGCCATTGTTTACTACCATTCTCCATATTAGAAAATGAATTTCTCACCTTCATCTAAAATTGAAGCCTTGCACCAGAATCCTTCATTGTTGTTAAAAAAAACAAAAACAAAAAAAAACTGCCTACTTTCTGCCAAAAGCTGCTTTAATGTTCTCTCGAGTCAATGGAGTTGTTTTACTAAAAAAGATGGGCAGTTCACTTTATAAGTTAAGTTGTATTTTGCAGGGGAGTCTTCCGCAGAGCTTGGTGCATGTGGTGAAATTGTACTTTGCAACGAATACCCAACCGTGGAGGAAATGTGTGTTTTTTTTTTTTTGTTTTTTTTCCCCCCCTCCTCTTCAGTTTCACTTCATTCACTAATCTCTGGGGAAAAATCCATTTTAAAATAAAATTTCTCTTGCAAACTGAACAGTCTATTTACTTTTAGTACCTTGTCCCCTGTATGTGCATACTGCTGACTGATCTGTATTTTTGTGCACTTGCAGTGAGTGATTTCAAAGATTATACTTACTGTGATTGCCAGTACAGTACCCAAAACTATGTTTACCTTGTGCCTAATGCACCTGACTGGAAACTGTAACGTTCACATTTCAACATTTTTCTTGCAAAAGTATATCTTTCAATTTAGATAGACCAATATCTGCTATAAATAATAAAAAAAAAAAATCTGTCTTATTGGGGAATTTCCTTCTTGTCTTTTAGACTTAACAGATTCTGCCCAGATTCATCGATCATCATCATTATTTATTTATTTTTTCAATAGAGGTAGATTGGGCAGGAGGCAGCTGACAGGGCCATCTGCTGAGAGAATTTTGCCTTGGTCCTCAAGAAATTCATAGTGTAAGGCCAAGTTTAGACAGGTGTCACAGGAGCAAATGTTCACCTTCCAAGATCTCCCCTCTATTCCTGTTCTGGTGGCAACTCAGAATTTTCGCTTTACCCTCACTGTAATTCCCAGTGACATAGGTGTCATAGAGAATCTCCCCAACAGAGATGGCAATACAAACCTGACTGTGCTAACTCCGGTGAGTACTCTAAAAATAAAGTTTTGCCTTTAGTATATACTGCATTCACAATAGATATTGCCATTAAATTGACCCAATTTGTGCTTGCACCTACAGGGACAATATTAATTTAAAGAGAAAAAAAACTATAAAAAACACTAACACTAATAGAAATACTATACTTTAAATAAAAAAACAAGCAATTTTAAAAGGTTTATATGTTTTAGTAAAGTATACCGGAAGTCAAGGTTATAATAGATTAGTGTTTCCATGTATGATCATCATGGTAGGGCCCCAATCTTTCCAACTATCTGCCATGTGAGGCCGAGGCATTGGTTGGCTCTCTACTTGAGCAGCCTTGTGCCCAGCCTCATGTAGAAGCTTGCCTCCATCACAGCCGAAATGGCAGGAAACTATTGCTTTAAACTACCATACACAACATATTTTCCCCCATTGAGCATGAAATGTAAGTACCCGATAAGTTTTGTGCCCACAAAAATAGCTTTAGTTATTGCCATCTGTTTTTAGTTAAATGTCTAAAAATGCATTGGATGTCTTTAAAATATATGATATAATTTCAGAATCTGTGTATAATTAATATGCTTTATAACGTAGTTTGAGCTTTTAAGGTAATCCGCGTTTGGTCTGGATCAGGGATCTCCAAACTACGGCCCTCCAGCTGTTGTTGAACTACACATCCCATGAGGCATTGTAAAACTGACAGTTAGCCTAGGTTCACACTGACAGTTCAGCTGAATTCGCACCGTTTCATACCTGCATGTCAGTCTGACTTCGGGGGGGGGGGGGGGCGATTTCAGAGACATCTGTGCAGGTTCCTGCACAGATGTCTATTGAAATTACACCCGAAGTTACCAAAAGTAGTACAGAAATTACTTTTGGGAATCTGTGCGGCGCTGAACCAATTCGGATGGTGCTATTGCCGGCAATAGCCTCTGATTTTGCCTCAATGAGAACCTAGGCTTACAGACTAGGCATGATGGGATTTGTAGTTCCTGAACAACTGGAGGGCCATAGTTTGGGGACCCCTGATCTTGATCAGTGACTCGCTCAGTAGTGAAGCAAGGGATAAGTTTGACCGTCCTAGAGCTGCATATCTAAAGGAATTGTGTACTTGGAGAAATACAGAGCTTGCCATGTGTGATTGCACTAAAAATTATTTTTGCATGGCTATCTCTGGCCTCTAAAGGTTCTCAGATGCTGACCTGGAATAAGTATGCAACTAGAGAAGTAACAAGAAAATCAGAACTGCATATTGTTCTTTGGCTGTGAGCCTGTGGCCAGAAAACCTATTTCTAAAAAGCTCAACGGTGGCAGCCTGCCCCATTTTATCAGTACGGAATCACTTCCATATTACTATGCTGACAGGGTTGCGAGGAAAACCCTGGTAATGTCAGCATGTCTGGGTCTAAGTTTTCTGCTTCGTGGATACAATGTGCAAGTCTCAGGAGTCAGGTAGACCTTGTTTAACAGTACACACCTAAGGAATGTGAAACTTTTCAAATGTTTTCAGTGGAAGAACTGTTTTACCAACTCTTTAATGCAGAACTCCAAGCAACATAACAAGATCTAAAAAAGGTCCATTAAAAGATGAAATAAAAACAGCTTTTGCCGCACCTTCAGTCCAGAGATCCTTCCCCCACAGTCCTTTTTTTTTTCTTTCTGCCCTTAGGTGTGCTCAGTCTGACCAGCATTATGTAATCAACTTACTGAGTCCAGGTCGTCCTGGACTCTCCCTGACCTATGACTACACAATGAAAGTGGGATTAGCACAATGATGAGCGCTTCTGTCATTCTGCTGTCTCCTATCAGCTTGCTTCTTAGCACGTGAATGGTTTGGCCTTTTTGAACTGCTTTTTCTTCTCACACTCCAGCCCTAATCTACAGGCTCATACCAGTTCATATTTAATTATTTACACTGCATAATTTTTAAAGCCAATGTCTGTGGAAAGGAAAAATTATTCCTTGCGGTGCAGCAGCCTCTGCTTGTTTAGGTCTAGGAGGTCCCCAAAAGCAGTTTCCTTCGTTCCCATAGTGTTCTCTTCTACATCCCTACGCTCTGGTAGTGGACTGTCCCTTAGCATCCTCACATCCAAAGCAGGGCTATGACTGCATTAGACTTGATGACATCCAAGGATCTATGACAATTGGATTATGAGAAGGGGTAACAGGCTATGGGGATTGATCTTTCAAGTCCAGAAGGAGCCTGTGGCAGCAGAGGATTGGGTAAGTAAAACTGCCATTAGCAGCCCCCTAGACCTAAATAAGCATTAAACCTTGCAAGACAGGGACAGTCCCACTGAATGGGACCTTGGAACATAGCTTCAACTGGCTTCTTATTCTTATTTTCATGTTTAACCACTTAAGCCCCGAACCAATTTGCAGCCAAAGGACCAAGCCCCTTTTTGCGATTCGGGCACTGCGTCGCTTTAACTGACAATTGCGCGGTCTTGCGACGTGGCTCCCAAACAAAATTGGCATCCTTTTTTCACACAAATAGAGCTTTCTTTTGGTGGTATTTGATCACCTCTGCGTTTTTTATTTTTTGCGCTATAAACAAAAATAGAGCGACAATTTTGAAAAAAATGCAATATTTACTTTTTGCTACGATAAATATCCCCAAAAAATATATAAAAAAACTTTTTTCCTCAGTTTAGGCCGATACGTATTCTTCTACATATTTTTGGTAAAAAAAAAATGCAATTAGCGATTATTGATTGTGTTTTTTTTTTTTACTAGTAATGGCTGCGATCAGCGATTTCTATTGTGACTGCGACATTATGGCGGAGACATCAGACATTTTTGACACGTTTTTGGAACCATTGTCATTTATACAGCAATCAGTGCTATTTAAATGCACTGATTCCTGTGTAAATGACACTGGCAGTGAAGGAGTTAACCACTAGGGCGCAGTGTAGGTGTTATGACGTTATGTGTTTTTTTTATTGTAGAGGGCGTGGCCTGGCATGTGACGTCACTGATCGTCCTTCCCTATAAAAGGGAAGATACGATCGGTGACAGCCACACAGGGAATCACGAAAAGAGGTTTGTTTACACAGACCTCTCCTCGTTCTTCAGCTCTGTGACCCGATCACGGGACACCAGCTGCGATCGGGTCCGCTGGTCCTGCGGTCACGGAGCACAGGAGTGGGTTGGGAGTGCGCCGCAACCTACAGGTACATGGTTGTGCCCAGCTGTGCCATTCTGCCGACATACATCGGCGTGAGGCGGTCCTTAAGTGGTTAAGGTTTTTTTTTTTTTTTTTAAGGGCATATACACATCAAGAAGTTGAAGAGCTATATTACGTATGAATGTAAAATCAGCATTGGCAGTTAAGTTTTGTTTCTATCATGAAAATAAAAGGCCACCAAACCCCAAAATGTAATTGTTCCATCTACATTCCTATATTTCATGGCTGGATACTGCACAGTAGTGCTGCTGAGAATTCCCTGAAGCCAAACTAGCATGTTTTCCTATAACTATATGCATGAAGCCTACAAGGAAGTAAAGTGTTGGGATGCTACTGGAGCGATAGACATTTCCAATAAGCTAAGCATGGTTACATATATTATTATAATATAATAGGCTATATTAGGCTTGCCTTATATAGTCACATATAGTGCCGTAGCTTGCATTTTCAGGAGCTTGGGGTTTATGTCAACAGCTTAATGCAGTAAGTTTGTAAGTGCAATCCGCCTGCATTTCACACTGGTTTGTGACCCTTCCCAAGAGCTCTTGTACACAAGCCCTTGGTTATTAGGGCTGGTTTACACCACAATGTGGCATGACATAGTACGCATGTGCTGCCATTCATCAGTAAACACACACTAATGCATATATACTGTACATTGCACTACAGCACATCACAATGCACAAATGTGATAGCTTTGTGTGTTACTGCTTGTTTAAAAAAAATAAAATAAATGCAGCATCTTTTTATTTTTTTAACAGCCGTAAAAAATTAATGCTGCTTATTACAGTGTGCCTCTATGCACAAAATACGTGTATTTAAAGTGATATTACAGATTGTGTTTTTCAAAAAATAACACACATGTTCTACTTACTTGCTCTGTGCAGTGGTTTTGTACAGAGCAGCTCTGATCCTTGTTTGGGTCCCCCACTGGTGCTCCTGGCTCCTCCTTGAGCAGTGCCCCCAGAGAAAGCTTCTTGCCACGTGCTAGCTCCTGGGCCACTGCTTTATGCGTCAAAAGACAGAGCTGTGGCACAGCCCCGCCCCTGCTCTCTTCTCATTGACTCAATGGCTGTGATTGACAGCAGTGGGAGCCAATGTGCACACGTTGCTCTCTCAGCCAATGAGGAAGGAGAGTCCTCGTACCACTGAGGCTATCGTGAACATCGCTGGATCGGAGGGGGCTCAGGTAAGGATTGGGGGGAGGGGGGGTTCACCCAGAAGGTAGGTTAAAAACCAACCTTTAGAACCACTTTAAGCGCAGTATATTGTGGTGTAAATGGATCTAAAGCCAACCAAATTACTTATCCTTGGGAAATGATTAAATGTATCCATGTGTTTTTTTTCTGATCATGGATTTAAAGAAAGGCCACCAAAGCTATGTCATTCACCAGCCTTGAATTATTGCTCCACAGTGACTGTCCCATTTTTCAAAATAACAGATTTTGTTTTGCAGTGCAGATATGTTACCGGTGCGGTTACCCTTTTGAATGTTGCAGGAGACTAAAGCCTAATACTCACGATGAGAATATTAGACGAATGATTGTTCATTTTTTTTATTTTTTACATGATAGTCTCATATCGAAATTCAAGAGGTTACTCAACTTAAAAAAAATTCTTGTACTACAAAATACAACTTCGGAACCAATGTAATGTGTTGTATTGTATTGTCATGTATTCTTTCCTTTCCAACCATACATGTTCTTGCTCTAATTTCAGATTTTTTTTTTTTTTTTTGGTCTAATGCTATACTAATTGTATGATCTGGTATCATACAAGAAAACATTTTGTGTTTGTCCCTTCGTATAATTTCAGATGATTTGTCGTGATCAGCTCTCCAAAACTGTGTACTAATGCAGGCCATACACGGTCGAATTTCGAACGAATTTTTTTTTCAAAATCAGAAAATTCGTTTTTTTTGTGATCCGATGATGCCACCATTGATTTTCAAAATTCGGCCGACCAAGCCTTCAATTTCACCTCATGTTGCTACAGTCTCTCCGTACATTTTCTTTTATCTCCGTACATTTTCTTTTCTTATTACGTTTCTCGCACGATTCTCCCATCATTGATTAAAAAATCGTTCGTTTTTCTAAAAATTTCCAACATGTCCGATTCCTCAAATTTTATTTCTGCACGAAAATTGGCTGTTGCTGCAGCCCACTAATGGTGCGAAATTCATACGAAAATTCTTAGATACGATTTTCGAAAGAAAATTCTTTCGAAATTCGAACCGTGTATGGCCGGCATTAGGCTAGAGACAAGGTACATGAAACTGCTGTAGATTACTACCATTCCCTACAGCAATGAGGGTGATCCTTTTCGCCCCTTAAAAATTGTTTTGTCTGCATTTCATGCTCCCCACAACAAGATCCATTTTAAAATGGCAAGAATAAAATCACTTGGAAAAGAAGAGGCCAGCACAGAAATAGTAAGGGAGTGATTACTAAAACGGAAATTAGATGGTGATGGGGTTCCACGATTAGGTTTTGGCAGTGCAGGTGCTGTGGTACACTGCAACAGTTCTTGTATTATATGCTTGGTGCTGCAGAGAACAGAAGCTTTATCCTCACTAGTGCCATTCCCAGCGTGTTGTTATATCACAAGTTACATGAATCCAAAGCCATGGAGCAAAAATAAGAAGACTTCTGGCGTAATAATGCAGCACTTTTGTCTTCGGAAGGCAGTGTAAAGAGCAGTGATGATTGCAATGCAGTAATTCCATCATGGTCAGATTCCAGTTCACTGTAGCTAAATCAGTAAAGAGTTATGACAATCCGAAGCAATCGGTTGCTGCAATCATATCCAAAAAGTTGCATTTTGGAGTATTCAACTTTAATAACAAGCTGGGAGTCTGAAAATACATTGGGGTTATTTACTACAGGCAAATCCACTTTGCACTACAAGTGCAAAGTGCACTTGAAATTGCATTAAAAAGTGTACTTGGAAGTAAAGTCGCTGTAGATCCGAGGGGGACATGCAAGGAAAATAAACAGCATTTTAGTTGCACATGATTGGATAATAAAATCAGCAGAGCTTCCCCTCATTTCAGATCTACCGCTCAGATTTACAGCAACTGCACTTCCAAGTGCACTTTCAGTGCAATTTGAAGTGCACTTTCAGTGCAATTTGAAGTGCACTTTGCACTTGTAGTGCAAAGTGGATTTGCATTTTGTAAATAACCCCCATTGTTCTCTAGCACAGTGTTTCTCAACTCCAGTCCTCAAGGCACCCCCAACAGGTCATATTTTCAGGATTTCCCTCAGATGAAACAGCTGTGGTAATTACTAAGGCAGTGAAACTGATCAGATCACCTGTGCAAAATAATGTAAATCCTGAAAACATGGCCTGTTGGGGCGCCATGGGGACTGGAGTTGAGAAACCCTGCTCTGGCATAGTATCTAGCTGTAAACCACGATTCATTGGTTTATTGCACAAAAATGTATGTGTAATCTATACCAATCATCAGGTTCCTTCTGTAATGAGTCTGGTGCTCATTGCATATTTATGAATAGCTGTTCCTGAGAGCCATTGAAGCTGGTTTATATTCTTGAACAAGACAACTGTAGCCAAGCTATTTAACATATTTCTCCAGCAAAGAAATGTTGGCGATAATGTAATTGACTGACATTCTTTCCTGTACCATGTAAATGGCATCATATCAATAGTTTTCAAAGAAAAGCCACTACTTCTGGGTAATGTGTTAGGGATTATAGTAAAACTGTCACATTTGACGTGCTAAACCTAACATAAAAACAGGCACCAAACTCACTATGGAAATTCTAGGTCCAGTCTGAGTTCTGACTTGCCCCCAGCATTGCATGTTTCTCTTCAGATTTCATTACGGGATGGGGAGGAGGCCAGAGTTCTGATGTTGGAGGTTGAAGCCGTTATTTTTTTTTTTTTACCGAACATCCTGGATGTTCCAGAGGGTGCTTTAAAAGGCTTATGTAAGGATAGATGTAGGCATATTGGTGCCGGCTTTTACTTGAAATCTTTAGTACCTGCCAGCTTAGTTTAACTAAATATAAGATTTTATTGAGGTGTGTAAGATTTAACCCCTTGTTGTCAAATGACTAAATTTTACTACATCTGTTTTGAGTAAGTTGTTGCCTAGGAGTTAAGCCGTGTTTAAAAGTGATTTAAATTCTCACATCTAGTTGAACTCCTGTGTTTTCTTTATGGCAGAAAGTTTTGAAACTTAGTCTAAACCTCACTTTTTTCACCTGTTCTCGAAAAGGCTCATTCACTAGTGTTGCTACCACATCCCATTAAACATCAAAAACATATTAATTACAAAGATTCTGAGGCTAATTTATTGCAGATAAGGCACAAAGTGAGTTTAATTACCTTAATCAGCCACAGAACCTGTGTAATTCATATGTGTTTGGCTTTAAAGTGATGAGGTGGCAACCCTATCGTTCAAACAGGTGTCTAACTTGCAGTAAAACGAGGTGGTTTAGTCTTGAGCGCCTACCTAAAGAAGGGTATGCAACCACGCAAGCAAAATTTCAACTGCCACAGCGACCCATTTAAGTGTATGCAGTTGCAGCACAGTGGTGCAATATTTACAGCACAAATAAATGCCAAGAACTGCTGTGCGTATGTACGAGCACAAAGTGTATGAGATGCTGTGACTTCTGAGGGCCAGGTTTAGGACAAAGTGGTCTGTATCATGCATTTCCTCATCAAATCATTTTTCAAAACCGCAACTTAATTTAAGCAGACTTTTTTTTTTATATTTTTGTAAATGTTATTGAAATGTAGCTATAGCTTCATCACCGATTTGGGGTTTGTCATTTATTGAAAATATGTTCTTTATTGGTAGTCTGATGGATAACTTTAAAGTTAAAATCTGTAAGGTGAACTTACACTGGAACCCCTCCCTGCCTCCCGGTCCCACTGTGCCAGTGTCCCAAGGTTCCATGCATTTGGGCGCCGATTCACCGGTGCGGGGATTTGAAATCCCCGCGGCTTAATCTCCTATTCCTACCTCTTAGCGTGTACAGATAGGAGGTATTCTAATTGGTCAGCACCTTCACATGGACGGCATTGACCAATCAGACTCCGTCTAGCCCATTCTGTCATCACTGAAGGAGAGCAGAGAAAGCTAGGAGGATTTCAACTCTCCGGACAGGTGAAGGCCGTCCTGGTGCCTGACAGCCGGGGATCAGGGGAAAGGGGAGGGGATCTAATGTAAGTTCACCTTACAGATTTACTGTAAAGGTGAAGTTACCCTTTAAACTAATGCATGGACTATATTAGTTCTTTACTTCAGTGCACAGCAAGTGCAGAAAAACGTTATAAATACCCAAGTACATAGACTAATACAAATACAACGCATTCAAGTCAGTTGTGAAAAACATTGTAGATCGGCAATGCTGCCCTATAAACTACACTTATTTTTATCTTATATTTAGTTGACTGATCTTAACATGTTTATGTTGTGGTTTTGTATTAAATGGCCCTCTGTCTATTATCAATATTTTGCCCTTTACTTGGATAATGCCCCACCTTTAAACTGACTGTAATATATTTTTTTTAATTACACTATATACAGTATTGTGTAAGTGTGTAATTGTGGCACTCCTATATGTAAAAATCATCATGTTTTTGCTAGAAAATTACTCAGAACCCCCAAACATTCTATATGTTTTTTTTTGTTTTTATTTAGCAGACACCCTAGGGAATAAAATGGTGGTCGTTGCAACTTTTTATCTAACACGACATTTTCAAACGTGTTTTTTGGGGGAAAAAAACGTTTTATGAATTAAAAAAATAGCAACAGTAAAGTTAGGCCATTTTTTTTTATATAATGTGAAAGATGATGTTATGATGAGTAAATAGATACCCAACATGTCACGCTTTAAAATTCCGCACACTCGTGGAATGGTGCCAAACTTCGGTACTTAAAAATCTCCATAGGCGACGCTTTAATTTTTTTTACAGGTTACATGTTTAGAGTTACAGAGGAGGTCTAGTGCTAGAATTGTTGCTCTCGCTCTAACGCAAGTGGCAATACCTCAAGTGTTGTGTGAACGGCGTTTACATATATGGGCGAGACTTATGTGTGCATTTGTTTCTGTGCGCAAACACATGGGGGGGGGGAGGGGGGGCTTTAAAATGTATTACATTTTTTTAATTGGTTATTTTATTGTCTTTTTTTATTTTTACACTTTCTTTTTGCATTTTTTTTTGGATTCTTTTTTTTTTCCTATTACAAGGAATTTAAACATCCCTTGTAATAGGAATGGTGTGTGACAGGTCCTTTTTATGGAGAAATATGGGGTCTATAAGACCCCACATCTCTCCTCCAGGCTGGAAAGCATCAGATCGAAAAATCTGATGCTTTCCAGCTGAGACCGGCGCTTTGTTGACATCCGCGGACCGGACGTGAGGTCATAACTTCGCGTGTCATAGAGATGACTGGTGACCGTCTGGTCACTGGAATTCTCTATGCTTTTCATCCAGCGGCAGCAGATTCATTTTCTGGGTCCCCGATGGCAGGGGAGAGCTTGGAGGAGCACCGGAGGGCGGCGGGAGGGGGGATGCCCCCTCCCGTCGCCTGCAAGAACTGCTGCCTTGATTGTCCTTTACGGTGCACAGAATTGCCGGCAGAAAAGAATGATATCTGAATGATATGCCTGCATCATTCAGATATCTCCACTGAAAGTCAAAGACATCATATGATCTACTGCAGGCCGGAAGTGGTTATTTTCCGTAACGTGAGGAGGAGGTGTTTGGGATTACATTGCAGAAGCGGTAGTAATTGTCCGTTCACTACAGGGACTAAGGAGCTCACTGAATTTCTGTTGGGTTATCAGACAGTTTTCTATACTAGTGGAATTTTTTGAGACAAAACATGGGGAAATGTGCATGTATTGCGAAATGGACTTTTTTTTCCCCCAAAAATTGCACATAAAAAATTCAAGGTTTGGATTTGTTTTTGTAAATCATTGCAATAATTCTCCTGTTAACCTTTCTATGTTTAACTGGTAAATCCAGTAATTTTTCTTGGTGACATGCTTGTAGGTTCTCAGGTTTTCGCTTAATTTGCTGGCACTTGCAGTCTGTGACATTGACGAGTCATCTTTATAAATCTGGATGTTTCTGCTAGATGTAAGCCAGTACAGACAGATTAATCTCATTTGCTTAAAGGGAGTCTAAACTATGGTTTAAAAAAAAAAAATCTATTCAAGTATGCATTCTTAACACAAAAATTACCTTCTATTGCTCTCATCATCCTCCAATTCTTTTTATTATTATTTTTTGCTGCTGTGATATGATTTTCCTTTTAGAGACTATGTTGATCCATTGGACTAGAGACTGTGGACTATGAGATTTGCAGTGTTCATAGAGGAATGCACATGACTGCAAGTTGCACTGCTTGTTCCAAACAAACAGAAGGGAGAGGTTCGGGAGCTCATGGAGGATGTTACAAGAAGGTAGTGGAGTTCCACCCATAAATTGAACCGCTGATCGCATTCCTCCCCCGCTCTGGTGCCAAATGTGGCACCGGAGCAGGGGAGGAATACGATCAGTGGTTCAATTTATGGGTGGAACTCCACTTTAGTGAATGTGCAGGGATAATTTTTGGAGAATAAGGATATTTTTTAGTGTCACTTTAATTTGTATAACTCTGTCCATATATTAGTGTAAAATCCTCCTCCTGAGATTCTATCTATAGACTTTACCACAGCTCTTGCAAAGCCAAGCATAAGAGGCATTCACACTGAAAATGGCGGCTTGTGTTAGCAGCGCTTTAGCGCTGTTCAAGTGGCACTTTTGCACCTCTTTTGAGCCACTAGCGGGGTGCTTTCAATCCCAAAAAAGTTTTGAAATCTCCCGTTTTGCAGCGCTTTCAAATCGCTTTTCAGGCTCTTTGAAAGAGCTTCCCATTCAATCCAATGGGTAGGGCATTTTGGGAGCTCTAAATACAGTGCTCTCAACCCGCCCCAAAGATGCTGCTTGCAGGACTTTTCAAATCGTCCCTACACTAGGGAGTGTTACTTGTGCTCCATTCCCCATGAGCAAGAGCCAGAAGCTCAAGTACCAAAGTCTAATCACCACAGTTCCCTAGGGAGATACAGAAACATGAATAATTTAACCCGCTATTATCTATGAAGGTAGACCATTTGATGCTTGTTCAATATTTTGCTTTATTTATTTATTTATTTTGTAACCTGCTGACAGTTACTAGCTAGTGATACGTTTGATTGGTCATCTCCAGTGTAACTGAAGCTTTCCTTCTATGGCATTAGTTCCAACCTTACGTTGACTGAAGATTTGTGTGCCTTTACAGATTATTTAATTTAATAATTTCATTTCATAGCATAATGCATCATCTGTTCATAAGGACTAACGTCAAATTGGATTAACTACTTGCCAGATTAATTTGCATGGACCATATTCTGCAATAAAATTTTTCCTTTTATATATTGGGGCTATAATGCACTGCTCATATCCTCCCACTCATCATATATTGCAGAGGTATAGTGCTCACATAATAGAATATGACCCATACAGGTTCCCTGGTACATTAAGTTGGAACTTGCATGCGTTTTGCTGTTTAAAAGAAAAATCTACTGTCAAGATGTATGATTTTTTTTTTTTTTTGCCTCTCAGGATCAACCATAGATTGTGCAGACACTTCTCAGAACGATAGTGGTTTATAACTATCCCAGTGAACAAAACCATCTCTTATGCCCATGTATACAGTTATATACTTGGCAAGTGGTTCACTTTAAGGGTTTTCATTATGGGCTAACTATTGGGGTAAGGTTAGTGGCAAGGAATAAGTCTAAATGTTCAAGTGAGATTAGAGTTGAGGTTAAAGTGGATGTAAACTCTCACATATACCCAGTGAAGTGAACAGCCACAGATGAAACAAATCCTCCCACATAAATTTTACATGTACATCTGTCTTCAGCTTTATATACTAGAAAGTGTACGTCCTGTTAAGAATTTTCTCTTACTGATTCACCTGTGGATGTGGATTCTTGCCATACGTTGTGAGACAGCTGATTGGAGGAAATAGGTAGAGACATAGGAAATAGGTAGAGACTTGCAGAGCTGTGCTGTGAATAGACCATCTCTCTGCTATATATTTATAGTACCCACCCTGACACAAAATTCAGGATGGATTTATCACAGTTGACAGAGAACTTGTCAGAAGTTATCATGCTGATAACAGAAGAACGGAGCAGGAGAAAGCCATGGGACTTAGGACTCTCTAAAGAGAGAAAAGAAAACACTGCAGATATATGTGCCCAGCTCACATTTCATGAATCAGGTTTACATCCACTTTAAGTCTGAATGTTCTCATTTACATAAGTCACGATGCAGCTTCCAGGTGCCCAACTTGAGGCCTGACGGCAACATACAACCTTTGGTGCTTGTGCAGCACTTGGACCCCAGTAATCTGAGTGGGAGTGTTATGGTGTAATAGCAGGATCTCTGCTAGCCATTTTTTAGATGTCCCCGGTCTCTCACTGACATCTAGAGTATTTCTAAAGTCTCCCACAACACCTGTAACATGTCAAGTTAGCAACCACTGGTATAGCAAGTAGTAGTTGTGCACATTTAACGTGCTTGTTTTGTAATGTTGAAGACATTTCACTACTTATCCGAGCAGCTTCCTGAGCTCTGAATGTCAGCACAATACCCCAGCATTTATAGCCACACTGGTAACATCTTCACCAAGATGATTAGATTAAGGTAACTACAGCTGGCCATAGATGGTTCGAATCTCGGGTTCAACAGAAACCGTCCACAATTCGAACCTTGTATGGGCAGGCTGAATGTACAAAGTTGGTCAATTGATCATCTTGCGTACAACCAGCCTGCTGGATTTTACATGCAATTATTGCTAGCGGCTGCTAAAGCCACTAGCAATAATCACTGTTTTCTACCGGCTAGAATACAATGGCTTGGTGGGAGGAATTGCCCTTTTAACACTGTCTATGGTTGCAGGAAAGAAATTCTACTCCGTGTATGGCCTACATAAGTTACTTGTGTGGCTATCAGTGCTAGAGTATATTGCTGACACTTATCAGAACTGAAGAAGCTACTTGGCTAAGCAGTGAATGTTTTTAACATGGCAGGACAAATCCAGTTAAATGTGACTAACCCATACTTAATATGCCATTACCTGAATAAATGAGTTCCTTCACAGACAACCTTAACACTATTTCTTCCCAAACAATTAATCCTATTCCTCTCCTTAACCGCTTGCTGACCAGCTGCCGTCATTTTACTGTGGTAGGTCGGCACAATCCTGCGAGCCGTCGTGGCTATACGTCGGATCTGGGGTGCTAATGCTCATGGCCGACGGTCACGATGACCACCAGCCACGAGTAATCGCGGGCACGAGAGGCAGAACAAGGACGAGTGTGTGTAGACACACAATTCCCTGTTCTGTTCTGAGAGGCGTGACAGATAGTGACTTCCTATAAGCTAGGAACCATGATCCGTCACTTCCTCTAGGTCGGTCCCCTCCCCCTTCAGTTAGAAACACAACCAGGGAACACAGTTCACCCCTTGATTGCCCTCTAGTGTTAACCCCTTCCCTGCCAGTGACATTTTTATAGCACTGATCACTGTATAAATGCCAGTGGTCCCAAAAATGTGTCAAGTGTCTGCCATAATGTCGCAGTCCCAATAAAAATCGCAGATCGCCGCCATTACTAGTAAAAAAGAAATTTATAATAAAAATGCCATAAAACTCCCCTATTTTGTAGACACTATAACTTTTGCGCAAACTAATCAATATACGCTTATTGCGATGTATTTTATTTATTTTTTTAAGAAAATATATATCGGCCTAAACTGAGGAAAAAAAATGTTTTTTTATATATTTTTGGGGGATATTTATTATAGCAAAAAGTAAAAAATATTGCATTTTTTTTCAAAATTGTCACTCTTTTTTTGTTTATAGCGCAAAAAATAAAAACCGCAGAGGAGATCAAATACCACCAAAAGAAAGCTATATTTGTGGGGAAAAAAGGGACACCAATTTTTTTTTAGGTACAACATCGCACGACTGCGCAATTGTCAGTTAAAGCGACGCAGTGCCAAATTGCAAAAAATGGCCCGGTCATTCAGCAGCCAAATCTTCTGAGGCTGAAGTGGTTAAAGGGGTTGTAAACCCTCGTGTTTTTTCACCTTAAAGTGGAGGGCCACCCTGAAAAAAAAAATACATTAAAAATGAGAAAAAAATCAGAAAAAAAAATGTTTTTTTTTTAACTTACCAGAAATGCCTGTTGCTAGGCACATCATCCTAATCTGCCTCTTCCTCCTCCGCAGAGATCTTCTGGTCTTCTGGTTAATGAGTCGCGCTGTGTTCTGGGAACTGTGTGTCCCAGAACACAGCGCGCCCCATTCACAAAGTGCTGCGCGACTCGCGCATGCGCAGTAGGAAACAGGCAGTGAAGCCGCAAGGCTCCACTGCCTGTTTCCCTTAGCCAAAATGGCGGCGCCGGGACCCGAGACCGAGGGACGTGTCAGCCTCGGGCAGCCGACATCGCGGGCGCCCTGGACAGGTAAGTGTGCTTATTAAAAGTCAGCAGCTACAGTGTTTGCAGCTGCTGACTTTTAATTTTTTTTTTTTTTAAACCGGCCCTCCTCTTTAATGCATCCTATGCACGCCTGCAAGGTAAGCTCCCGGCAGAGCATTTCTCCTAGGGGGTTATCTGATGCAGGGAGCCCAGAAGTTGAGGATCGGGGGCACTCTGTGCAAAACGGGCTGCACAGTGGAGGTAAGTATGACATGTTTGTTATTTTAAGTAAAAAAAAAAAAAAACAAAGGCTTACAATCACATTAAGCTTAACCTAACTCTAATATTTTGCCCTTAAAGTGGACCGTCAGTAATTTTTTCAACTTTCCATCTATTAAATCTTCTGCCCTTGTTTTAACCTTGGATAGTAAAACATTTTTTTTCTGCCAGTAAATACCTTATACAGCCCACTTCCTGTTTCTTGTCTGGTCATTAGTCTAGGCTTATGACCTCATGCAAGACTCTCATTCTTGTGAGAGGTTCCCCAGGAAGGGGGTGGGGGGGAGTGAGTCATAAGAGGGCCAATGAGCTGCAGGGCTGCAAAGCTGGCGGTGTGTCTCTGTAAATGCAGGAAGTGAACAGGCTTCAGCTGCCCAGTTAAAATGATTGCTGTCGGACTTAGTGGAGGGAGATTTCTGCAGCATATTTGGCAAGTACAGAATCACAGTATATATAAAATAATATGCCAAGTGGTTGGAGAGAAGCTTCAGAATGGCAAAGATGATTTTTATTACAAATTATGTGAGCAGACTGCAGTTCCTCTTTAACCAAAGCCCTTAAAGTGAACCCCTTAACCCAAAACGTAAAAAAAAATAACCTTAAACAACAGTTAATGCAATTGAAACACTGATACTTAAAGGGGTTGTAAAGGTAAATGTTTTTTTACCTTAATGCATTCTATGCATTAAGGTGAAAAAACATCTGACAGTGTCTGCGCCCCCAGCCCCCCCGTTTTACTTACCTCACCCCTCGAAAGTCCCGCGCTCGTCCCCCGACGTCCTTTCCACCGTTCAGCCTGGCCGCTGATTGGCTGGAGTGGATGGATGGAAAGCAGCGCAGCCATTGGCTCGCGCTGCTGTCAATCACATCCACTGACGCGGAGCGCCGAGGGGCGGGGCTGTGTGATACAGCTATAGCCGCCGGCTGTATCACGGGAGCGCGCCCGCAGATGCTTCTCACCATGCGAGGGAGCTCGCATGAACGTGAGAAGCGCCTGCGGGAGGAAGCCGAGACAGCCACAGAGGGACCCCAGAAGAGCAGGTTCGGTGCCACTCTGTGCAAAACGAGCTGCACAGTGGAGGTAAGTATAACATGTTTTTTATTTAAAAAAATAAGATTTGTTGTTGTCCCCGCAGCCTATGACAAAATGCTGGTATGATGGGTTACCTTTTACAAAATACCAATCCTTATTTTTAAGAGTGTGCTCTGGCCATGTGTTTGCATCTGTATTTACTGTAAGCGAGCTGCTCCAGGCTACCACTTGATATTAAAGACATGCTATGATTGAGCCGTGTGACCAGCCAGTCTCCTCGAATGTTTAGATTTTAAAGAAAACCCATCTTTAGAGAAAATGTAAAGCTGCTCTTGTTTACCTCCCTTTTCTTCTGGCTTAAAGAGGAGCTCCAGGCTCCTGCAGAATTAATAATAAAAGTCAGCAGCTACAAATACTGTAGCTGCTGATTTTTAATATTAGTAGCTGTTCAGGAATCCAGCTGTATCTTCACCTGAGCCGATTTTTCTATCAGGTGCTGCAGCCGCCATTTCCACTAAGGGACACCGGCAGTGAGGCCTTGCGGCTTCACAGCCGGTTCCCTACTGCGCCTGCGTGAATTGCGCTGCGTTCTGTGAATGTGCTCCGGCTGTGGGGGGAAACACTCAAAACCAAGTATCTGCTCCCGCCTACCCCCCAAAAGGTGCCAAATGTGTCAGCGAAGGAGGGGGGGAGGAGGCAGATAAGCGTAGCTTCCCTTTTTGGGTGGAGCTCTGCTTTAAGTATGCAAAGTAGATGTCTATGCATACCTTTTCCTGGTTTGTGACTCAAAAACATTGAAGAAAGAGGACGCATGATAGTCATTAGCATTTTCAAAAGAATTCTGCAATGACATCCTCCATATTTCTCTCATTGCTTTCTATTAACTAACTTTCCAATGTTTGTTAACCCTGGAAACTTTCAGGCTGCATTCACACCTAAGCGTATTGTTTTCAGGTGTTTTCTTAGGGCGTTTTTGTATAAGCGTTTTGAGGTCCAAAGATCACCAATGTAAAAAGAAGTAAAACGCCTGTAATCTGCCTAAGGCTGGATTCACACCTATGCATTTTTATGTGCTTTTTGCATTTTGCATATTTGCACTATAGATTGTGTTCCATAGGAAACCATGTTAAATGGACTAGTGCAAATCTGCAAAAAGCACTAAAACTGCATAGGTGTGAATCCAGCCTAAAAAGAATGTTTAGATGTGAACAGGGCATTTAAGTGAATGGGATTTTGCTTGTTGGGCATTTAGGTTAACATAAATTTAAATACAAAATCAAAAAATGGAAAACGGCTTTGTCAGTCGGTCACCAACTCCATTACTTTAAGGGGACAGTCCAGTGACAATAAATGAGAAAACCCAATTTTAACCTTAATATAGTCATGTTTTTTTTTCCAAGTTTAGGAACATGATAATGATCAATTCTAGAACAAACAAAACAGTCATAGCATGCACATATTTAAAGTATACTAACTATTAGATACAAATAACCTATTTATTACCATCCATAATCTCTAATTAAACAAAAATGTATGTAAGTGCATACTGTATAGTGTTCATTTTCATCTGAATATCTATTATCCAGCTTTGCCTTTCCGTAACTATAATACGCTCAACTCAGAAATTTCCTGATAATGTATGAGTTGGAGGCTTACTCCATATCTGTTTGTCTTGTGGATTAATATGGTAGAGATAATTAATGCATACACATCTTGTAAGAGGAGGGGGGGGGGGATACACTAAGATCTATATTGCTAAATGCTTATTCCAAGAGGAAAAAAATGGCAGCTACAAGTGAAAGGGAAACTGCATTTCAAGTTGATGTTTTATTCCAAGGTGTTGGATATAATGTGTATCAATATTTTGCAGCATATTGATTACTAACAGCTACATGCATTTTTTAAGCAGTTTTAAACCTCCAACTAAGCCGCTAAGCCATGTTGTGAGATATTTTCAATGAGTTTTCCAGTTCAGTGGCTCTCCCCTGGGGTTAATTAATAGAACTTGATTATAATAAGTACATCTTTTTTATAACTGTTTTAAGCTTTTAACATGAAAGTGTATATCTTAATATTGTTTTAATATAAATGATGTACAGTTGTGTATAAAAAGTTGTAAATAAAATTTTTAATCTTCAAGCACACAATAGTCACTTGGCTTTTTTTTTTAATGAGCTGTAATTTTCATTTCCAGATTTAACTTTCATTACCACCTAATGGTGAAACTGTCATTGCAGTTTTCAGTTTTCTTTACTATTACTGTACTACTACTGTACTAAAACTGTACTATTAGAAGGGCCATATTGCGATGTTAACCACTTGCCGACCAGGCTTTTTTTGGAACTTTGTTCACAAGTTTAAATCAGTATTTTTTGCTAGAAAATCACTTGGAGCCCCCAAACATTATAAATGTTTTTAGTTTTTTAGCAGAGACCCTAGGGAATAAAATGGCAATCGTTGCAATTTGTTATGTCACACAGTATTTGCACAATGGTTTTGCAAATACAATTGTTTTGGAAAAAAATACACTTTAATAAAAAAAAAAAAACACTACCCCAATTTTTTTTTTTTAACTGTGAAAGATGATGTTACAGCAAGTAAATAGGTACCTAACATGTCACGCTTTAAAATTACGCACGTTTGTGGAATGGTGACAAACTACAATACTTAAAAACCTCCGTAGGCGACACTTTAAACGCCTTAACCGGTTACCTGTTTAGAGTTACAGAGGAGTTCTAGTGCTAGAATATTTGCTCTTGCTCTAACGTTCGTGGTGATACCTCAAATGTGTGGTGCGAACACTCATTACATATGCGTGCGCGATTTACGTATGCATCTGCTTCTGCGCACAAGCACGAAAGGATGGGGGCACTTTTACTTTTATTTTTATTTTTTTTAACATTGTCCCTTTCATTTTTTTTTTTTTAATCACTTTTATTCCTATTACAAGGAATGTAAACATACATTGGGATAGAAAAAAAGGATGACAGTTCCTCTTTATGGAGAGATTTGGGGTCACAATTACCCCAAATCTCTTCTGTACTTTTTGCTCTGTGCTTTAGAAAAAAAAATGTATTTGCTTTCAGCCTGGACCGGAAGAAACATCATGACGTCGTTCTGGTCCCCCAAAGCCATAGAGTGAATCAAAGAGTATCTACTCTTTGATCGCCTATAAGAGCAGCCGCCTACAATCCTGAATCGTTTCTCGGCTGAACCAGCAGAAATGGTAAGCCTGAGAAACGCAAGCGAGTGGCTAGAGAGGAGACTTCAGAAAGCATTCCAGTGGCTCATGAGCTGCTCAGAATGCTTTCATGAGAGAGCCAGCGGCCGGCTGCAAAAAACGGTATCTTCTACCATAATCCCAATAAACAACTAGCAAACCGCAACGTGGTTAAGAGCCGCGATGGGGGCCTCTGCATGAAGAACATGTAGAAGATTTTTGTTAAAATCTTATATAGTCTTCTGTGGCTGGTAAACAGTTCACAAAGGTAAGGATTTATGGAAAACACCAGGGTGCCTTGGCAAAATGCCTAGGAAGTGGCCAAAAATTATATACAAGCCAGTAGGTGGATCAAGCCTGCCTATTAGTTACATACAGCCACAGGTTTTCATTGTGCACCACTACAACCTTCTAGTCACCAGTGTCCTAACAACCAATGACCTCACTGTAAGCCCTTGTACACACGGTCGGACATTCTGACAACCAAATCCGTTGGATTTTGTCCGAAACTTTTGCATACACATGGTCGGACAAAGTTGTCGGAAAATCCGATCGTTCAGAACGTGATGACGTTATTTCTTCTTTACGACGGGACTACGTTCAGGCTAGTAGCTAATAGCTTTGGTCTAGGAATTTGATCTGAGCATGCGTGGCACTTTGTCCGATCGGAATTCTCTACACATGATCGGACAAAGTCCGATCGGATCATGTTGTTGGAAAATTTTATAGCCCAGCTGGAAAACTTGGTCCGTCAGATACTCCGACGGAAACAGTCCAATGGAGCCCACACACTGTCGGATTATCTGACAACACGGTCCTATCGGACATTGTCCATCTGAATGTCCGACCGTGTGTACAAGGGCTTATTGTTGGGTGTCCTACACATATGGGTGTTGCTACATAATGTAAAACTATTAAATTTTTTTTTTAATTTTGGAATTGGGTGCCTCGAGAATTGTGTGGAATTGTAAAAGGTGCCTTATCAGTATTAGTGCCGATACTATGCAATTGCATGAGTACTCGTACTTGTGCAAATGCTCTGATACCTGAAACTGATACCTTTTGTGGTGCGATTTGAGCCCATACAAAATGAATGCAAAGAATCGCATGTGATCTGAACAGGAATACGGTGCAATTCCTATTCGAATTGCATCCTGTTTCCCCCACCGATCCTATCTGAACCCAGGCTTGTCATAGTGACTTCAGTCGGGGTTCACACAGGAGCGGTGCGGGAAACCACATGTGTTTCAGACAGGAATCGCACATCATTCTTGTTAAAATCTCATGTGATTCTTAGTAGTGTGATTTGAGCCCATTCATTTTGTATGGGCTCAAATCGCACCACAATGGAATCGGTACATGTACTTACAGTTTAAAAAAAAAAAAAAAACAGTAGCTGTTCAATCCTAGTAAACACTTTTTGGCTGTGGTATGCCTTTATTGAAGGGGAGCTATGCAGTTTAATGGAAAATACTGGATTGTGAAACCTAATTATGAAAATGTCATAAGTTTATTTCATTTAGAGAATATTTTAAAGATATGGCAGTTACAAACTGTACAGAAAAAAGTAGTTACAGGGTTATGCCACCCAAATTATATATTGCAGTTTTTGGACACTAGACAGCTGAATCGCTACAGGGCTTTTTACATTACTTGCGAACACTTTCGACAAAATATACCAGCTGTTTTCACACCTTATACAAATCTAGAACTGCAGAAATATGACAATGTTGTAGCCCATCTGTAGCTGAGTGTTAATGTTTTTGTGAGTAGTAAACAAGCCATATTAGGGCCATTAAAGGAGTAGTGGAGATGCCATTGCTGGTTCTTCCAGAGACAAGCCTTGACTCCAAGCATAAAGCTTTTCTGCTTCTTCTTCCCAGTCATCATCAGAAAACACTGCTTGGTCGAGGGTATTCTTCTTACCAAGAAAGGGTCTCTGATTGACATCTGTGGTATCTGTGAGATCCTAAAGAATTAGAGCTGCTGTTACTTTCAGTTTAATCCATTGTGCAGTTAACATAGCTATTTTAGTGCTAAACCTATAGAAGTTAAAATTATGCATTGGATGGAATGTGCTGTGCTACAGAAAATGCTTTACTCTTCTTACCTGGTTGTTCCAACAAAGACTTCCTTTCTGTCATTGAGATTCAACACTGCTGACTACTACTGTGATTCCAACGATTTTCTTGGTGTTTCAAACAAATGGTAGGGACTGCAAGATCATCAATTGATTTTTCAGTAAATGTACAGTACTTTTGCAAAATTCTTAGGCAGGTGTGAAGAAATTCTGAAAATGACTGCTTTCAGAAATAGAAGTGTTAATAGTTTATTTTTTATCAATTAACAAAATGAAAAGTAAATGAACAGAAGAGAAATCCAAATCAAATTAATATTTAGTATGACTACCCTTTGCCTTCAAATTAGCATAATTTCCGCTAGGTACACACAGTGCTTGTGCACACAGTTTTTAAGGAACTCAGCAGGTAGGTTGTTCCAAACATCTTGGAGAACTAACCACAGATCTTCTGTGGATGTAGGCTGCCTCAAATCATTCTGTCTCTTAATATTATTCCAGGCAGATTCACTAATGTGGAGATCAGAGCTCTGAGGAGGCCAAACCATCACTTCCATGACTCTTCATAGTTCTTAATGACATTGGCTGTATGTTTAGGGTTATCATGCTGCAGAATAATTTTGGGGCCAATCATACTCCGTGGTGGTATAGTATAATGGATACCTATCTACCTCTATTTATAGGAATTGGGGACACCATTGATCCTGACTAAATCTCCAACTCCATTTGCACAAATTCACTCCCAAACTTGCAAGGGACCTCCACCATGATTTACTGTTGCCTGCAGACACTCATTATTGTAACGCTCTCCAGCCCTTTGGTGAACAAACTGCCTCCTAATACAGCCAACTATTTCAAATTTTGACTGGTCAGTCCAGAGCATTTGCTGCCATTTCCTGCAGCCCAGTTCTTATGTATGTGTGCATACTGAGTCACTTAGCCTTGTTTCCACGTTCAAATGTATGGCTTGGTGGATTCTTTCATGAAGACCACTTCTGGCCAGACTTCTCCGGACAGAAGATGTTGTACCTGGATCCCACTGGTTTTCACCAGTTCTGTACTGATGACACTGCTGGACATCTTCCAATATCAAAATGAAGTAAGCATGATGTGGTTCATCTGCTGCATTAGGTTTCCTTGGCTGATGACTGTGTCTACGGTGCTCAATGTTGCCCAATCAATAGTGTGCTCAATGCTGGAAGAAAAAGTCGTCCTGGAAGTGATGGTTTGGCCCCCACAAAGCTCTGATCTCAACATCATCAAGTCTGTCTGGGATTTCAAAAAGAGACAGAAGTATTGGAGGCAGCCTACATCCACGGAAGATCTGTGGCTAGTTCTCCAAGATGTTTGGAATAACCTACCTGATGAGTTTTTTCAAAAACTGCATGCACGAGCACTGTGTACCTAGAGGAAATTGTGCTGGTTTGAAGCCAAATGGTAGTCGCACCAAATATTTATTTGATTTTTCTGATTCTTTTTCTGTTCGTTCACTTTGCATTTTGTAAATTGCTAAAAATAAACGATTATAATATATATTTTTGAGAGCATTCTTACTTTACAGCAATTCTTCACACCTGCCTAAAACTTCTCTACAGTACTGTATATATTTAAGGTTTTTCTAAAAAGTAAACCTTAAATTAAATATTTCAAGAAACCATACCAAACTATGTAACAATAACATTCAGATCACTTTGAAGATTCTTTGGCAAACTCTTTACAGTTGTTTTTCTTTTTTCCCGCTGTGTTAATAGAACCAATTTACTTGAAGATATTATAAAAGAAAGTATTGAGGACATTGATTTGGCAGCAGAGGATTTTTCTAGCTGTGGCTTCGCTGCATATGCTTTCCACTGTGGACACACTAACTCGTGGTGCGCACGAGTCTTTGCTTAACAGCACCTGATTCTCCACAGTCAAAACAGGTCCCTATGGGTACTAAGAGACTGCAGATATCTAAAAAGACTTTTTCCATAAACACACATAGATTGTGCACTTCATGAGGACTGGGTCAACCCTGAAAAGGTTTATGCTCCTAAGCCTTTTACTGAAATCCATTCTATGAAAAAGGATTTTAAAAAGAAATGGACTAGTCCAGTAGAGGATGCTATCATTTCCATTCCCAATAAACATTTTACAGTTGCTATTGATGATGTTCACTATGATAAAGTGTCATTAAATCCACATCATAAAAAAAAATACTAATGGTGTATTACAGCTAAGGATGAGCCGAAACCCCCCCCCCCCCCCCGGTTTGGTTTTCACCAGAACCTGCGAAACAGACTTAAAATTCGTGTGAACTTTAGAACCCTATTAAAGTCTATGGGACTCAAACATTCAAAATCAATAGTGCTCATTTTAAAGGCTAATATGCAAGTCCTAAAAAGTGTTTGGGGACCTGGGTCCTGCCCCAGGGGACATGTATCAATGCAAAAAAAGGCTTAAAGGGCCTGGTAATTGAATTTGGGGGGAACCCCACGCGTTTTTGAAAAAAATTTTATGAATGACTTTCAATGACTGTGCTTTACAGGGAGCAGACAATTCATTATAGCTGCGAGTGCTTTTAAATGACTTTTTTTCCTGCAGAAATTACACTTTGTGCAGGGACAGTTCTAAGCACGGGAAACATGCGCCCCTTTACAGGCATACTATACACACTCCCTAGGTAGGGAATTTAAAGGAATATTACACTTTTATCGTTTCACTTTAAGCATTATTAAAATCACTGCTCCTGAAAAAAAGCTTTTTTTAATAGTTTTTTTTGCATTGATATATGTCCCCTGGGGCAGGACCCAGGTCCCCAAACACTTTTTATGACAATAACTTGCATATAAGCCTTTAAAATTAGCACTTTAGATTTCTCTCATAGACTTTTACGGGGTGTTCCACGGCTTTTCGAATTTGCCGCGAACACCCCAAATTGTTCGCTGTTCTGCGAACAGGCAATGTTCAAGTCGAACATGAGTTCTATTCGAACTCAAAGCTCATCCCTAATTACAGCCCTTAAATTCCACTCGCCTGCTCGCATTTTGCGAGTAGAATTTGAAGGCTGGCAAAGAAAGGCTGCCAGGGAGGGTTTAATGGGAGTCCTCCCAGCGGGCAAGGAGGAGAAGAGAGAGGAGAGCCACCCAGATGATCAGAGTACGGGGAACACAGCAATAACAGCTTTCATTTCAATTGCTGTATGTTCCCCACACTCGCTGTCACATAAACCCCAGCTCCCTGGCTGTGAAATTTGATAGATCACCCGTCCAATCCCGGGATGTGTGATCTGTCTATCGAAGTTCCCCGGCCAGGAGGCGGGGCTGTATGTGATAGCGAGCAGCGGGAACATATAGCAATTGAAATGAAAGCTGTTATCACTGTGTTCCCCATGCTCTGATCATCCGGGCGGCTCTCCAGTTTCTCTCCTCTCTTCCTCTGCACAAGCAGGCTGCATTGGTGGGCACAGTCTTCATTGTTGGGCACAAGATGCATTGGTGGGCACAGGCTACATTGTTGGGCACAGTCAGGCTGCATTGGTGAGCCAGGCTGCATTGGTGGACATGGACAGGCTCCATTGGTGGGCACGGGCAGGCAGCATTGGTGGGCACGGGCAGGCTGCATTGATGGACACAAGTAAGGCTGCATTGTGGGCACAGGTGAGGCAGCATTGATGCACACAGGTGAAGCAGCATTGATGCACACAGGTAGGCTGCATTGTTGGGTACGGAAAAAGTTCTTAATATTTAGTTTTATAACTTAACTCTGCATAATGTGGGCATATATATACACAGTGGTAAATGACAGCTCACTCCTTCCCTCCTCATCTATGCCCACTAACTAGCTAAATGCAGTGGGGGTGGGAAATTACATGTAGATTATTAGAGGCTTCACCTCCTTCTTATTCTATGGCCCCATACACACTATTAGATTTTCTGCAGTTTTTTGTCTTCAGATTTACAGTTAATGTTAATGTCTTCAGATTTAATTTAATGTGTGCTGCAGCCACAAGTTACTTCAAGCTAGTTATCGAAGTATTATGTTCAGATTGTTAAACACTTGTGTTTCTTGTAGACCTGTTGGCAGATTGTGGGGCTATTTTGATTCCTGAGACCCGCCCCCCCCCCCCCCCCGGGTTTTATTTCTTGGGTGTGTCCCATGGTCTAAGAATACCAGTCCTGTATGGCTAAGGTAATAGGAATTTTTGCTTACCTCTAAATTCCTTATCCTGGAATACAGTACACGACATAGGTCCTTCCCCTCTGTGTCTTGATCATGCTTTATTGCTTGCTAAAAAAAAACTGGAGCCTAACTGATCTGGCAGGGTTATAAGGTTCTTCTTTTGGCAGTGCCCAATCATCTGACAGTAGTAACCATGGTCTGCTGTCCTGTACTGAACTCCAAGATGGGAATTTACAAGTATGTCAAAATTACTATTTTTTTTAATTTCCGAACAATCTTGCCATGCTTTGCACCAGAAACATGTACCATAGGCATGACATGTTACAAGGATATTCAGCCTGTCTTGCTCAGTGCTACACTGACATTTGACGAATATTTTAGGTTCAGTTAAAGTGGAATTCCGGACTTAACCTTAAACTACTCTTAAAACTGTCCCTTGCTCCCTCCTAGCACCTATGATTACTAACCTATGTAAAAAAGATCTGTATACTTACCTATTTTCAACCTGCTAAGGTCCTGTCACATGATCTCCCCCTGTGTCTACCAGTAGAGTTGCAGGGGAGAAGAGAGAGCACTCCAACAATGGCTAGTAAAGCCTGAAGCTGTGATTTCACCCATAGGCTTCAATGTCTCATCTGCTGTCAGAGATCCCTCCTCTACCTTGTAGCCATGCTGGCTGACACAGGCGAGCGGGATCACATGACCAGACCAGAGTGGCTGAAAAAAGGTAAGTATACAGCAGTGTTCATTTTAGTAGACTAAATTAATACTATTGGAGTTGACTAAAATACGACTAAAACTAAAACAATTGAGATGACTAAAATATGACTAAAACTAAAATGGCATTTTAGTCAAAATGAACACTGGTCTGTAGTGCATGTTCATACCTCAATACCATAAATAATAACATATTCAATTTCTCAGTCCAGCAGTAATAATGAGTTTGGAAATTGTAGAGAAATGTTAACTAATGCATTACAATTTAATTACACCCATTAGATTTTAGACAACTAAAATGAGTTTTATTCGACTAAAATGTACTGAAGATTTAGTCGACTAAATATGAATAAAACTAAAACAATTGCAGAAGACTAAAATGGGACTAAAATGCCATTTTAGTCCTAAGACTAAATCTAAATTTGCTGCCAAAATTAACCATGGTATACCGATCTTTCCTATACAAGTTAATAAGCATAGGTGTTAGGAGGGGGTTGGGACAGGTTTAAGTGTAGGGTAGTTAGGGTTCAGTGCGGAATTCCACTTTAACTACAGTATATTTTCTATTTCATGAAATTCCTTTGCATTAAGTTAAAAGTAAGAGGGACTCTGTAATGTAAGAGATGTCTCAAACAAAGAACTGCAGTAAAAACTTGATGATGGCGGTGTTGCCATAGATAGAACACACTGCCCAGTTGCTCTCTGCAGCATCTCAGATCAGGGCATGGAACATATGCTTTTATGTGCTAAACTGGTGTTTTGGTATAAAAAGATTACATCTCTTAACTCGTTAACTTCCCTAGGAGGTCTAAAGGCTGCCTGAAGATTGTAAAGGTAATTCCTACCATACTTACCCAAAGAACTTAAAGTGAAAGTTTAGGCAAAAACTACCAAACTCTAATCTTATTCTATGACACATTTTAAGTCTAATCTATCTCGCCCTGTAAAGCAAAAATCACTGTCTCCAGCAGCAGATGCTGTGTCCTGGAGAGAACCAACAATGGCTGGGAAGTGGCGTCACCCATACACCGCTGAAAGCTCAACGTGGGACTGGACCATAGTGGCTTGAGAACAGGTAAGTACAGCGATTTTTGCTTTACAGGACTAGATAGATTAGTGTTAGGATGTGGCAAAGAGTAGGATTAGAGTTGACTCTACCAATAAGAAAGTAGGGAGGGTTAAAGTGGAACTTCACTCTTTCAATCAACATTGACTATTTTTAATCCTTATGTTGCTAGTAAATAGGAAAATATATCCTGTTTATTTGTTTTACACATTTTTATTTTTTTACATTTCTTCAGTTACTTCCTGGTTTCTGCCCTAGGTAAATGGTGCCATACATCCCAGGAGTCTTCAAGAGGGTAGGGTGAGTTTCCTCCCCCAAGCTCACCCTCCTGCCTGCATGCCTGAGCTTAGGGCAAATGGATCCCAGGGAGTAAATGCTACATGAATCACCTGCCCTTACTCAAGATGGTCATGGCCAGAAATGCTAGGGGGGTTCAAAGTGATTTCTCAGCAAAAGAAAGCTTGAAGACATAGGGGGATGGGAGAGTTTGCTTTGAATATTAACAATAACTAAAATAGCATTTTTGGTTTGTGGTGCTTATATGCGTATATGTGGTTCCACTATAAATTCTCTACTTAAAAATGTATGTGAGTTTGGTTACAGCTTAGGATAAAACATTTAATTGAAATATCCAATCACCTTAAAATTTCAAATTCATATTTGATGCTATTTCTAAAAAAAAATAATTTTTTTTACCTGTCCTTCATTTCCTAGGCCATAAACCCTTTTCATCTTTTGAACTTTTAGACGAGCCTTATGTGATCTCCGCGATGTATTTCTGGGGGCCACAGAGTAACGAGATAACAGCAGGTAAGCGGAGATTGCAGATGATGGAGGTGGTGCCGGGGATCTGCAGCATACAGCAGTTTAGCTGGTTAGTAAATCATTCATAGGATAAATATATACTTTATGTTCAAACATTTCTAGACACCTGACTATCAAACCTTAAAGTGGATGTTAACCCGATTCATGAAATCTGACCTGGACACATATATCTGCAGTGTTTACTTGTCTCTCTCCAAACCCCTAAGTCCCATGTCTTTTCTGCTGCTCCAAGTTCTCAGAGATAAAAGCAGCTGAAAATTTGTGTTGGGGAGGTTGCTATAAATAGATTAGCAGGGAGCTTGTCTATTCACAGCACAGCTCTGCAAGCTTCTTGGCTCCTCTGCCTATGTGGAGGGGGGGGTGCCTTTCCTCCAACAGGCTGTCACACAGTGTATGTCCAGACTCCCCTCCCACTGCTGAAAGAGGAAGTAAAAATTCTAACACAATGTTCACTTTCTAAAGAATATAGAAAGGCGAAGACTGCAGATATACATGTAAAACATATAAAACGTATGTGGGAATATGTGAGGGTTTACATCCACTTTAATGAGTGTGTTGGACAGCCATTAAAAAACATGGATATTAATATGGATTTGCCACTCATTACCTTTATAGATCTGTCTCCATTCTTTTGATAAGCCTTTCCACAGGATTTTGCAGCATTTCTGTGGGAATTTATATCCATAACTAGCAAAGAAAACTAGCATTTGTGAGGTCAAGTCTCCATGTTCGAGAGGAATGCCTGGTTTGAAGTTAGCATTCCAACTCATCCCAAAGGTGTTTAATAATGTTGAGATCAGGTATTTGTGCAAGTTCCTCCACACCAACTCATCAAACCATGTGTTCATTGATCTGCACACAGGGGAGCTGGCAACAGGGCTTTTTTAATGTTCATTCATTCAATAGCATTACATTTAATGACCAACTCTTGTTGCTGCTGCCGGCTCCCAGATCAGTGTCTCAATAAACTGAAGCTGACAGTGTATACATGCAAGATCTAACGCTTCTTGAAATGTAAAGGATGCCTGCAAAATTTACAGCTCTCCATACATTAAACAAAAGGAATATTTAAACAAAAAATGTTGTTACTGACTGGAAGTAGATATTATTATCTATTCCTGAAAGTGTTTAAAAATAAAAGTGCGGTATGGTGACAAGATTTTTTTAAATCTGACACTAATCATTTTGACAGCTTATTTTGTCAAATATAGAGCTCATAACCTTACTTAACTTGGCAGAATTTATGATTTACTGGCCATTTTTCAGAGAATATGAGTGATAACACAAAAACATTTCTTTCACTCATGGTTAGTGTTTGGCTAAAGCCATTCATTATCAATCATTTTTGTTTACTCTTTTTAAATCATAATGACGGCAGAAACTACCAAAATTACCCTGACCGAAAGTTTACATACCCTAGTGATTTTGGCCTGATAACATGTACACAAGTTGACACAAAGGGGTTTGAATGGCTATTAAAGGTAACCATCCTCACATGTGATCTGTTTGCTTGTAATAATTATGTGTGTGTAAAAGGTCAAAGAGTTTCTGGACTCCTGACAGACCCTTGCATCTTTCATCCAGTGCTTTACTGATGTTTCTGGATTCTGAGTCATGGGGAAAGGAAATTAATTGTCAAAGGATCTGCGGGAAAAGGTAGTTGAACTGTATAAAACAGGAAAGGGATATAAAAAGACATCCAAGGAATTGAGAATGCCAATCAGCAGTGTTCAAACTATAATCAAGAAGTGGAAAATGAGGAGTTCTGTTGAAACCAAACCATGGTCAGGTAGACCAACTAAAATTTCAGCCACAACTGCCAGGAAAATTGTTCGGGATGTGAAGAAAAACCCACAAATAACTTCAGATGAAATACAGGACTCTCTGAAAACAACATGTGGTGTGGCTGTTTCAAGATCCACAATAAGTAGGCACTTGAAGAAAGATGGGCTGCATGGTCGAGTCGCCAAAAGAAAGCCATTACTACGCAAATGCCACAAAGTATTCCACTTACAATATGCCAAACAGCACAGAGACAAGCCTCAAATCTTCTGGCACAAAGTCATTTGGAATGATGAGACCAATATTGAGCTTTTTGGCCACAACCATAAACGCTACATTTGGAGAGGAGTCAACAAGGCCTATGATGAAAGGTACAGAGGTGGATCACTGACGTTTTAGGGATGTGTGAGCTACAAAGGCACAGGAAATTTGGTCAAAATTGATGGCAAGATGAATGTAGTATGTTATCAAAAAATACTGGAGGAACATTTGCATTCATCAGCCAGGAAGCTGCGCATGGGACTTACTTGGACATTCCAACATGACAATGATACAAAACACAAGGCCAAGTCGACCTGTCATTGGCTACAGCAGAATAAAGTGAAGGTTCTGCAGTGGCCGTCTCAGTCTCCTGACCTCAATAATATTGAGCCACTCTGGCGAGATCCCAAACGTGCAGTTAATGCAACAAAGCCCAAGAACTTACAGGAACTAAAGTCTTTTTGCCAAGAGGAATGGGCAGCTTTACCATCTGAGAAGATAAAGAGTCTCACCCACAAATACCACAAAAGACTTCAATCTGTCATTGAGGTTTAAGGGGGCAATACTTTAAACCAAAATTCTACATAGGGCATATTATACCCCTGTGCGATTGGCCAACATATATTCCGGAACGAGTGATCTCTGTCCCAGGTGTGGTGTGTCCCCTGGTACCTTTTTCCACATGGTATGGTCATGCCCTGTGCTGAGGCCATATTGGGAGGGGGTCATGGGCACCCTGGATGCATTTGTGGATTGGTCCCTCGGACTGGATCCAGCCCTAGCCTTATTAGGCAGCATGGAAAATGTTGAAGTGTCTAGGCATGAGAAACTGTTTTTGTTTTATGCACTATACTATGCCAGGCGGGAGATTCGCCTCAGATGGAAGCAGCCCGGCCCCCCCACGCTCCATATGTGGACAGCCACGATAAATTCTGTTCTGCCTCTGTACAAGCTAACATACGAGAGTAGAAACTGCCCTAAAAAGTTTGATAAGGTCTGGTCTCAATGGGTTGATGCATATGGATAGGAGCCTTAGGGCAAACGGGTGAATCCCAGATGCTCGGGCTCCCTTCAAAAATGCTCCATGGCTGTAGCTGGTAACGTCACTCTACAGTGGGATCCCTCTACAGTGGGATCCCTCTAACGCCCCCCCCCCCTTTTTTTCTCTCCCCCCTTTTTTTTCTTCCTTTTTCTCTCCCCTTCCTGAGCAATTCCCTCCCCCTCTTTCCTGCTGTAATTCTGCAATTGTTACCAGGGTTATGAATACTGATATGTTTATACTGCTGATTCTTATCATGTGCCCGACTGAATGTCTGCTAGCTGTAGCTCTATTGTTAACTCAGACCTTGTGACTCACTACATATATCTGTTGTCCATGTACTGTGTCAATGTCACCTTTTATACTGTTTTTCTAAATAAAAACGTTAACTGTTAAAAAAAGGGGGCAATATTAAGTACTGGGGTATGTAAACATTTGAACTGGGTCATTTGGCTAGTTCCTGTTGTCATTATGATTTAAAAAGTGTAAACACAATTGATTGATAATAAATGGCTTCAGCCAAATACTAACCATGAGTGAAAGAAAGGTTTTTGTGTTATCATTCATATTCTCTGAAAAATGGGCAAGAAATCATAAATTCTGCCAGGGCATGTAAACTTATGAGCACAACTGTATATATATATATATATATGAGGAGGAGAAGACTTCGAAAAAGCATTATATAGTATTTATTAGCTGCATTTTTTTAAGGCCAGGTTCACACTGCGGTCCCATAGACTATTAGGTCACACATTTTTGTTGTGTTTTACAAAGGTGCACCAAAGATGCACTATGAAGGACTTTTGGTGTGCATTCAGAAAATGCAGCAAAAACATGCGACTTAATAGAAGTCTATGGAATTGCGGGTAAAACAAACAAAAGCCGCACATACACCCTCGGTATCAGTGTGAACCTGACCTAGCTACAAATCTAAAATTGATTAATTGTAAATTAAAGTAGAACTATAGGCAAAACTTTTTTTTTCATTTTGGATAGAGCAAAGGAGAGTTATAAACCCTGTCAGTTTTTTTTTTTTTTGCCATCTGTGTGCCATTGCAAAGATTTTCCTTTTCTTCCTATCCCAGAGCCAAACTGAAAGTCAGAGGAAATTCCTGTAAAAGATTTTCTTTTACTTTCACTTTCAATGATAACGGTAAACAGGACAAATAGAGAGGGTGAATCTCCTTAATGGAAGCACAGACCGCAATAAAAATTGACAGGTGTTCTAGTCCCTCTCCACTCTATCCAAAAATAAAAAGTTTAGCATTTACTGTAGTTACATTTTAATACTTTTGAGAAATATTACATTGAAAGATTGCGACAACCTGTATTGTGTGATCGCACTGATCTGTCTCTGCTGTATGTCCTCAGTTCTGGGGATCTGAAGAAGCAACTTAAATTCATCTTTAAGTCTGTCTGAAATGGTCCCAGACTCTGCATAATTTACTATGTCATACATAATTGTTGTTCGAGGCATGTTTTTCAGTGACAACCTTCTCCAGCAATTATCTCGGCCTCCAAGGTGTGCTGGCATCTCATCAAGGTGGCTTATGTACTAAAGGCATAAATGAAATATATCAGTAATTTGAAATATCATTCCATTTTGTTATTTACATAATTTCTTCACAAGCCATTTTGTAGACCTGTAATCAGTTAGGATTTTATATTCACCAGGTATTTTACATGTTCTTTTCCTCATTTCTGGTAACTAACTGCCTCTCCCAGATTATTACACATAGCTTGGGGTCAGACTGCTTCATGGTATACAGCATTTCTGGGAAAGCTGCTTGGTCCTTTAGATATACTGCACTGTTACATCTCTGCTAGAAAGCAAGTACAGATATATTATATTTGTGTCAATGCTAGGCTTACCATCAATATCAAAATCTCTCGGAGCCTGTACCCGTATACCATTAGCGCTAGTCTGGGCATCAGCCAGTCAACAAATTTGTCCATGTATGTCTATTCATATATCTGCACTACCAGTTTGACAGCAGTGTTAATAGCTTTCTTAGAGTGTAACTAAAGGGAAAACTTTTTTTTTTTTTTTTTTTCATTTTGGATAGTGTAAGGGAGGGTTATAACCCCTTTCAGTTTTTTGGTCATCTGTGTCCCATTGGGGAGATTTCCCTTCACTTCCTGTCCCATAGCCAAACAGGAAGTTAGAGGAAATCTCTTCAAAGTGAGGGAATCCCGGTGTGTCACCAGAGTCACCAGAACTAGCGTCCCCATTGGAATAGTTCCCCTCTATTAGTGTTCTGATGTCAACTCAAAATTTGTGATTTTCTTTTACCTACACTTTTGATGATAAAGGTAAACAATAGAGAGGATGAATCTCCATAACTGGGGCACAGACAGCAAAAAACAAAACAAAAAAAAACAGACAGGTGTTCCAATCCATCTCCACACTATCCCCAGCCCCCCCCCCCCCCCCAAAAAAAAAAAATCTGGTGAGTTAACAAGAATGATGGGTACAACAAGAAATTATAGAAATTGTATATGAGTACAGTGTTGCATGACCACGCAATTGTCATTCAAACTGTGGCAGTGCTGAAAGCTGAAAATTGGTCTGGGCAGGAAAGGGGTGAAAGTGCCCAGAAGGCAAGTGGTTAAAGTGTATGTCTTGGAAAAAAAAAGCATTCAGTACATCTTTGCAATTCATGCACAATACAATTCATGTTTTGTTTCTTTATAAATACAGCAGGAACAGTTAAAATACCTGTTGCTCCTGCTAGAAATCCAGTGAATTTCTAACGTCCCGTATCAGCCCTGCCCAGTCTCCCATGCTGGACTTGAAAACATAGGTGGAACTTGAAAACTTAGGTGCTAAACTGGAGCAAGCATACATCTAAACTGATCAGCATAGGTGATATTTCATTACTGTCTTTATGGGCTTCAGCCCTGGTTCACATTGATGCGTTTGAGTCGGTGCGGCGTCACACTGATTCCTAAAAGTAGTTTCTGCAATTTCGAGTTCACTGAACTTGTACGATTTCATTCCAGCTGTCAGTGTGAACCGGGGCTCAACGATGGATTTATACTTTAAAATGTTTCAGATAATCTTTAAATAAAGTACCGTAATTATAGACACCGTGACTTATTTTTTTGCTTACTTGCATGTAATCCTTAAAAGTGGCCACATCCACAGCATCTGTTACTTTGTATGTCTGATGTTCAAGCTGATCATAAATCACTTGGTCATAGTATGTTCGATGCCCCATCAGCTTACATGCATCCGCTGCAGCCTACAAAACATTAATCAGAGCAATTGATTGAAATACTGATGCAGTACTTCCTGTTTTTTCTTCTCTTCCCGTTCTGTCTGACACCTGTCACTTGGGTAGGAAATGAGGGAAAATACTTCATATGGGGGCACAGACAGCAATAGCATTTTGACACAGATTCTAAATGTTCCTTACTCCACAAGAAATTTAGTTTTTGTAGCTGCCTGTGCCCTTATTAAGGAAAAATATTATATAGTAGTACTAAAATATTCACATACAGTATATAAACTGTATATTCATTGTACTGATTACACTTCATATATAGATCACCTCACTTGAAGCACTAATCACTCGTTTTCCACTGATGTATCGGCTGTTATGATTGCCTGAGCGGTGAAAAATCTTAAAGACAATGAATGGTGGGAACTCATAGCCTGCAAATCTGTAAAAGAAAATGTGAATTAGCAATACATTCTGATCATAAAATGTGTCCCTCAAGTGTACTGCTAAATGTCTCAGACCAACCTTTACCTGAATCTTACTTTACACTGCATTCCTGGATCCTTCAGCAGTTCTGCTTCCAGTGGACTGACCTTCTTCAGGATTCCATATGCAGGACATTTTTCCTGCAAAATGTTTTCAAGAAAAAACTCTGTTATTCCTAATATACAATCGTGTTTCTCAAACCTACCTTCAAGCCCACCAACAGCTCATGTTTCCATTTCATAGTTGTAGCACTACAGAGTGTTTTATTGTAAGGAAATTATCAAGGAATATACATGTTCAAAAATAAAAGGTGTAAAATAGTTTATTTACTGAGACAGATTTACTAATTGAAAGAAAGGAAAATAATTTTGGGACTTTAAATGAGGCAGGAACCAAAGGGGTAACTGCCTCCATCCCATTCTGGATCACTTCCATTCACATCAATCATTCTTTCTATTTGTAACTCATAGGGATTTATTCAACATCACCCTCTGTGTTTCAGTTTTTGTTTTAATTTTCTATTTTTAATTTTTTTTGTTTTTGTTTTCATTTTTTACACCCCTTACTACTTCACCTTTATAATCTATTTACATTTAACATTAGTCACTTTCTTTTCTCATGCATTTAACCTTGGTTTGAAGGTTATCCATCAGGCTCACTGCTTTTACCCTTCACAAGGGATGTCCACTCACACACATGGCCCACGAATGCTATGTCTATGCTGGTTGTTACCCCCCCTTTGGTGACCGTAGTGCCTGGTAATGAGACCCTGAAATTTTTTGGCGACTTTCGATGCTGCACTGACGCTGCGCAGATGCAGATGTAAGTTTATTATGCAGCCCGGTAACAAAGCTTCATATACAATTTTTACTATTTATTTGTTTTGTTTTCTAGGTTTTCTTACTCCTACCTCAACTAAAATCAATTATCTTTTGAGACCCTTTAGAACTAATATTTTTTGTTTTTAGATATTTTCCATAGTTTATGCTTCTAATGAGTGGTGACAAGGCCGCAAAACGCGTCAAGCCTTACACTTTACTATCATTCTACCATGGACCAATTCATATTCTCTACGGTTTTATTCATGCTTATAAATTATGATTTATAGATACATAATTATGAATTATGTTTTGTTTTTTTTTCTCCCCTCTTCTCCCAAACTTTCAATACATTTAGCATTGTGTTTAACTTACCTATGTTTATAATATGTATCCTGTTCTACAACTGTCTCAATGATTGTGGACTACTATGTAACCGATGTAACTTATGTTGTAAATGATCAAATGCTTTTGGAGGTTATATACCCATTAAGTTGTATGTTAGATTATGCAACGTGAATAAACCGTATTTCCCTGTCACTTTATTTCCTTTTGTGCTGCTGTGTGCTTCAAAGAAATTCCCACAATTTGCTCTCAATTTTAATTGAAAGAAAGTAAAGAGGAAAAATAGGGTAATATTTACAAAAGTAACCATAATCTATAAATATACATTCAAGCAGAACTTGCCAAACAAAAAAGTCATTTATCTAACAAAGTAATATTCATGCTAGCCACTCAATAAAAGAATACTTCAAGTGTAATGTTACAGTTACTAGTGTGCTTATGTTTGCACTCAACCAAGCTGTCAAGCCATCAAATGGCTGGTGTCATAGCTGATTACATGTGCAACAATATGGCAACTACAAATCAGACAGAAGTTAACATGGCAGCTATCTTGGCTGTTAATGATACAAGGGTTTAGTTCCATTTTAAAATGCCCTTTAATAAATGCCCCCAGCCCCATTCCTTTCTATGGGTAATCTGTACGCAAGGCAGCTTACAGCGGTCCCTAGGATTCTGCTTAAGCCTGGTACTATCAGTTTTATTTTTTGTTCAACACAGCGGGCTGAGTGAAAACTGAATAGCTCGGGAGGAGATCCTGTACTAACTATTCCATGTAAGTATAGCGATCTCCCCACTGAGCTATTGTGTTCTGACCGGGGGATGCCCCCCCACCCCCCCCCCCCCCCCACCCGCCAGAACACATCAGTGAGCACTCTCAGCCATCGGCTACCAATCGGCAGATTTTTTCGGTCAATCCCCTTCGTTGGACCAGCTGCTGTACACATAGGCTGAAAGTCGGTTCGTTTCTATTGAACCAGCCGATGCAGTCTGTTATTCTGCCCGTGTGTACGGCCCATTACTAATAAGGAATGAATGGGGCTGTGTTACGCAAGTGCAATATCAAGAGGAGCTGGCCAGGATGTTGGAGGAGCGATCACTCGATCAGGATGGAAAGTAAGTAATAAACAAGGCTGTCTACACTCACGAGGATAGAGGATTTGTTAAAGAACTAGAAGACTAAAGGTGAAGTCCTTTAACCACTACAATACAGGGCACTTTCACCCCCTTCCTTCCCAGCCCAATTTTCAGCTTTCCGCGCTCTAGCGCTTTCAGTGACAATTGCGCGGTCATGCTACACTGTACCCAAATGAAATTGTTATCATTTTGTTCGCACAAATAGAGCTTTATTTTGGTGTTATTTATTCACGACTCCGTTTTTTTTTTTTGCGATATAAGCGCAAAAATAGCGGAAATTTGGAAAAAAAACAATATTTTCTTTTTTCTATTTGAAAAGAAATCCAATAAAATCAAATTTTGTCATAAATTTAAGCCAAAATGTATTCTGCTACATGTTTTTGGTAAAAAAAATTCTGTTAAGTGTATAATAATTGGTTTGTGTGATCACGGACATATGTACGCAAATGATCATGTACATATGTGTGCAGGTGATCACGTACATATGTGTGCAGATAATCATTGGGACATGTGATTTTAGTGGGACATATGTGGGGGACATGTTTTTATTATTAGGGACATGTGTTTTTATTATTTGGGGACATGTATGTTTTGGGGACATGTGTGTTTTGGGGACATATGTGGGGACTGTGTTTGTACTGTGTGGTGTGTTGTGTGTTTACACTACACTGATGATCAGTGAGTAAAAAGCTGTAAAAAGCAGCCCATACTCACTGATCATCAGCCGGCTGCAGCGTTCTGCTCTCCTCTCCTCAGCGGTGACTTCCGTGTGAGGAGAGGAGAGCCGATTGCCTAGCAACCGGCTGTTTGTTTACATCACATGATGGCCGTGATTGGACACGGCCGTCATGTGATCAGGAGGGCCAATCACAGAGCCCTCCTGCCTATCTGAGATGTGCCGTGTCCGGGTGACACGAGCACATCGGGATCGCGCCGATGCGCGGGCGCGCGCGCGCGCGATCCCGCTACTCCTGAAGGACGTTCCTGAACGTCCTATCAGGAGTAGACGGCTCCCACCCGGCTGTATATATGCATTGGCCGGGTGGGAAGTGGTTAAAGAGCACCTGTGCTGGGACATTTTTTTCACAAGCAGTAAAATTGTAATAAAAAGGTGTGATTTACCTTTGTAGCTGCAGGCACTGCAAAGGATTTGATTTTATAATTTTACAGCGTAGACACTGAAATTGTAGCTACTTACCTCATTTTGCCTGGCAGCAGAGACTTGGTATCAGGCGGTGCAAGCTGTTAGAAACTAAAACCTTACTTTAGAATCCCTATTGTGATTTAAATAAAGTTTAACCACTTTAGCTCCAGAAGGTTTACCCCCATTCATGACAAGGCCATTTTTTGCGATACCGCACCACTTTAATTTAACTGACAACTGCATGGGCGTGCGGCGCTGTACCCAAAAAAAGTATGTCCTTTTTTTCCCCACAAATAGAGCTTTCTTTTGGTGGTACTTGATCACCTGTGTGTTTTTGTTTTTTTTGGTGCTATATATAAATAAAGACCGACAATTGTGAATAAAAAACGATATTTCTTATCGTACATCACGGGACACAAAGCCATAGTAGTTACTATGTGGGTTATAGGCCACCTTTAGGTGATGGACACTGGCACGCCCTAAGACAAAAAGTGCACTCCCTATATAACCCCACCCACTGCTGGGAGTTCCTCAGTTTTTTTGCCAGGGTCTAAGGTGTTGGTCAAGAGTGAAGATGTGCTGTGCTGAGCTCCACTGGAGCAATCCTTGCTGGGGCTAGCCATGCAGCCGGATCCATTCAAAGTGTCTTTTTGGGGGGGCGTGGCCAAGCAGCGCATGTAGGCAGACGTGTGTTCCCGGAGCTCCGCCGATCATCCGCACATACATCCTCCCCAGCCCGCGCTAGTGCGGCGAAAAGTTACAGAATTGCTCCACCGGGTACCGGGAGACGACCGGGCTCTGCCTCCGGACCCCGCAGGACACCGGACATGTCTAAGGGGCACAAATTGAGCAGGGCCCAGCCGGATCCCCCTGACCAAGATGGCGCCGGCGCGCGGAGGACAGCGAAAGACTGTTACAAGGAGGCAGCGCAGAAACTCCTGTATGGAGGGAAATCCTATAAAGAAGCCCTAGCTGGTCCACCCTCGTCGGGGGCTACCCCCCAAGGGTCCCCTGAAGCTGATGACACCCTTCCCTTGGAGGATGCTGATGGATTCCCTGCGCCATGGAACACAGTGAGTACCCCTGATGGCGGTGTCCCTGAGCTGCATGCTCACTCCCCTGCTGCTGATACACCAGAACCTACATTAAGAGACATATTTACTGCGGTTACCTCATGTAACCACTCTATAACCGCTCTCTCTGCTGACATTAAAGGTGTGAAAGCCGAGATTACTTTTGTCCGTCATGATATGCAGAAGCTTAGGGAGAGGGCCTCAGCCCTGGAGGGCCGGCTGAGCACAGTGGAGGATGACATGGCACCCATGCAGAGAGACTTGCGATTCAATTGCCATCTTACTGAGCAACATGCTATGCGACTTGACGAAATGGAGAATCGCATGAGACGCAATAATGTGCGCGCTCTGGGGATCCCGGAAAAAGCTGAGGGCAGAAATCCTGTAGACTTTATTGAGAACTGGTTGATTGCAACTTTTGGCAGGGAGTCCTTCTCTCCTCTCTTTGCTGTGGAACGTGCCCATAGGGTGCCATCCCGCCCGCTGCCTCCTGGTAACCACCCACGTCTCTTCCTGTTTAAACTTCTCAACTACAAAGACAGGGATGCGGTACTTTCCAAGGCCAGAGGCTTCTCTGACAAGATGGTGATTGATAATGCCAAAATATCGCTGTTTCCTGACTTCTCAGCAGAACTACAGAAGAAACGGGCAACGTTTATTGAAGTCAAAAAGAAGCTCAGGGATCTTAATGTTCAATACGGCATGCTGTACCCGGCCCGTCTTCGGGTCACCGCCCTGGGCTCTACCCATTTCTTTGATAGCCCTGCTGCGGCCAGGCAGTGGCTGGACCGCGAAGATAAGGCGCTTAGAGAAGCCAGGCAACAACGCCCTCCTGTTTGATCCCGGATCCGAATGACTTCTTCTGATGGGGACTATCGTTTTTCCAGATTCGGCGGAGCAAGCAGGACTTAGTGTTTACTTCTACCTACTGACAGACTATGCTGCTTGTTTGGGTGAAACCCCTTTTGTTACCTGGGAATGTTTTCCCTGGGTGTTTCCGTGGCCTTCCCCCCCATCCCCCCATAATGATAGTGGGGGCACGTCCCACCCTTGTTATGCAGACTCAGGGCCTGTTTGGCTCTGCAACTGACCTCTTTTCTTTCTCCCCCTGCTTTTTGGATTTTCTTTTTTTTCTCTTTTTTGTTTTGTTTCCCTTTTCTTCCCCCCTTTTCCTTTTTTACAGAATCCCTCTGCTTCCACAACCTTCTCCTTGCTACGCAGACAATGCCTACATATCTGGATCCGGAACTATGACGGGAGGCTTTGTGTTTGTCCTGCCCAGATACTCTGACTCTTGGTGTGGCTATGCCGGGGTGCTTTGGTCTGTTATTACCTTCCTGTTTATTTTGATGCTGATATCACATATGTTGAGTGTGCACATTCTTATGTTTCTGAGCAATGTCGACCACCGTTAAGTGCCTTTCCTGGAATGTCAGGGGACTGAGCAGCCCTGTGAAGCGCTTGGCTGTCCTCCGGCATTTGAAGGCCATGGGATCGGGTATTGTCTGCCTGCAGGAGACTCATTTCCCCCCGGGTCACATACCTAGTCTTAGCCCGAGAACATACCCTACCCAGTTTCACTCTACGTTCTCTGCATTTGCTAGGGGGGTGAGTATCTTGATACGTCAGGATACCCGCTTTACCTGTTCTCGGGCAGTTATTGATCCTGGGGGAAGATATATATTTCTGCATGGCAGGCTTGGTCACTGGGCATGTATTATAGCTAATATTTATGTACCACCCCCGTACTCAGCTGAAGTTCTCCGCTGTTTGGCCAAGTTTATGGCCCCACACCATACGGTCCCCCTGCTGGCACTGGGTGACTTTAACAACTATCTTAATCATAGATGGGATAAGATCCCCGCCCCCCATGCCTTCCCGCCCTGCGGGTGATACCCCATTCGCAGACCTGTTGACTGAACTTGGATTGAAGGATGTCTGGCGGACTTCCCACCCCCGGGTCAGGTGCTACTCGTGCTGCTCTACTGCTTATGGAAGCCTATTGCGCATTGACCTGGGGTTGGGTAACGTGGCCTTACTCCCTTTTGTCGTTGACTCTGGTTATGGGGACAGACATGTTTCTGATCATTCATCCTTTTGGGTCGAGCTTAATCTGTTTACCGCGGCTACCCCTAGAATATGGAAGTTGAACCCTTTCTGGCTGACGCTTTTTCCCTCACCCGACCCCATTAGTGACAACCTCCAGATTTTTTTACGGGACAACATTGGTTCCGCCCCCTTGGGCACGGTTTGGGATACGGCGAAAGCCTTTCTGAGAGGTCAATTTATTGCCGCTATTACTTCTATTAAAACAAATACTAAGGCCTGGGAGCGGGAGGTTTGTAAAACCCTTAGGGATACAGAGGACCGATATATCAACCACCCCTCAGATAATACTAAAAAGCTTTGGCTGAGTGCACAGGCTATGGCTACTCAGCTGACTCTACAGTTGGCGGAAAATAAGAGATTTTTTCTGCAACAAACACACTTTGAGGAGGGTGAATCTACTGGGCACATGCTGGCTGTGCTGGCGAGAGCACAGGGATCCGCTCCGATGGTTTCCTCCCTGTGTGATGCACAGGGGGAACTCCACACGGATACTCCCTCTATATTGCAAGTCTTCCGCTCGTTCTATGCTGATTTGTATGCATCCAAGGTTCATCCCGGCGCAGAAGAGATTGATGCTTTTCTGGCTAGGAGCGACCTACCTTGCCTGTCTACTTCAGATGCGTGTAAGCTGGATGCCCCATTGACTATAGACGAACTTGCTCTAGCATTGGAACACACCCACAACAATAAATCTCCGGGGGCAGATGGGCTTCCTTCTGAGGTGTATAAGCGATATGCGGCCACCTTATTGCCGACACTTTTGAATGTTTTTAATAATGCATTGGACTCTGGCACGCTTCCGGATTCCATGAATGAGGCCATTATAATTGTGTTATTGAAACCAGGTAAAGAGCCAACGTCCCCTGACTCCTACCGGCCTATCTCCCTACTTACAACGGATGTTAAGTTGCTGGCTAGAGTCATGGCGACCAGATTGTCTCACGTTATTCAAAAGTTAGTACACTATGACCAGGCGGGTTTTATACCCATGAGATCCACGGCACACAACATACGACGTCTGTATCTAAATATTCAAATCCCTGTATTAAACCCTGGTAACCGAGCCATCCTTTCGCTGGATTCAGCTAAGGCCTTCGACAGTGTCGAATGGCCTTACCTGTGGAAAGTTTTGGAAAAGATGGGCCTAGGCAGACGGTTTATCGGATGGGTCAGATTACTTTATGCTAACCCTGTAGCTAGGATTAGGGTTAACTCTGCAACGTCGGAGCCCTTTCCCTTGTTTCGTGGTACCAGGCAGGGTTGCCCCTTATCTCCCTTGCTCTTTGCTCTGGCTCTCGAGCCTCTTGCTGCTAGGATCAGGGGAGATGCTGGCATTAAAGGATTTATTCGCAACACGGGTGTGGATGTAGTATCGCTCTATGCAGACGACACTTTGTTATACCTAGGTGACACGCAGGGCTCCCTGACGGCCGTTATGACCCTAATTACGGACTTTGGTGCTCTTTCTGGCTTTTCTATTAACTGGAATAAGTCAGTACTTTTACCCCTAGACCCCATACCGACCGCCCTCCCTGACTGTGCAGCTATGATTCAAGTGGTGTCCACTTTTAGATATCTGGGGGTGCAGGTTTCCCGAGAGGTAGCACATTATGTTCAATTAAACCTGGTCCCCCTGCTGACTAAATTTAGGGAAAAATGCAAGGCTTGGTGCAAATTACCGTTATCAGTGGTGGGGCGGGCTAACCTTATAAAAATGGTCTGGGCTCCCCAATTGTTATACGTTTGCCACAACTCCCCGGTGTGGATACCCAAGTACTGGTTTGACAAAATAGACTCCCAATTCAGAGAATTAATTTGGCGTAAAAAAGCTGCCAGGATTAGTTTGCGAACGTTACAGTATGGTAAAGAAGACGGGGGTCTGGCTGTTCCACACGCCAGGGCCTATTTTTTGGCGTCTCAACTACAGCAGCTTGGTGGCTGGGGACTGGAAGATTCACTGGACCCTGTTCGCAAGTTGCTGAGCCATACGGCTCACCACCGTGTAGCGTTCTCAAACTTAGAGGCGGGCTTCCCTCATCTTCCTAAGGGTGCTCCGACTGTGGTCTTATTAAACACACTCTGGAAATATGTTAAGCGACTATTGAAAATTCAGGGCTTTTTTTCTCTCACCCCTATTTGGGACAATGGTTTTTATTATCAGCTGCTGAGACTCAAGGGTTTCCGCAGCTGGCAGGTGAAAGGTCTGGAATACTTGACTCAATTATACAATGGCCCTACTCTTAAGTCTTTTCTGGAGCTACAGAGGGAGTTCGCTTTACCACGCACTGATTTTTTTAAATACCTTCAACTGAGACACGCCCTACAATCTCAGTCCAGAGCTACCCCACTTGCCTTGGTTGACCATGCAATTATACACTCTATCATGATGACGGCCAGTAGGAAGGGTATGATTTCCAAGGGGTATGCCATTATTACCGGGGTGCTTCAAGACTCGGCTATGTTGCCGTGCAGGCGTAGATGGGAAGGAGACCTAGGACCGCTAGATGGTGAGACCTGGGATCTCTGTCTTATGTCTGCCCACAGAGTATCAGTGTCGGCCTCCCAGAGACTTTCCCATCTTTATTTGTTACATAGAGCCTATAAGACACCAGCTAAATTATATGCTTGGGGACTCCGGGACTCCCCCCTGTGCCCTAAATGTAAAAGAGACCACGGTGACCTTCTCCATATGTTCTGGAAATGCCCTAAACTGACTCGTTATTGGACTACGATTCTGGAAACTATTCATCAGGTATTTCGAATCATGATTCCCACAAGCCCCGTGATATGCCTGTTGGGGGCCCTGGACGAAGAGTCCCTCACCCCGGCCGTCTGCACGGCGATTCTCAGGCTGCTTTATATGGCTCGTAAACTGATAGCCCAGATGTGGATCACGCCCAGGGTACCCAGCAGGCAACAGTGGATTGATCGGGTTAACGGGATGTTGATACGTGAGAAGCTGGCATACCAACATAGGAATACCCCCAAAAAGTTTTATAATATGTGGCAGGACTGGCTGGACGTCCCAGGTCTGGCACCGCACCAGTTGATTCAGAATAGGTTACTGCAGGGCTGATTTGACCTTGACATTTACCATGGGTCCTGTCTTACCTGTCTGGTTTGGTTGTATACAATTGTTGAAGCATGCTATTGAATGCTAATAATTGTGGGTATTGTGTACGGTACTATTTCTATGTGTTCTGTGGCTCAGGGATCTCTGACTATCTCTCCCTCCCCCTAGTTTATTCTGCTTTCTTTTTCTGTTAAAAATTTTTTTTCTTTTTATTATTTTGTTTCTTTTGAATAAGAAAATGAAAAATTTGAATACTGTAACTGCACGATAGCATTCTCCTTCTTCCCTCTTGCTTCTTATGCCGAGGACCGATTTGCTGACATCCTGTCTATTATCCGGTCTCCCTTATTCTCACTTACTGCACCTCCTTGATCTGCTGTTTCTGGGAAGTTTATGTTTGTTACTCTGATTTCATATTGTGTGCGTTCTCATTATGTGAGGCCATTGTATGGATGTCTTGTACCATTATGTTTTTTCTAATAAAAACTTTTTCTGATAAAAAAAAAAAAAAGTGTCTTTTTGGCTGAATTGAATGGTACCCAGGCCTCGTATCCGAAGAAACAAGGTCTTGCCTGTAAGGCTCTTTAGAAAGCTGGACCCTGGGGTCCAGTACTTTTGGTATTAAGGCCATAAAGTTTTTACTGGCAGTGGTGCTATTACAGGTCCAGGATAGTGGGTTTCCCCGAGGATCCCCAGCTCCTGAAGGTTTAACAGAACCCACCGTGAAGGGTGAAGATTGGGTCTGTTGGTTTACCACAGAAAACCCTGCGGTGGGAAAGGCAAGTGGAGTTTTCTAAGAATTCTTTTCAATTTTGTTATGAATGTCTCATATAAATTTAGTAAGTGTTGTCATGCCTATGTGTCACCACTGGGGGCTGTATTGAGCACTTACCGTCTCATGCTTCCCAGAGAGCCCACATTGTGTCCAGGAAGCAGCAGGTTTCTCTTCCTCTGGCCAACGGCAAGACCTCTGGTAAGTCTGGGGGGATTCCCTCTCCCCACCAGGTGCCCCATGTGCTGCTTTTTCTTCCCCTCTTCTCAGGGGAAAGAGTGTTATAAGAAATTTAAAATAAAAATGTTGCAAACGGCGCGCCACTCGGCGGCTTCCAGACCCCCCCCCCCCCCCCGCCATTCCTTCTTCTCTCCCTGTGGATCCCATAGGATCAGAGTCTGCACTCGTGCAGGAAAGAGCTCTCTTTTAAAAAAAAAAAGAGGAGAAGGGCCGTAGGCAACAGGGGGCTGGGCTTTTTTGCTGTTGCAGGCTGTGGAGGGACACAAGAGCAAAGTTGGCATATTAAAGGTTTGGTGACACAGGCATTCCTTTTGACACATTTACTGCTGCATCAGGCTGGGCATTAATAGCAGCAACGGAGTTGGACTATTGCTCAAGCAAGTGAATGCATTCCTTCTAGTAGTACCTCTGCTTTGTGCATCAGGCTATGGTCAGAAGGGGGTAAAAACACCTCAAAAGGGGCTATAGAAAGACTTCAACAGTCACACAGAAGCCTATAACCATCTCAGTAAAGATAACATCTTCCTGTGAGAGTAATATGGCTGGTCAGAGTGAGCCATCGAGAGAGGCAAGTGTTGCAACTGCTCTTAACACTGCAGCCCCTGTGTATATTACTAAGGAGGTTTTTTTCTTTCATTTTAGTTTGGAGCAAAAAATTGATGCTTAATCGCATCCCATTCAGCTTCTTCTGGAAATAGTTATGATGTTCCTTCAATAAAGGCATGGTGAGTGCATGAGCAGTCATCTCCTCTGACGGACAGTATTGAATGTCAATAACACCTTGCTCTTGATTGTCTCTCAGTAGGTGATACTTGACGTTGAAAAATGGGAATTGGTTTTGACATGTCTATCCCCATGTGCACATAAAGTTGACGAATCCATATTGCTTCTTGACATGCGTGTGCTGCTACAATGTACTCTGCTTCAGTTGAAGACAGAGCGACAGTTACTTGCTTTTGACTAGACCAACTTATGGTTCCTCCCCCATACTGGAAGATGAATCCACTTGTGGATTTGCAGTCTGTGCAGTCACCGGCCCAATCAGCATCCACATATCCAACCTGTTGTTTTTTTAAAAGCCAGTGGCGTGTGAAACACACCCAAAAACTCCGCCCAGTGCCAAAAAAAGTTCACACACATAAAGAGTGACACAAAACGTGTAACGGGTGTAACACTGTCCTCCACTAGAAAGGACCTTACCCTGATCCCCTGGGGAGTTAGGCCCCAGACAGGGACTGAGGTACTTCACTTGGTCCATCTGGCCGAAACTAGACGGACCTCTTTCTCTGGAAGGTCTGCCGAAACATACCCATCCAAGTACTCTGTGGGGCTCCCCCGAAGGGAGACCCCCTGAGAGAGGGCGAACCAAGCCAGAAGGCCTATGTCCACCCCATCACAAGATGTTCAGGGCAGGCCCGAGGCCCTACACCCTACTAATCACACAGTGACAAAACGTGTATACACCAAACAAAAGAATACAAAAAAGTGACAAAGGAGTATAAATAAAAGAAAGTGTGGGGGGAAAAGAAAGTGGGAGAGAGTGAAAAGTGACCATTGTGTAACAATGGCTGGCCCTCCGGCCAGGAATAAAAATTTCCCCTGGTCCTAGCAAAAGGAGGCAGTTGAGAAAAATGTGTGTTGTGGTGAAGTGACCTTGGTGCCATAACTTAAAGTGATAAATCACAGTGAATATACGGCACCCCTGAACTGCCACTTCAGGAGCACATTCACCACTGGCTTTTTGTTGCAACTCTGACCAACAGCCCGGACCAGCATAGCCCCCACCACGGCCAGAAAGGCCTGACGTTCTGGAAGCTTGGTGAGAGCCCTTTGCCATCAGGCTCCACTGTCACTCCCATCACTCCTACCTAATTACATTCGGGAAGTACTAACAGCTCCCCCGGTGTGAAAGGGGAGGCAGTGTTCTCTCCCAAAAAAACTGACCAGAGCAAGGACCACATCAATCCAGGCCAGAAGGCCAGGGACCCGACCCTTTAGGGTCCGAAACTTATTCTTCTACATATTTTTGGTAAAAAAAAAAATTGCAATAAGCATGTATTGATTGGTTTGCGTAAAAGTTATAGTGTCTACAAAATAGGGGATAGTTTTATGGCATTTTTATTAATAATTTTTTTTAACTAGTAATGGCGGCAATCAGCGATTTTTATTGTGACTGCGACATTATGGCGGACACGTCGGACAATTTTGACACATTTTTGGGACCATTGGCATTAATACAGCAATCAGTGCAATTAAAAATGCACTGATTACTGTAAAAATGTCCCTGGCAGTGAAGGGGTTAACCACTAGGGGGCAGTGTAGGGGTTAAGTGTGTGTGTTTTTTTAACTGTAGGTGGGCATGGCTTGGCATCTGACTTCACTGATCGTCTTTCCCTATAACAGGGAACAGACGATCAGTGACAGCCTCAGTAGGAAGCACGAGGAGAGGTTTGCTTACACTTACCTCTCCTCGTTCTTCAGCTCTGTGACCCGTTTGGGTCCGTGGGTCCCACGGTCACGAAGCTCAGGACCGCCAGTGGCGCACTCACAACCCACAGCCGGGCACTTAAAGGGCAACGTACCTGTACGTGCTTGTGCCCAGCCGTGCCATTCTGCCGACGTACATCGGCGCGAGGCAGTCCTTAAGCGGTTAAGAACCGTCGATGCTATTCTGAATTTTACCCACAAGGTCGTCTCCTTGTTCAAAGCCTGGTGGTTGCTCCATGTAGAGATCTTCCTTAATGTCTCCATATAGGAAATCAGTTTTAATGTCTAGGTGTTTGACTTGCATGCCCTTCCCGGCTACAACGCTAAGAAGCGATCTGATGGTGGAGTGCTTTACGTTGGAAGCAAATGTTTCATTGTAATCTTCACTGAATTTCTGGGAGTAACCCTTAACAACTAGTCTGGCTTTGTATTCGTGGATATTCCCTTCTGTGTCTGACTTTATTTTAAAAGTCCACGTACTTCCTATAGTTTTGCTGTTAGGAGGGAGCTCTGTGAGTGTCCAGGTTTTATTTTCTTGAAGTGACTTTAATTCTTCTTCTGCTGCCTTTCTCCACATTTTGGCAGTTTTTCTATGTCTTCCCAGGATGTTGGTTCAAGTATGCTGTGTGTTTTGGCAGTGTATGACAGCTTGTAGGGTGGTATCTGCTTTGTAGTCTGAGTGGATCTTCTGATTTGAGGCAGTTCAGCAGGATCTGTTGGGGAACTCCAATGTGAGTTCCGACTCTTGTTCTGACTCCTGTAAAGGTTAGTTTTGGTTGACCTTTTCTTCTGGTTTGCTTGGTATTTTCACGTCACAGCTTTCAGGGATCAGTGTTTCTGGCAATGGGCTCTCACAAAGTAAATACAACGGCTTATTGTCACTTTGTCAGTCTTTGGGCGTAGGATTCTGTAACCCTTAGTTCTCACTGTAAAAAGACTTGCAGCTGTAATTGCAGTGAAAGGTTGTTCTACAAAGTATTGACTCGGGGGGGGGCTGAATACAAATGCACGCCTTACTTTTCAGATCTTTATTTAAAAAAATTTGAAAACCATTTATCATTTTCCTTCCACTTCACAATTATGTGCCACTTTGTGTTGGTCTATAAAATCCCAATAAAATACATTTAGGTTTTTGGTTGTAACATGACAAAATGTGTACATTTTCAAGGGCTATGAATACTTTCAAGGCACTGTATTAGTTTAGCATTTATACTGTCTTGGAGAGCAGTGAATATTTGTATGTAATTTATGTTCTATAAGCATTTAAGGCATGCTGTTTTTTTTTCTGATCGAAAAGGAAAATATGCTACCTTTCCCTCCATTGCTACTAGTGTTTTAGGCTAGGTGTATAAAAGGGCTTAAGCAAATTAGTGTACAATGTAAATTTTTTTTGCATTTCTGAAAACAGCATTGTTTCTGTTATAATCCCCCCCCCCCCCCCCCACACACACAGCTGCATTGTGCCATGTAGGATTCTGCATCCACAGTCCAATAATTCTGCATAATTTATGCCTGAATGTATGTAAACACATATACATGCTGCAATTGAAAACTGAGCTAGAGGCATGAAAGAAAAATTTTACAGAGTAAACACTTTACAGATATTTTCGGGTCTGATAGCATGTAAACAGAAGCACTTTACTGACCATTATATGCGTTTTTTATGCATGATCATTTTGCCACTATGATCATGTGTAGATACAAGCATTTTAATATGCCTGTGTGCATGAGCCCTAAAAGTTGTTAAATGCAAATACATCTCAATGCTTTGTAACTAAACAATATTTATTTTTTTTTTTAACATTCAATTGTGCATTCTTGATTTTAAGCGCAAGTTCACCTTTTCACAAAAAAATGAGGTGAAGAAAAACCATAGACCTTCTCCACCTCCCTGGTCCCTACTGCACCTACCTCGGGGGGTGGGGGAGGGGGGGTTGATGAGCTGTCAGTACCGACACAGCTAATGTAGGGGTCGGAGGATTAAAAATCCCTGCTCTTTTTCCCTTATTTCTGTAGGGCTTCTGGGACTGGTCAGAGCAATTCTAATTAGAATCAGTCTGATCTATCCCGAAAAGTCTTACAAAAAGAAGGGGGCGGGCAGGTGGGCAGCACCGGCGGCTTTCGCATCCGCAAGCTGCTGCACATTCGCGGGCGACCCGCGATCGCCTAGTGCAGAGGCAGAACGGGGATCTGCCTATGTAAACAAGCAGATCCCCATTGTGACAGGGGATTTTACAGAGATCTACTGTTTCCAGGCAGCGGGACAGTGATCTCTGTCATGTCCCTGGCAGCACATCCCCCTACAGTTAGAACACACCTAGACCCTTGATCACCCCCTAATGATAACACCTTCCCTGCCAGTGTAATTTTTACATCGATCAGTGCATTTATATAGCACTGATCAATGTAATAATGTCAGTGGTCCCCTAAAAGTGTCATTTGCAATGTCGCAGTTACTAGTAAAAACAATAAAAAAAAAAAGAGCCCTTAAAGTGGAGGGCCACCCTGAAAAAAAAAATACATTAAAAATTAGAAAAAAAATCAGAAAAAAAAATGAATTTTTTTTTTAACTTACCAGAAATGCCTGTTGCTAGGCACATAGTCCTAATCTGCCTCTTCCTCCTCCGCGGAGATCTTCTATCTTCTCTTCTCTGTGTGGCATCTTCTGGGTAATGGGTCGCGCTGTGTTCTGGGAACTGTGTGTCCCAGAACACAGCGCGCCCCATTCACAAAGCGCTGCGCGACTCGCGCATGCGCATTAGGAAACGGGCAGTGAAGCCGCAAGGCTCCACTGCCTGTTTCCCTTAGCCAAAATGGCGGCGCCGGGACCCGAGAGCCGAGGGACGGGTCAGCCTCGGGCAGCCGACATCGTGGGCGCCCTGGACAGGTAAGTGTGCTCATTAAGACCCCTTTCACACCACACCGCCCATTGCGTCGGCGGTAAAACGCCGCTATTTTTAGCAGCGTTTTACCGCCGAATTTGCGGCGCATTTTGGCCGCTAGCGGGGCGCTTTTACCCCCCCGCTAGCGGCTGCGGAAGGGTTAAAACCGTCGGCAATATGCCGCAATAGCGGATTGCAGGTGCTATTTCTAACGCTATAGCACCTGCAAAACGCCCTGGTGTGAAAGGGGTCTAAAAGTCAGCAGCTACAGTGTTTGCAGCTGCTGACTTTAAATTTTTTTTTTAAAAACTGGCCCTCCTCTTTAAATTTATCCCATAGTTTGTAGACGTGATAACTTTTGCGCAAACCAATCAATATACGTCTATTGTGATTTTTTTTTTTTACCAAAAATATGTAGAAGACTATATATCGGCCTAAACTGATGAATAAATGTTTTTATATATATATATATATATATATATATATATATATATATATATATATATATATATATATATATATATATATATATATTTTTTTTTTTTTTTGGGGATATGTATTATAGCAAAAAGAATTTTGTAAAAAAAACTTTTTTTTTTTTCGCTCTTTGTTTGTCTATAGCGCAAAAAATAAAAACCGCAAAGGTGATCAAATACCACCAAAAGAAACCTATTTGTGGTAAAAAAAGGATGTCACAGTACAGTGTCACACGACCACGTAATTGTCAGTTAAAGCGACGCAGTGCCGTTTTAGCAAAACAAATTGCCTGGTCATTAAGGCTGGGTTCACACGTATGCATTTTTAGTGCTTTTCGCATTTTACAGATTTGCACTATAGAACCTGTTCCATAGGAAAGAATGTTATATGGACTGTAGTGCAGACCAGCAAAAATCACTAAAAATGCATAGGTGTGAATCCGGCCTAAGGGGGCAAATCCTTCCTGGGCTAAAGTTGTTAAAGCAATTTTTCAAATTTTTTTCCATTTTTATCCATTTTGGTCTTGGAAATGTTTCAGAGCAGCCAGTGAACTTTCCGACTACAAAATCCGATGGATTTTGGCCCAAACTTGTCTTGCATACACACAGTCGCACAAAGTTGTTGGAAAATCCGATTGTTTTAGAACACGGTGACATAGAACACGTACGTCGGGACTATAAAGAGGGCAGTAGCCAATAGCTTTCGTTTCGTAACTTATTCTGAGCATACATGGCACTTTGTCCGTCGGAATTGTCTACACACGATCAGAAGTTAAACAATCGGATTTTGTTGTTGGAAAATTTTAGATCCTGCTCTCAAACTTTGTGTGTCGGAAATTCAGACGGAAAAAGTCAGATGGAACCCACACACGATCGGAATTTCCGACAACAAGATCCAATCGCACATTTTTCATCGGAAAGTCCGACCATGTGTACAGGGCATAATTGTTTCAAGCTAGTTGAAGTTGGGTGTGCCTAGATTTACTTTTCCTTTGTACAATGAACTCGTTAAAGTGGTTGTAAACCCTTACAAACCACTTTGACCTACAGGTAAGCCTAGATTAAGGCTTACCTGTAGGTCCAAGAAATATCTCCCAAACCTATACGGTTTAGGAGATATTTGCCCGAAGACGGGCACCGCTATCTACAGCGAATGCGCCGTAGACAGCGACGCGCAGGCGCACTGAGCGGGGCATCGTCGATGACGGCAATGCCGCGAGTCTCGGCTCCCATGTGCATGCGCGGGAGTGACGTCATCGCTAGTCCGGCGAATCACAGCGCCGGAGCAGCGAGACCCACGGAGACCCACCAAGAAGATGGACGCTCGGAACTACAGGGGACAGCGGTGACTTCGCTGGCTCCTGTGTCAGGTAAGTGACACATAATGGACTACTATGCGATGCATAGTAGTCCATTATGCTTTGCCTTTACAGGGAATGAAAGAGGAAGTAAACTCATCAGGGTTTACTTCCTCTTTAAGGATCAGCCTTTATACTAGGTAGCAGCAGTAGCAGCAACGGTCAGTCAAACCTTATTTTCTTTTGCCTTTAACTTTTGAGCCGCCTTAGGTATATGAAAGGGAAAAGTGAAAAGGTTGATAAAGGAAACACCATGCTTTTTAAACACACATTTGGATTCATGTAAATAAAAAAATCTAAGAGATATTTGTCCTGTGAAGCTGTATATACATTTGTTCTGTGTGAATAGCTGCAAAAACATATGTTATTATGCCATTTTCTCTCCAGGTTTAATGTTTATCTTTTATATAGAACATAGGGTATCAGGAAAATACCACATTATGACCAGTGGATGGAGCTGATGAGCACAAGAAATGAATACTTTATACTATGATCTTTAGTTCCAACTAGTGTCCATAATGCAGCATTTTGCTGATTCACTATGAATGAAAAACATTTGACCTGGAGGGAAAATAGCCTTATAACATAAATTTTTGCCCCCGTTCACACTTAATGCATCAACATGCAGTTTCACAGGACAAATAGTTTTGTGATTTTTTTTTTTTTTTTATAAATATACCCCCTAATCTTGATGCCTTTTTTCATGGAAATTAGCATCAACCCCAAGTATTTTCTCCTACAGTATTTGGAAAGGTGCTTCCGGGTAAGAAAGCTTACTGTAATAAAACAAACACATGTGCTTTATGTAATTTTTGTAAAGATAATTCTTCAAATTTTGAAAAGATCCCCTATTCCGAACACCTTTGTATTAAACTTAGTAGAGAACAAATAGCATGCCAGCAGTTAAAGGCCTAGCACTTAAAATGCTTACTAGAAATTACATCTGCAGATACATCTTGTGCTCCATAATAGTTTGTTTATAGGTATACTCCTCATAGATAACCATTTACAGTAGTTGCAGTAATTCATACTCTCTAGATCCAAAATAAAATGTCAGTGTCATGAATAATAATTAGCCATATAATGCCTACTTACAGCTGCTCGGATGGCATGTTTAAGTAGCCTAAAAAGTTTTCTATTGTGGTGACATCTCCACGCTCTCTGAATACAGATGATTGCAACTCCCACTTCCATCCTAGGTACAATAAAAAAAAAAAAAAGTGTAAATTATCTTGGATCTCGTGTAAAAAAAAAAAATATACACAGACTCCTTAGTATTACAACCTATTATGAGCTGAACTTCGGTAAAGGCATTAGAACCAATTTAGCGCATTGCGTGATCTCTGGTAGAGAGGTCAATATTACTGTTGAAGGACAATTGTTGACTGCCCAACGCTGTTCAATAGTTACAATTTGGCAAAGGCCACGTGTGCAATGCCTCAACACTGGTCACATCTAACAGAGATAACAATGAGGGGGATAAATAAATTAGCTTTGTTTCTCTAGTCTAGACAGCCTTCTTTGAATAAAGTCCATTATGTATTACATCACTTAGTATGCCTGGTATTCCTGTTGCCGTGTTCAGGAAATTCCTGTTGAGTACTAGCTATCGCCCAGTAATTTGTTGTGTGGTAATAAGTTGATAAGCAGCAGTTTAAAGCAGGCTGCCGGAGTTAAAGCTGGCCATAGATGGAAGGAAATTTGTAGGGTTCAACAGGGAATGGCTAAATTTCAGTCCATATGTGACTACTCCTGCTCAACAGATGTCGATCTCATTTGTAGTAAAAAAATTCAGGAGAGCGGAGAGTCCCCGCTGTCAGAATGCAATGTCTCAGTTGTGTGGATTGAGGAATCCATCTATGGCCAACTTTAGGAGATAAAATACAGGTCAGCTATAGGTCACATGCTGTTTTCAATACAACTTGGGGGGCAGAATGGCCACATGTCCAAGGTGCAACAGTTCTGTAGAGGGTAGAGGGTAGGGGTGTGCCGGGAGCTTGAACAGTTTTCTACCCCCTGACTGCAGTGTCACTCCTGTCAGCGGGGCTTTTTTGTGCATCCTCAGTGCAGGAGGAACAGCTGCCATAAAGATGGGCTGTCATGCTGCAGTGCTCCTGCTCTGCAGCATGACAGCCTCCTAGCAGCCTCTTCACTTGCACTGTGAACTAGGTAAGTAGCTGGGGGTGGGTGGAAGAGCTCTGTACAGGGGCTGGGGGGAGGAGAAACATTGTGGAGGGGAACTTGAGGTAGAGAGCTTTGTGTTGGGGGGGGGGGGGGGATGATGAGTAGGGATGAGTTCAGGTGTTGTTGGACAGAAGTTAGAACCAACCTGAGCTATCCCACTGGGAAGCTGCCAATGGCAATTATAGGTGGTAGAGGCATTTAATGCATGTATATATACGACTGCGGGGCAGGGAATGCCCCCACCGCTTTTGATTGGCTGTCGACGCTGACCACTTTCCTGGGGGATAGCTTATTCGGATTCTGACTTGTTTTCAAACACGCCTGAGGTAATCTCTAGTGGTTAAGGGGGGGGGGGGGGGAGGTGGGCTTGAGGGAAGAGATCTGTACTGGAAAAGTGGGGGATGGGAGTGGAGCTTTGTATTGATGTTTTTTCCACTGACATTACCACCGCAGGGACATTTTTTAATTTCAGTCACACCACCAACCCAAGGGCATTCTTTCTTCTCAGTGACGCCACCAAAACAGGAAAAATATTTCCTTCCAGTGGCACCACCAGCTCATTGTGTGATTAGTGGGTAGTTGTGAACGCTTGGGGGAGCACAGGTTTCCATATTTGCCCTGAGCAATACAGTGAATAATCTCAGAAGCATCTCAAACTTATGTCAGCAACAGGATTGCTAACAGACCACTTAACTTTTTGCCATAGATTTGCTTCCTTGTTGACCAGACCAGTAAGGTGCCTTTCCTTCACTGCACCCTACCCAGGAAGTGAGATTCTGCAACATTCTAAACGAGTAAGGGTGCGACTCTTGACTCTTTAGAGTAAATGGAAGCGTCCCCTCTACCATTCTGCCACCTCCAGAAGCAGAATCACCCATCGGACATGACCCTAAGGGTTGATCATTTGTTCATTCATTTATGGACATCAAGATGTGCAGGAACTATGACAAGGGATCTCACCACCGGAAACACGAGATGTTTGAGGGTACGGCAACACTGGCAATTAAATTTGCTTCTTATTGGCATAGCCTCACTTCCAGCACACTTTATGTGCTGCTAACAGATGATGGCCAGTAGTAGTAAAGCTCTCACCAGTAAATAGGATTAATCACCATTGTAACCTATGGTATTTAAAGCAGGAAACCCCGGAGAGGTGGAAATCGAGCGAACATAATGGAAGAGGTCAAAGATCCCCAATGTGCACTACACCCTTTTTTCCTTTTTTTAAAGCGATAACTTTGCAGAAATTAAGAAAGGCTTGAAGATTTCAGGGGTCAGTACCGATTAAACAAAAGCTCAGGGGGCCAATAGTATGTAACACAGAATGCAGCGGTCAGGATTAAGTAATGAAGAGCTCAGAGATCAGTTGTATGCAGTGCAGACTGCAGAGATCAGGAGTAATGCAGAGGTAGTATGTAACACACAGTACAAGTGTTAGGAGTAAGTAATGCAGAGTTCAGGCGTTTGTAGTATGTAACAAAGTGCAGGTGTCACAAGTATGTAACACAGACCAAAGGGCTCAGGAGTATGTAACAGAGTTCAGGGGTCAAAAGTATGTAATGCAGAGTGCAGGGATCAGTAGAATATAATGCAGAGTGCAGCAGTCAGGAGCAACACAGAGTTCAGGGGGAGGTAAGATGTGATGCACAGTGCAGGGATCGGTAGTATGTTACAAAGAGGTCAGGAATAAATAATGCAGAGTGCAGTGGTCAAGAATACATAAAAGCAGAGTGCAGGGTCAGTAGAATGGAACACACATCTTCCCCCTTAGATAAAATAGCCCCCAGCACAAATTCCGCCTTGGTTCCGTTTTTTAAATGTACTCATATCTCAGATGCAGCAGCATCCAGCAGAGTGAGGGAAATCCCCCCCCCCCAGTTCTCCTCTTGGCTATATCATATGACATGTCAGAGCAAAACGAAAAGCTAGGAACTTCCCTTGGTTCTGCAATTCTTATTGCTACTATATCTGATGCAATGCTAACGACCATTGTATCGAAAGTCTGAGAGGCAGTGGGAGGAGCTAGAGCTGGGGGCATGGCAAGCTCATAAAATACCAATTGCATGGCCACGATCCATACTGTTTTTTTTATCATATATGGTAATATATGCAAGTAATGCATTTTGATGTTGTTGTTGTTTTTTTACGTACTGTTGCATGCCATTAACACTTACATATTTGTTATCTTTGATTGATTTGTTTTGTCATCATTTCTTGTTGCTGGTAGCGATTCTATAGAGGCACTTGTAGGAAGACTGATAGAGATGGATGTTCCTGACATACCAGATACATTCATGACCCTGAAACAAAAATGTAAAAACACAAAAATGTCAGTTGAGAACATAACATACAATAAATGTATTTAGAATGTATACTATGCAAAAAGATGCTTGAGAAATACATCCAATCGATCAGTTACCTGATGCAAGGATGGACTCTGCTGGGGGAACCTGATGCAAGGACGGACTCTGCTGGGGACACCTGATCCAAGGATGGACTCTGCTGGGGGCACCTGATGCACCTGAGGCAAGGATGGACTCTGCTGGGGGCACCTGATGCAAGGACAGACTCTGCTGGGGACACCTGATGCAAGGACGGACTCCGCTGGGGACACCTGATGCAAGGACGGACTCTGCTGGGGACACCAGATGCAGGGACAAACTCTGCTGGGGACACCAGATGCAGGGACGAACTCTGCTGGTGGCAGGTGACGTGGCAGGTGACACGCTCAGAGATCCCACTGATTCAGCATTATGGTGAGTTGAATGATTTAATTTTATATTACAATGTAATAATAGAATTAATGCACTTCAATCATCCTGACACCATAACAACCATGGTGCCGGGATGACTGAAGCGCTAACACCAGGTGTTTGGAGTATCTTTATCTGCTGATTGTTAAACTTTCTAGATTCGAATACACATATTTCTAGTGAATGAATGAAATACTTGTATAGCGCACAATGTGAACTGAATCGCCTCAAGGCGTTGTGTAGCATCTTGGGCTGCTGTCCCTCTATCCCTCATTCATCTCAGACTCTAACCACACCCCTTTGAGCCACGCCCATTTAAGCAACACCCACTATTCCATATAAACCACACCCATTTTCACCACAACGCACAAAGCCACTCCTACAAATGCATGCCCCGCCTCCTAATTATTATACAACTCAGCCCACAGCCAAAAAAAGTGTCCCGATTTTTTTTTTTTACAATGTTGACAACTATGCTACCACCAGGTATGTAACACAATGGACTGCCTGATTGGTTACAGATTGATTGGAAAGTTAAGTAGTTCTCTATACGTTTTTGGAGAATGAAGTTGATTGTACATAAACTATACTAATCATCTCTCTTTTCCCAGTAGCACAATAATCCTGCTGTGATTAGACTTCCTATTATCTATCCGATTTATGACCCTGATCTGACGATTACACGATTACCAGTTTATAAAAACTCGCGTCTGCAGTTACCATGGTAACGCCCCCCTCCTCCTCCCCCCTCCCGGCCAGGGATTCCAAACCAGTCTCCCACCTTAGCAATGATTGCCTATCCTGGTATCCTCCCGCCTCCTCCACAGCCTGTCGTGTTTACACTTTCCCCCTTCCCACACCTTCTCACCCGAAGCTCCGTAGTCCTCGCCGTAGAAGCGCCTGAGATTTGTCCCATGTGGGTCTCCGTAGTGTGGCGTTTCTGGGAGGACGCGTTGCTAGGGCCTTTACTGTTGCTAAGGTGAGCGCGGCCTAGTTTCCTCCTGCAGCCCGGGTCTCACCTCCGCTGTCATGTTCAAGGTGAGGAATGAGAGTGTGGAATGGAGGAGGGTGTGGGCACGGCATGCCGAGTGCTGCTGATTCTGTATGTTATAATGGGCGGGAGGCCGTGTGAGGAGAGGGGTCAGGCCTGAATTCTCCTCACGTGGGTCAGTGTGACCGCTGTGTACCAGGCGGGGAATCCCAGCTACTGCTCTGAGGAGATGGACTTCTCTAATAAAGCATTTAATTGGCTGCAAGACATTCTATATGTTCTAATGGAGAGCTGCAAAACGCTCCAGAGAACTGTATTGTCTCAGTGACTGAAGCTGAGAGGTCAGCTTGTATTGGTTGAGAGGTCAGCTTGTATTGGCTGAGAGAAGCCCTAAGCCGCCTGTATACTGGGCAGCGATGGCCGCAGTCACGCCAGAATGCGGGGGAACGCATTTCCCGCGTGCGTTTTCACATATAAATTGCGCCTAAGCAGCTCATTCACTTGAATTGGCTGCCCTGCACGCAAAAAACGCTCCAGAACCTTTTTCGGTCACGAAGTGCCGTTTTTGTTTATTCAGTGCGCATTTTGGTCACGCAACAAACATGCGGCGGAACGCGAGTCCACTACCCGCGCTCGGGGTGTCATTAATAATGTCACTGCAAGCACGAGTCGCGACTGCAGCGCGTTTCTGAAATGCATGGCAAAACACACCTTACGCGTTTAGTAAAATATGAAGGTAGCCTAATGGCAGCCATTAGGGATGAGCTCAGGTGTGTTCGCATGCTCCACGTGCAGAGCCCGCCAGGAAGTCGCAGAGATGCGCTAATCACAGGCAGTGAGACATTTCCTGATCTCTGCAGCTGCGCATCAGGGAAATGTCCTGCTGCCTGTGATTAGCGCAGCGCTGTGCCAACTTCCTGGCGGGCTCTGCACGTGGACCATGCAAACACGCCTGAGCTCATCCTTACCGTCCATACACGGTTTGAATTGTTGAAAGAATTTTCTTTCGGAAATCGTATGTAAGAATTTTCGTACGAATTTTGCAACCATTAGTGGGCTGCAGCAACAGCCGATTTTCGTGCGGAAATCAAATTTTAGGAATCGGACATGTTGGAAATTTTTTGAAAAACGATTTTCTAATCAATGATGGGAGAATCGTGCGAGAAATGTAATAAGAAAAGAAAATTTCCGGACAGAAAAGAAGATTCCCGGCCGCCAAAAATTCTTTTCCGTAGCAACAGGAGGTGAAATTGAAGGCTTGGCCGGCCGAATTTTGAAAATCAATGGTGGCGCCAGCGCATCACATAAAAACAAACAAACTTTCTGATTTTGAAAAGAAAATGTGTTCGAAATTCGACCATGGATGGGCTGCATAAAGAGCATTTTACGCTTTTGTTTCTGAAGGGCCGGTTCACACTGATGCGATGGAGGAACCCTGCGAATCCACTGCATGTTTCCCGGCGGCAGTTCACACTGCCCTATGCGAACTGCTGGGAGTGTCAGGTAAAAGTTAATGACGCCTCCAAATCGCCTCGTATATCGCAGTGCGATCTGCACCCTCGGACAGGAATCATGCGATCCGATTCTGCTACAGACAAAAAAGGGGGGGAGGAATCTCTGACATCGCACCAGTGTGAACCGGCACTAAACGCCCCTTCGTGTTAGCTTATGCATCCATGCGAGCGTTGGTGTTTCCAAAAACCATCACTTCAGGAGTGCAGTGTTTCAGTGGAAAAAAAAATTAAAAATGTCCGACTCACCTAATTGCAAGGCGCATTTAGCGCTTGAGCATTCATTCTTTTCAATGGCCGGAAATATTTAATATTCTGGCCAGTTACATAGTCAGTAAGGTTGAAAAAAGACACCAGTCCAACCTGTGGTGTGTGTATGTCAATAGCACATCGTATACCCTTGTATGCTTCGATCATTCAAAAGGAACTGCAGTCTGCTCACATAATTTTGTAATAAAAACATCTTTGCCATTTTGAAGCTTCCCTCCAGCCACTTTGCATATTTTATATATACTGTGATTCTGTACTTGCCAAATATGCTGCAGAAATCTCCCTCCACTGAGTCTGGCTGCAGCCATTTTAACTGTGGGCAGCTGAAGCTGCTGCCTGTTTACTTCCTGGATTTACAGACAGAGGCACACCTCCAACTCTTCTGCTTTCATTGGCCCTCTTATGACTCACCCCCCCACCCCCCCCCCCCTTCCTTCCTGGCAAAACTCATCAAATTTATTAGATTAAAAAAGTAGCGCAAGTTCCACTTTAAGGTGCCCGTCTAATTGTTTTTTTTTTTTAAAGCAGACCACTTTTTTCATCTTTCCATCTATTAAATCTTCAGCCCTTTTTGTTTTAACTTTGGACAGTAAAACATTTTTTTTTTCTGCCAGTAAATACCTTACACAGCCCACTTACTGTTTATTGTCTGGTCATTAGCCTAGACTTATGACATCATGCACAGCTCGCTCTCTCTCTCCTGAGAGTTTACCAGGCAGGGTGGGGAGGATGTGTCATAAGAGAGCCAATGAAAGCTGCAGAGCTGGAGGTGTGCCTCTGTAAATCCAGGAAGTGAACAGGCAGCAGCTTCAGCTGCCCACAGTTAAAATGGATGCAGCCGGACTCAATGGAGGGAGATTTCTGCAGCATATTTGGCAAGTACAGAATCCCAGTATATATAAAATAACATGCAAAGTGGTTGGAAAGAAGCTTCAGAATGGCAAAGATGTTTTTATTACAAGTTATGTGAGCAGACTGCAGTTCCTCTTTAACCACTTAACAACCGGCCCATAGCCGAATGACGGCTACAGGGCGGTTGCTTAACTCTGGGAGGCCGCCATATGACGTCCTAACAGAATTCTGCTCTCGCGCGCCCCCTGGGGCACAGACTCGAGAGCATTCGTGACCACCACGTGATTGCTCCATCAAATGATGAAGCGATCACTTGTAAACAAACCGATCGGTACAGTGGAGGGGAGAGATCAGTGTCAGCAGCGCTGTGGGCTGGATCTGCAGTGCCCACAGTGCTGCTCACCAACAATTAACCCCTCAATGCCCTGCCAATACTCTGCATTACCCAGCAATGCCCTGCCAATACTCTGCATTACCCAGCAATGCCCTGCCAATACTCTGCAATACCCAGCAATGCCCTGCCAATACTCTGCAATGCCCTGCCAATACTCTGCGATGCCATGCCAATACTCTGCAATACCCAGCAATGCCCTACCAATACTCTGCAGTACCCTGCCAATACTCTGTGATGCCCTGACAATACTCTGCTATACCCAGCAATGCCCTGCCAATACTCTGCAATACCCAGCATTACTCTGCAATAGCCTGCCAATACTCTGCCATAAATTGCCATACTCAGTGATACTCTGCAATACCCAGCCATACTCTGTGATACCCAGCCATACTCGGCCATGCTCAGTCATACTCTGTGATACCCTGCAATACCCAGCCATACTCGGTGATACCCAGCCATACTCGGCCATGCTTGGCTGTACTCGGCCTCTGTATGTGGCCAGGCTGTGGAAGTCTCACACATGTGGTATCGCCGTACTCAGGAGGAGTAGGAGAATCTATTTTGGGGTGTCATTTTTGGTATATACATGCTATGTGTTAGAAATATTTTATAAATGGACACTTTGTGTTAAAAAAAAAATGCATTTTAACCACTTCCCTCCCGCCGGCTGTCATATGATGTCCTTGAGTTTGTGCAGGGATATCTGAATGATAGGTGTAGCTACAGGCATCATTCAGATATCAGCTTTTTCAGCTGGCGATTCCCTACACCATAAGAATGATTATAGTGGCTGTTTGTCTGCTTGATCGTTCTTGCAGGAGGCAAGAGGGGACATCCCCCCTCCCCCCCCCCCCTGCTTCTACTGACTCGCCAATACGATCAAAGCCAGAATCTTTTTTTTTTTTTTTTTTTTTTTTATTATTTCAGGCTTTTCCCAGCCTAGTGGTGAGATGCAGGGTCTTATTGACCCCATATCTCACTGTAAAAAGGACCTGTCATGCCATATTCCTATTACAGGGGATGTTTACATTCCTTGTAATAGGAATAAAAGTGATCAAAAAATTTATTTTTGGGGAAAAAAATGTCAAACTAAAATAAATAAAGTAAAATGAACAATAAAAAATAAAATAAAAATTTAAAGCGCCCCTGTCCCCATGTGCTCGCATGCAGAAGCGAATGCATACGTAAGTCCTGCCCACATATGAAAACGGTGTTCAAACCACATGTGAGGTATCGCTGCGAACGTTACAGCGAGAGCAATACTTTTGGCTCTAGACTTCCTCTGTAACTCAAAACATATAACCAGTAAAAAAAATTTAAGCATCGCCTATGTGGATTTTTAAGTAGCGACGCTTGGCGCCATTCCACGAGCCTGTGCAATTTTGAAGGGTGACATGTTAGGTATCTATTTACTCAGCATAACTTAAAAAAACTCATCATGCCTCAATACCTTGGAATGTCTTTTTTCCAAAAAGGGGTCATTTGGGGGGTATTTGTACTTTTCTGGCATGTTATGGTCTCAAGAAATGAGATAGGCCGTCAGTCCTTCAGGTGTGATCAATTTTCAGATATTGGCACCATAGCTTGTGGACTCTATAACTTTCACAAAGACCAAATAATATCCACCAATTTGTACTTATTTTTTACCAAAGATATGTAGTAGTATAAATTTTGGCCAAAATTTATGAAGCAAAATTACTAATCTGCTTAATTTTAAAATGGAAACGAAGAAAAATAATTTTTTTTACAGAATTTTCGGTCTTTTTTTCTTTTATAGCACAAAAAATACAAAAACCCAGCGGTGATTAAATACCACCAAAAGAAAGCTCCATTTCTGTGAAAAAAGGACAAAAATTTCATATAGGTCCAGTGTTGCATGACTGAGTAATTGTCATTCAAAATGTGAGAGCACCGAAAGCTGAAAATTGGTCTGGTTATTAAGGGTGTTTAATTGCCCAGCGGTCAAGTGGTTAAACTATCAACACTCCCTCCTGATATCAGTGCTTGTGAGAGAATTCCACATCCTTACCGCTCTGACAGCAAAGAACTCTCCACGTAATTTAAGGTTATAAATCCAGATACAGTTTGTAAGGGCGTTCTGAACTTCAGGACCAAGCAAAAACAGATGTCTTTATGAACCAGAAAGTCTATAATAGGGTATCTTCCCCACTTAGGGCTGCACTTATGGAGAGAAGCAATCTCTGAATAGGAAACAGAAAAACAAAGAAAAGGCGTCTCTAAGTGTAGAATTAAAAGCTGTTTAATTTCCCCAAAAAGGGCTAAAAAACACTTACAAGATAAGTAGACTGGCAGAGCATATCATTAATATCCATGTAGGTGGTCCGGCATGAAGGCAGTGGTCACTGGCTTATATAAGTTCTTTAGGCTGTGTGTGTCCAGTAGCGGGGGGTCCCGAGGATGCCAACGGGAAAACCAGCAGGGAGCTCCAAGAGAACTGACAGGCCAGCCCGCAATCACAGTCACAAAACAGGAGAACCGCCGATCCCGGAAGTGACGTCAGCGGCAGGAGACAATAACCAGCAACCAGCATGGACCAAAAACAGGAAGCAGTCATCAAAGAGGGACGCGTTTCAGAACATCTCATTGGTTCCTTTATCAACCTGATGACTGTATGGGACTAATTTATACTACATGGGCGGACCTTAGGGGCGGGGAATATGTAAATTGTGCGTTATCACAATATAAAAGGTATAGGACAGGAAGAGTAACAGAAATAAAATCCCTAAACAAACAAAAAACATTATATGATTTCATACAGAACAACCACCAATGAGCGACGTTTAACCACTTCAACCTCGGACCATTTTGCTGGTCAAAGACCAGACCACTTTTTGCGATTCGGCACTGCTTCGCTTTAACTGACAATTGCGCGGTCATGCGATGTGGCTCCCAAACAAAATTGACTTCCTTTTTTTTTCCACACAAAGAGAGCTTTCTTTTGGTGGTATTTGATCACCCCTGCGGTTTTTATTTTTTGCGCTAAAAACAAAAATAGAGTGACAATTTTGAAAAAAACGCATTTTTTACTTTTTGTTATAATAAATATCCCCCAAAAATTATTTAAAAAAACACATTTTTTTTCCCTCAGTTTAGGCCGATGCGTATTCTTCTACATATTTTTGGTAAAAAAAATCGCAATAAGCGCTTGATTGGTTTGCGCAAAAGTTATAGCATATAGGGGATAGATTTATGGCATTTTTATAAATTTTTTTTTTTTTTTTACTAGTAATGGCGGCGATCAGTGATTTTTTTTTTTTTTTTTTTTTTTTATTGTGACTGCGACATTATGGCGGACACATCGGACATTTTTGACACATTTTTGGGACCATTGTCATTTATACAGCAATTACTGCTATATAAATGCAGTGATTCCTGTGTAAATGACACTGGCAGTGAAGGGGTTAACCAGTGGGTGGCAGTGTAGGGGTTAAGTGTTCCTAGGGGTGTGTTACTAACTGTTGGGGGCTGGGCTTTAATTTAGTGAACACTGATCTCTGCTCCAATCACATGGAGCAGAGATCAGCGTCACTAGTTGCTAGGCAGAACGGGGAGATGCTGTTTACAACAGCATCTCCTCGTTCTGCCGCCCCGTGAGACGATCGCGGGTATGCCCGCGGCTGGACTCGGGGTCCCGACCAGCACGCGAGCATGATGACAGGGCAGCAAATTTAAAGGGACGTACAGGTACTCCCATTTGCCTGCCCATGCCATTTTGCCAACATACATTGGCGTGCGCTGGTCGGGAATCTGTTAAAAATTGAAAATGAGAATCGATATTTTTACAGTCTTCAATAATTCTTAAGACTAGGCATAATAATAATAAAAAAAAATATATATATATATATATATATATATATATATATATATATATATATATATATATATATATATATATATATGAGAGAGAGAGAGAGACTGGAGGGGGAATAAAGGGGCAAAGAGAAAATATTTAAAAAAATAAAAAAAAATAAAAAAAATTATATATCTAAAGCAAAAAATATGTATAAATATATTTAAAAATATATATCAAAATTGTTAAAATTATTTAAAAATATTTAACATATTTTAAAATAATATACTAAAATTATATACTAATAAAAAATCCTGTACAAATATATTAGCAAAGGAGTAATCTAGAGAATGGCACTAGTTTCAAAGTCTTCGTTCAACTTTCCAGGGGCAAGAACATTTAAAGTAAAAATCCAAAACATTTCTCTATGACAGAGTTTTCTGAAAGGTTCGGCTGAGGGGAGGTTCTTTGGCATTGTTTCGATGACCCAGACCCTTAAACCATCTGTAGATTTTTGATGGTACTTGAGGAAATGCCTAGGAACACTAAGATTATCGAATCCACCGGGGATGAAACGGCGATGCTCGATGCTGTAATTAAGTGTTCTTGCATAGCAAGAGCACTTATTGTTATCTCACATATATATTATTATAGCCAAATTTACCACCCTAACTCCTCCCACAGCTTTTACAAGCGGATTGTTCCTGATTGGTGTGCTATTACTTTGTGGAACGTTTTGCCGAATGGTTCACAAAATATCGTCATTTTTGCTGCGAAATTTGTCCCATAGAAATGAATGGAGAAATGTTCAAAACTAGAGTGGGAGGGGACAAAAGCTCTGAGGGGAATTATAGCTCCTCCCACACAGCTCTGAGGGGAATTATAGCTCCTCCCACACAGCTCTGAGGGGAATTATAGCTCCTCCCACTCAGCTCTGAGGGGAATTATAGCTCCTCCCACTCAGCTCTGAGGGGAATTATAGCTCCTCCCACTCAGCTCTGAGGGGAATTATAGCTCCTCCCACTCAGCTCTGAGGGGAATTATAGCTCCTCCCACTCAGCTCTGAGGGGAATTATAGGTAGTCCCGCATAGCTCTGAGGAGAATTTTATAGCTAGTCCCACACAGCTCTGAGGGGAATTATAGCTCCTCCCACACAGCTCTGAGGGGAATTATAGCTCCTCCCACACAGCTCTAAAGGGAATTATAGCTCCTCCCACACAGCTCTGAGGGGAATTCTTGCTCCTCACATAGCTCTGAGGAGAATTATAGCGGGAATTATAGCTCCTCCTACACAGCTCTGAGGAGAACTCTAGCTCCTCCCACACAGCTCTGAGGGGAATTATAGCTCCTCCCACACAGCTCTGAAGGGAATTATAGCTCCTCCCACACAGCTCTGAGGAGAATTATAGGTAGTACCATACAGCTCTGAGGGGAATTATAGCTCCTCCCACACAGCTCTGAGGAGAATTATAGCTCCTCCCACACAGCTATGAGGGGAATTATAGCTCCTCCCACACAGCTCTGAGGAGAATTATAGCTAATTGGCCCTGTTTTTTTTTAAATTCATTAAATTGTTTTTTTTTCCAAAATGTTTGTGAGTAATTTTCTAGCAAAAATAAGATTTCTACATGTAGGAGAGGCATGCCAGAATTGGCCTGAAATGGAAGTGGTTAACATAAATTGGATATTAAAAGTCTACACACCCCTGTTAAAATGTTAGGTTTCTGTGATGTAAAAAAATGAGACCAATATAAATAATTTCAGAACTTTTTCCACCTTTTAACGTGACCTCTATAATCTGTACAACTCAATTGAAAAATAAACTGAAATCTTTTAGGGGAGGGAAGTATAAATAAAATAATGTGGTTGCATAAGTGTGCACACCCTCCTATAACTGGGGATGTAGCTGTGTTCAGAATAAAGCAATCCCATTCAAACTATATTAAATAGGAGTCAGTACACACCTGCCATCATTTTAAAGTGCCTCTGATTAACCCCAAATATAGTTGAGCTGTTCTAGTAGGTCTTTCCTGACTTTTTCTTAGTCACATCCTGCAGCAAAAGCTATGGTCCGCAGAGAGCTTCCAAAACATCAGAGGCATCTCATTGTTAAAAGATATCAGTCGGGAGAAGGGTACAAAAGAATTTCCACGGCATTAGATATACCATGAAACACAGTGAAGACAGTCTTTATCAAGTGGAGAAAATATGGCACAACAGTTACAGTACCAAGAACTGGACATCCCTCCAAAGACTAGAAGAAAACTGGTCAGGGAATCTGCCAAGAGGTCTACAGCAACATTAAAGAAGCTGCAGGAATATCTGGCAAGTACTAGCTTTGTAGTACATGTGACAACAATCCTCTGTGTTCTTCATATATCTGGGCTATGGGGAAGAGTTTCAAGACAGAAGCCTTTTCTTACAAAGAAAAACATCAGAGCCCGGCTATATTTTGCAAAAACACACCTGAAGTCTCCCAAAAGCATGTGGGGAAATGTTTTATGGTCTGTTGAAACCAATGTTTAACTTTTTGGTCATAATTTCAAAAGATAGGTTTGGCAGAAAAACAACACTGCACATCACCAAAAGAACACCATACCCACAGTGAAGCATGGTGGTGGCAGCATCTTTCTTTTGGGGCTGTTTTTCTTCAGCTGGAACAAGGGCCTTAGTCAAGGTAGAGGGGATTATGAACAGTTCCAAATACCAGTCAATATTGGCACAAAACCTTCAGGCTTCTGCTAGAATGCAGAACATGAAGAGGAACTTCTTCTTTCAGCATGGCAAGGACCCAAAGCATACATCCAAATCAACAAAGGAATGGCTTCACCAGAAGAAGATTAAAGTTTTGGAATGGCCCAGCCAGAGCCCAGACCTGAATCCGATTGAAAATCTGTGGGGTGATCTGAAGAGGGCTGTGCACAGGAGATGCCCTCGCAATCTGACAGATTTGGAGTGTTTTTGCAAGGAAGGGTGGGCAAATATTGCCAAGTCAAGATGTGCCATGCTGATGGACTCCTACCCAAAAAATTATGCTGTAATAAAATAAAAAGTTGCTTCAACAAAGTATTAGTTTAAGAGTGTGCACACTTATGCAACCATATTATTTTATTTTTTGATTTTTTTTACTTCCCTCCCCTAAAAGATTTCAGTTTATTTTTCAATTGAGTTGTACAGTTTATAGGTCACGTTAACGGTGGAAAAAGTTCTGAAATGATTTATCTTTGTCTTTGTTTTCCACTGTATACCTGTGATTGAAATCTGCCTTTAAACTCCACTGAAAAACTGTGTGCGTGGACACATTGGGGGTTATTTGCAAAAGGCAAATCCACTTGAAAGTGCACTTGGAAGTGCAGTCGCTCTAAATCTAAGAGTGGAAGCTCTGCTGATTTTATCATCCAATCATGAGCAAGCTAGAATGCTGTTTATTTTCCTTGCATATCCCCCTCGGATCTACAGCGACTTTACTTTCAAGGGCACTTGCAGTGCAAAGTGGATTTTCCTTTAGTAAATAACCCCCAGAGTCTTTTATTGTGGTGCATTGAGCTAAAATGCCCATTTAGAAGCAGCAGTGTGCAAGAGGCCAATTTTCCCAAGTGTGCATCGAATAAATTACTTGGCTTCAAGACTGCAAGGTTTTTATGCTGGTCCCATAGAACGCTGCTTTTTTTTTTGTTTTATATATTTAGTGTTTATAGAATTGTTGCTTATAGCAGTAGAAAACATTTGTGGCGATAAAGCTGCCTGTACAGTGAGATTTTATTGTACGGTCACCAGAGGGCGCCAGAGTACTTTTGGAAGAATAATATATCCAGTCTGAAATCAGCCACTTTTACAATTAGGTAGAGTTTATCATTCAGATTCGTTTGAGTTGTGGAACTGCTATACAAAGCCAGATGGAATTATCATAAAATAAAATAAAAATTGGGGTATTAATACCCAAATTAAAATGTAACTTTTTTTTCAAACTTTTCTTTAGTTTATAATTAAAGGCAAAACTTTATTTTTTTTCAATTTTGGATAGAGTGGAGAAGGATTAGAACACCTGCCAGTTTTTATTGCTGTCTGTGCCCCCAAAATATGGAAATTCACCCTTTTTTATATTTGTCCTTTTTACCATTATCATTGAAAGTAATAAAAGGCAAATCTATCAATGGGGGCACTAGTACTGGTGACCTGGGATTCCCTTCATTTGCAGGGATTTCCTCTCACTTCCCATTTGGCTATGGGACAAGAAGTGAAGGGAAATCTCTGAAATGGGACACAGATGGCAAAAAAAAAAAAAAAATCTGACAGGGGTTATAACCCTTTCTTACTCCAAAATGAAAAACAAGTTTTGCCTATAGTTTTACTTTAATTTCATTCAAACTTTTAAGACTTAACTGATATTGTTTTAGATGAACCTCCCACAAAGCACAATGTATTGTATATCAAATTAATTTCCTGTTCCTCTTAAATCTCCAGCACACACTGGGGCAAGGCTAAAACCTCTCTTGACTTGGAGGTTATCAACAGTAACAACGCTTGAGCTGATATTTAGCCCCCGTTCACGCTAGTGCAATTTTTTTTTATTTTTTGTTTTATATGCATTTTCTGTCGCACTGCAATGCATCACAATAAAAACCAATAAAAATCTATTTTTTCTCCAGCTTCTTTCGGAGCGCATGAAAATGGCATTTTTGGTGCATCACTGCTGCTTATTTTTTTTATTTATTTATTTTTGCTTAACCGACCAACTGTTGTCATTATACTGTGGCAAGTTGGCACGGCTGCGCAAATCTCCATAGGTGTACGTGGACCGTTTTAAAGTGGTTGTAAACCCTTTACAACCACTTTTTGCTACAGGTAAGCCTATAATGAGGCTTACCTGTAGCTACCCTGCATAACTCCTAAAGCTGCACAGTTTAGGAGATATCCGCTGTATCTGCATGTGCCGGCACATACTTGCCGTTGCTTCAGTTAGTGTGCCGTTACCGGCGGCTCCCGCACACATGCACGGGAGTGACCTGGAACTAACTCCCGGAACGATGTTGCCGGGGATATGAGGACTTCTGCGGGAGCTTCGATCTAAGGTAAGTAATTCATATTGAGCTAGTATGCAATGCATACTAGCTCATTAAGCCTTTGTCTTGCCCAAGCCGATGCGTGTGGCCTGCGGCCGCAATGTCTGCTGGCCACCCACAATTGCTCCACAGAGAGCCAGAACGAGGATCTGTCAATGTAAACTAACAGATCCCTGTTCTGACAGGGAAGTAGAGAGATATTGTCTATTCCTAGTAATCAGGGACAGCGATCTCCTCCTACTCCCTCTCAGTCCACTCCCCCCACAGTTAGAGACACTTCCCTAGGGAACACTTAACCCCTTGATCACCCCTAGTGTTATCCCCTTCACTGCCAGTGTCATTTACACAGTAATCAGTAGCTATTTTTAGCTCTGATCACTGTATAAATGTCACTGATCCCCAAAAAAGTGTCAAAAGTGTCCGATCTATCCGCTGATATGTCAGTCCAGTCCAAAAAATGAATTCTAAAAATGCAATAACTATATCCGCTATTTTGTTGACGCTATAACTTTTGCGCAAACCAAACGCTTATCGCGTCCTTTTTTTTTTTTTTTTTTTTTTTTACCCAAAAATATGTAGAATATGTGAAAAAAAAAAGATGAAGACATTTTTTGGGGATATTTATTATAGAAAATCATACCCAATAAAAATAAATAAATGAATGAAAAACAAATTTCTTCATCAGTTTAGGCCAATATGTATTCTGCTACATGTTTTTGGTTAAAAAAAAAAAAAAAAAAAACCCAAATGAGCGTATATTGATTGGTTTGCACAAAAGTTATAGCATCTACAAACTATGGGAATATATAATATATATAATATAATTTTTTTTTTTTAATGGCAGCGATAAGCAACTTTTAGTGGGACTGCGAATTTGCAGCAGACATTCAAGACACTGATGCTTTTGACCCTTTTTGGGGGACCAGTGATACTAATACAGTGATACTAATACAGTGATCAGTGCTAAAATATATATATATATATATGCGCTGTCACTGTACTAATGACACTGGCAGGGAACGGGTTAACATCAGGTAACACCAATGTGTGCCTGACCAGTGCTTTACTACTGTGGGGGAGATGCTTGTACTAGAAGGCATGGATCAGTGCCCCTGCTTAGCAGAGACACAGGATTCATGCCTTCTGTAGTAGCAGGATGGCAATCTGCCTTGTTTACATACCTCCATTCTGCCTGTGTACCGAAACATCGGTGAGTGCCAGTGGACATTGAGTCCGTTGTACCTGCCGATCAGCTCTCTGTGTCTAATCACAGCGGGAGCATGGCGGTGGTGTGCACGCCCCAGACCGGGAAGTGCATAATTTGCTATTATGTATCGCATACTAGCACGTTATTCAATACTTACCTTGGAACAAAGCCTTCCAGCGGTGTGGTGTCACTGCTGAGAGGGCTGACATCCTCTCTTGGGTTTTCGTCCACGTTCGCACGCTCCAGCTATGCGATTGGCTAGAGCTGGGATGACGTTGCACGGGAGCCCTCGGTTCTGGCATGAATTTCTGAAGATCCTGGCAAGGTATGCTGGGCCTTTCAGAACGCATGCACCGGTGATGTAACTGGTTGCATCCAGGGTGATTATCTCCTAAACCGTGTACGTTTAGGAGATATTCATTTTACCTACAGGTAAACCTTATTATAGGCTTACCTGTAGGTAAATATCACCAAGCAGGCTTTACTACCACTTTAATATATGTAACGGCACTAGTGTGAACATAGTCGTAGAGCATTTTCATTAGTTTGTGGATGAGGAGTGGAGCTCCAAGAAAACAAAGCTGTAGTGTGTGCCCGAGACTGAAGGGGATTGTCTGATGCACAAGAAAGGAATTTTAAGTATGAAAGAGGCATTTGTAGGCACCGAATTACCTGTGCACTTAAAGTGGTTCTAAAGGCAGAGGGTTTTTTACCTTATTAATTCTATGCATTAAAGTATAACTAAAGGAAGGGCAAACTTGGTTTTGTATAGACTGGAGAACATCTGTCAGTTTATTGCTGCCTGTGCCCCCCTTAGGGAGATTCACCCTTTCTATTTGTCCTGTTTATCATTATCATTGAAAGTAAAGGGAAAACACAAATTCTGGGGTGTCCCCAGAAAAGTAATAGTGGGGACACTAGTTATGGTGACCTGGGGGTTCCCAAAGAACTCCCTTAACCGCTTAAGGATCGCCTCCTGCACATTTACGTTGGCAGAATGGCATGGCTGGGCACATCAACGTACAGGTACATTGCTCTTTAAAAGCATATTTCTTTGTTTCTGTGACAAAATTATGCAAATTATTATATTTTTTTCATAAATTTTGGCCACAATTTATACTGCTACATGTCTTTGGTAAAAATAACCCAAATTAGTGGATATTATTTGGTCTTTGTGAAAGTTAGAGAGTCTACAAGCTGTGGTGCGAATTGCACAAAATTGGTCACATCTGATGTACTGGTGGCCTATCTCGCTTCTTGTGACCCGAACAAGCCAGGAAAGTAGAAATACCCCCCAAATGACCCCTTTTTGGAAAGTAGACATTCCAAGGTATTTAGTAAGAGGCATGGTGAGCTTTTTGATGTTGTCATTTTTTTCCCACAATTCTTTGCAAAATTAAGATTTTTCATTTTTAAATTTTTTTTCCACAAAATTGTCATTGTAATAGGTTATTTCTCTCACATGGCATGTGTATACCACAAATGACACCCCCAAAAAAATTCTGCTACTCCTCCTGAGTATTACAATACTACATGTGTGGGACTTTTTCACAGCCTGGCCACATAGAGAGGCCCAACATGCAGGGAGCGCCATCAGGTGTTCTAGGAGCATAAATTACACATCTAACTTGTTGACTACCTATTACACTTTTGAAGGCCCTGGAGCACCAGGACAATGACACGTGACACTGATGACAGATGGCACTGATACATGGCAATGATGACACTTATACGTGGCACTGATGACAGGTGGCACTAATATGTGGCACTGATGAAAGATGGCACTAATACGTGGCACTAATACGTGGCACCGATGACGCGTGACACTGATGACAAATGGCACTGATAAGTGGCATTGATGACACGTGACACTGACAACAGATGGCACGTGACACTGACAGGTGGCACTGATGACAAATGGCACTGATGACAGATGGCACTGGGGACAAATGGCACTGACAACAGGTGGCACTGGGGACAGATGGAACTAACAGGTGGCACTGGGGGCAGGTAGCACTGGGGTAGATGGCACTGGGGCGGATCGCACTTTTTTTTAAATTTATTTTTCCACTTACGGCCGCTGCAGCCGTTCATCTCTCCCCTCTCACACGCTGTCTGTGTGAGGAGGGAGAGCGGCGCTGAGAGATGATCTCATATGTTTACATATGAGATCATCTCCCATTGGACACGCCGATCGTGCGGTAAACGTCTGCTGTGATTGGCCGTTTACAGCGATCTGTGTTTGCCTGTCTCCGGGGGACACGGCAAACACAACTTCCCCGATGCGCGCCCGCGGTGGCGCGCATTGTGGAAGTAAACACCAGGACGTCCAGGGACGGCCTCCCGGACGAAAGCGCCTGCTCTTTAGCCGTCATTCGGCTATAGGGCGGGCGGGAAGAGGTTAAGAGCTATGGGCCTTTTGACGTCGCTTCCGCCCTGCAATGGTATGGAGCCTGGTGGGGGCCATCTTCCCCTCACTCAGCTCCATACCACACAGGCAGAAAATACAATTGCCTCCGCCACTACTGACAGCTCCGGTAAGCGGCGGAGGGCACCATAGCACGCGGGAGGGGGGCCTCTCCTGCCACCGATAAAAGTGATCTTGAAAATCCACCGCAGAGACCACTTTTATCTGAAAGCTGACTACCCGCTGAAGAAGAGATTACTGGGGATATGGCAGCGAGCTGCTGCCTTATCAACGACATTCCTCTTCAAAATGCCGATGTATAAAGGCGGCGGGCGGTCGGTAAGTGGTTAAAACAAGTAATTAATCACCTCTGTAGCTATAGGCATTGTGGAGAAAATCATATTCAAAGTTTACAACAAAGGCATGGAAATCTCATCTACTGTATTTCCTGTGAAGTACAGAATCTTATCAGACTGTTAGTATTTTTAATATAAACACACAGCAGGCGTTTACAAGCTGTTGAAGCCATAACACACCACTGCTGAGATCTTTGTGGATACATTACTTCACTCCAAGTCTTGGTACAGATGCATTTAAGCAATAGATTTACTTGAGAAAGCTTCCAAACCTGATAGGTTCACTTCACAACAGTAATGCAACATAATGTAACCTTATCACTCCATTGTACTTTGAAACTGGATTGCAACATATAACAGTTGCTCCTTACACTTTGAGGAATCTAAGTTTTTATAAGAAACTAAAACTACAGTAACTTTTGTGTGACCAGCTGGGATTTTTTATGTCAACTTCCTGCAGTGGTAAGCAATGTTCTCAGATGCACAATCAGCTTGCTTAGTCAAGTAAATTGGTTGCTCAAACTTTAATCACTCCACGTGATCTTATATTGCTAGTTGTATTTTTGTAAGGGGTCTTTTTCACTGTGTGTGTATAAAAACGTATGAAAAAACGCTCAGATTTGATGTGTATTTAAATCAGTTTTAGGTACCTTGATATCAGTTAATATGCATTTTTTCATGCATTTTACCCTATATCCTGTAGCAGCTCGACCTTTTACCTTTTGTTGGTCATGGGTTGTGTTGTTTTTAGGGCAACTTTATCCACATCCAGAAAGAATCAAGTTGTAGAGTAGTTACAGGATACGTTATACAATTAGATCTATTTTATTTGTTCTCTATCAAGAAATGCATTTACAGATCTATACATTTTGTTAAATGATGTATTGGCAAGGTGGATCCTTGGTTATAGATGCATTTAAAAGTTTAGCCTATACAAGGCAGTGTGTGTAGGAAAGGGGGCAGTTTGTACAGGAAGGGGGTGTAGGGTTAAAGGGGGGCAGTGTATACAGGAAGAGCGGTGTAGGGTTAAAGGGGGGGCAGTGTATACAGGAAGGGGGTGTAGGGTTAAAGGGGGGGCAGTGTATACAGGAAGGGGGTGTAGGGTTAAAGGGGGGCAGTGTATACAGGAAGGGTGGTGTAGGGTTAAAGGGGGCCAGTGTATACAGGAAGGGTGGTGTAGGGTTAAAGGGGGCCAGTGTATACAGGAATGGTGGTGTAGGGTTAAAGGGGGGCAGTGTATACAGGAAGGGTGGTGTAGGGTTAAAGGGGACCAGTGTATACAGGAAGGGTGGTGTAGGGTTAAAGGGGGCCAGTGTATACAGGAAGGGTGGTGTAGGGTTAAAGAGGTACAGAGATTAAAATTAAAAAAGATGGATCGCTAGTGCAATATGGAAATAGTTCCAAGGTCCAGGGTTAAGGGGTTCTCGTCTGCATCAGTGTGGACAGCCAGCTGTAGAGAGCAGAAGCAACTCTGTGGATATGGATGTGGGAGAGAGAGAGGAGCGGTGCCACTCTGAGTGCAGTATGTCAGTTAAAATTCAATGTTTAATAAAAGTAAGATCAACTCACATTTTGGTGAGATATAATGTACATAAGTAGCTTGGTCTTCTGTAGTACAGCTGGGCAGCGGTGGTGGTCAGCAGTTCCCGGCAGCTCCTGAGGCTAAGACAGTCACACAATAAGCACATCAGTGGTGATGGATGGGAGGCGTGGTCGAGCTCACGTTCAGAGCATGCGCGCTCCTTCATTAGGCTTAGTTCAGAGTGTTCCATCATATGCCTGATGAAGGCGCATGCATGCTCCCAACGTGAGCTCGACCACACCTCCCATCCATCACCGCTGACGTGCTTGTTGTGTGACAGTCTTCATCCTTGGAGCCTCGGGAACCACTGGAGCCGCTGGGAACTGCTGACCACCATCGCTGCCCAGCTGGACTGCTATGCCATGTACATTATATCTCACCAAAATGTGAGTTGATCTTACTTTTATTAAAGTGGTTGTTAACCCCCCCAAAAAAAAACAAAAAAACTGCAAGACAAAGGCATAATGAATCATCACAAATTATTTACCTGAGATCGCAGCCCCCGCAGTGGTCCTCGTTCACCGCTCCGGCGGCAGACATCGTTTCCGGAGTTACTTCTGGGTATTGCGGGCTCCAGCGCTGTGATTGGCCGAAGCTGTGATGACATCACTCCCACACATGTGCGCGGGAGCCACCAGTAATGACACAGGCTTACTGAAGCAATGGCACGTACTTCGTTGCTTCAGTGCGCTTGTGCCAATGACGTCGGCACATCCAGATACAGTGGATATACGGGGTAGCTACAGGTCAGCCTAATTATAGGCTGACCTGTAGCAAAAAGTGGTTGTAAAGGGTTTACAACCACTTTAAACATTGAGTTTTAACTGGCATACTTCTCTCTCTCTCTCTCTCTCTCTCTCTCTCTCTCTCGTTTATGGTTAAAGGGAGCAGTGTATACAGTAAGGGTAGTGTAGGGTTAAAGGGGGGGGGGGCACAGGTAGCTGGTCTTGCCTAGGGTGCAAAATAGTCTAGCACCGGGCCCTACTTCTCTGCCACTTTGTGTAGAAGGCAGAGCAAGGAAACTGCCTGGTACTTCTTGGTATATTGATACACGAGCCCATCTGACAGTGCTGATACTTGAGCCATATCTGTCACATTAGTGCAAAGAAAGTATTGTACAAAGCAGCAGGGAAGGAAAGGTAAGTATATGCACATGCGGAGGTGTCCAGTAAAGTTAAAAGCTTTGCTGGGCATCTGCAAAGTACTGGTTTACTTTAAAGCGTATATTAACCCAAAACAAACATTTCATGCATTGCTACAACCCTTAGTTGCAGCGACTGCATTTGTTTTCTTCAAGCTTTTCCCTTTATCTTTACCCGGTAACACTACAAAAAAGGCTACTTTCAGATTGGGGCCTTGTGGGCATCGGCGGTAAAGCAGCGCTATATTTAGCGCCGATTTACTGTAGTTTTAGTGGCGTTATTCGGCTGCTAGCGCAGTGGTTTTAACCCCCCCTTATCGGTCGAAAAAGGCTTAAAACTGCCGGCATAGCGCCACTTCAAGGACGATATGCCGGCAGTTTAGAGGCACTGCCCCATTGTTTTCAATGGGAATGGGGCGCTTTAGGAGCGGTGAATACACCTCTCCTACATTACTCCAAAGATGCGGCTTGTACCGTCCTGCAAGTGCACCACTCCAGTGTGAAAGCACTCGGGCTATCACACTGGAGACACGGGAGAGGTGCTATACAGGCACTCATTTCAGTGCTGTAGCGCCTGTAAGGCGACTCGGTGTGAAAGTAGCCAAACACACTTCCTGTCCCTGGGTGACTGTGCTCACTTCTCCTCAGTATTTATGGAGGGAGTCATGGTTGCCACCCAGCCTGGATTTCAAGCATGTCTGCCTTTATGCATCTCAAATACTTGGGGCATGATAGGATTTGTAGTATTCTGACAAGATTATTGGGTATTTTCTGTACTTGCTAAAAATGTTTTTAGCCAGAAAAATAAAATCGAATGCAGCCACCACATCTAAAATGTTACATTTATCTAAAATAATAGATTTTTGTTCCTGGGCTTAGTTATGCTTTTGGGTACAGAGGAAACTTTCATTAAAGTAGATGTAAAGCCTAAGGCAGGGAAAGGCAACCTCTGGGAGGTGGAGATCTACCTGAACAACATGAAAGAGATCAGTCGATAGAGCAATGGACCATGTCGGTAGAGCAGTGGATGGTGGTGTCAGTTGGTGGAGCAGCAGACGGTGGTGTCAGTTACAATTTTAAGGAGCCTTTTGGGGGGGCTCTGGTAAAACATCAAGGGTCTCAACAGACTCAAGAGACTGACAGAGCTTCGCAGTTTCATTCTCTGCAGCCTCCGCTGCACTGGACAGTGAATGAAAAGGAAGTGCTCTGTGCTGAGCGACATCTTCATTCACAAACTGAAGCATAGTAAACAGTTTACCGTGCTTGTTTTCGGTACTGATTACTGGCTGTTCATTCCGAAAAGGAAGGGGTCAATAAATTACATATTTACTGGCCCAATCTCTCGTTCTATATCCTTAAACATCCCCCACAGCAGCTTGCAGGAGAGGAGGGGAGGCGGCAGCACTGGGGTGTGGGGGGGCTTCCAAGGGGGCACAAAGGGGGGCCAGACGACAGAAGAAAGAGGAACCTGGAGAGAAAGGTCAGCATTTAGTGGAACCGATCGGCTGCAGCAGCTGAATGCAGGCAGGGGGGAGAGGAGGAGAAGCCCCATTCACACCTCAGCGTTTTGTAGCTTGAAGCCTGAAACTCCAAAAGGCTGAAGGAGGAAAAAGAATCAATTATTCTCTATGGAGATGGTTCACATCTCCACTCCATGTCATCTGAAGCTCTGGGGCTTTTTTTGTAGCTCAATTTGGGCAGATTTGGGTGTTTTTTTGGGGGGGCTTTTTATATCGGTGACCTTTTGACCTGTACAAAAAAAGTGGTAAAAATTGGACGACTTTCTGACTGACAATGAAATGCTCAGGTGTAATTTTCACATATCTCTGACCCAAAAAATGTGATCCACTGTGACGGCTAACAGATGGCTGGGAAGAATTTTGTTGCCTGCTCACCGCCAGTGTTAGCCCTCAAAAAGCCACACCCTATTACCTTGAATTTGCTGCAACAGGGGTTTAATTTTTGCCATAAAGCACCATGGCAAGTGTACAGTTGCAGTTGGTGGGAGGCAGTAAAACCGCAGATCAACCCACATGCTTTTACCGCCCCCCGGGCTGAGTGTCTAGCCAAGCCATGACTGAATGACACCAAGAGCCAGTCCACACCATAGAAACGCAGTCCGGATGTGTTCTGCATGCGCATTTTTGATGCAGTTCAGTGCATCCCCCCCCCCCCCTATTTTTTTTCTTAACTTAAATAAGTGTTCCAGTGCATTGTTAGTGCGTTCCGGTGCGTTTTACAGCCTAAGTTTACTAAGGCTGGGTTTCCACTATTACAACCACAAAGTCGCGCAATTTTGCCGCAATTTTTTACCGCGTCTTGAAGCAATGCCTATGTATGCTTGAGGTCTATGGATCTCAAGTCGCATCAAATTGGAACCATTGTAATGCAGGGACTACTTTGAAGTTGCACAGATATGAACTGTACTCATTGGAAATCATAGGGTACGACTTGTCGTGATTTTTCAGTCCCAAATCGCATGAAAAGTCGCACTAGTGGAAACCGAGCCTAAAGCACAATGTATCATGTCTGCTGTTCTGTAATTGTCTAGCGGTCAAATGTGGCAGTTTCCTTATTAGCAAAGAGCAGTATGGAATTATCTAAAATGTTCAAGGCTCACGATTAATATTCCAAGACTTGCAGGTGAGCTAGTCCAATTATCTTCTTTCAAAAACATGAACATTGTTGATTTGGGACAGAGCCACATTTTGCGATACCTTACACAAGGATGTACTGTGTATACAGTTTGTTGTACAGTTAGAAGCTGGCAAGGAAACACTGCACTGCCTTCCCATTGTTTTATATACCCAGATTTACTATGTCATACAAGTCAGTCTTTTAACTTGAACAGGATACACATAGGAAATCCTTCTAATTTAGGGGTGATTAAATCTCTCACAAGAACCCGGTATGATGAAAATAATGTTTTATGGGAATTTCCTGATTAAGGATTGTATTGTTCACGCATGCATTGTATTGCTGTGAAGACAAGCGCTCAGCAGTACAATCTTTTTTTTAATTTCTTTTAAAATAGAAATATGAAAGTGATGGATGTGATGTGAATAGTATCATCAGTGTGTTTCTATGTATAGTGTGTTATTTTATATATATATATATATATATATATATATATATATATATATATATATATATATATATATATACACAGTGGTCTGTGGACCACAAGAAACTTTGGGTGGTCCCAGAGGTTCTGCTGCAAATCAACATTATGGCAGATGTGTACCACCCTATGCTGTTTCCAGAGTTATTCTCGATGTGCACTGAAAGCCAATACTGTCAGCGCGCATCGATACCCCGTGCCTCCTCTGTAGTTCCAGCTCCAATGAACTCAGGAACTCAGGGGGAAGCACCGGGAGTAGTGCAGAAAGCGGGGGGTGAAGGAGGGGACTTCCAATGGAAGTCCTGATCACCGAGTGTTGAAGGGAGCACGGAGCTCGATCACATGGCTGGATAAGAGGGTGAGGTCTAATGATGAGTCTGTAAATGCGATGCAGGGTGGGGTTTCAGAGAGTCGGAGCATTGTGTGAATAAAGCATGTATTTGCTGGTCACATATGTGGTTTATGCTCGTTGCTTAGTAATGCTCTACAGCAGCCTTGCTTTTCTTTCTCATTGTAAGTAAACCACCAGTTTACCTCTTGACTGAAAACAATGTATTCTCTATACAAGTGGTCTCCAACCTTTCAGACCTCATGGACCACTAAAACGCCTAATTTTCATTCCCACGGACCACTAACATGAATTTTACTTATTCACACAATACTCCGACTCTCTGCCCCACCACCCCTCGCACTCTGCATCACACTTGCACAGACTCATCATTGGACCTCACCTTCTTATCCAGCCATGTGATCGAGCTCCGTGCTCCCTTCAACAGTCTGTGATCAACGCTGCCATTGGAAGTCCCCCTCCTTCACTCCCCGCTTTCTGCACTTCTGGCACCTCCCTCTGAGTTCACAGGAGCTGGAACTACAGAGGAGGCACGGGGTATCAATGCGCACTGACAGTATTGGATGTCAGCGCACATTGAGAATAACTCTGGAAATGGCATTGGGCGGTACATATCTGCCATAATGTTGGTTTGCAGCAGAACGCCTGGGGCCACCAAAATCTTCTCGTGGTCCAAGCCCATAGACATGGGTTTATGGTTGCTCAGTCCAAATATTTTAAGCCAAATGGGACTCTGATCTCAAGTCTATGGTGACTGGCAGATATCTGCCATCCAACAGCTTTTGGGGGTCAACTGTCTCTCTGATATACAGGTAGCAGCCAGAGGAGGAAATCTGTATATGTTATTATTTTTACACGATTTATATAGTGCCAAATGTTTGAGACAGTACAGTTACAATACAATTTGATACAAAAGGGTTAGGGAAGTTCTTGTGAGAGCCTACAAGTTAAAGGGAGAAGCGAGTGATACAAAAGGTAATAGTGGTTTGGGGGGGGGGGGGGGGGCGGCGGGTGATGGAGAAAGTAAGATTCCAGTTGTAAGGTAGAGGTAGGATAGTTTTCCCTAACAAATTTGGGCTTTCCAGAATCACCTAAAGGCAGACAGAGTAGGAGATAGCCGGATGGATTGGGGTAAGAAGTTCCAAAGGATGGAAGAGGCTCTGGAGAAATCCTGGAGGCAAGTGTGGGAGGAGGTGATGAGGTGGATGAAGAACAGGAGGTCTTGGGAGTAGCAGAGGACAGTTGAGTAATATTTTGGGATGCCATACAGTAATTAAAAACTACAATGATCCATATGAAATTACTTTTAATAAACAGACACTTACCAGTCGAGAAATCTATCACTGTCATCACCCAGGCCAGTTTTTCGCCGGTCTTTGGGTCCACACACCACCATCTTGGATGTGGGAAGCTGGCTGCGACTTCCCGTTTTTTTTTTTTTTAAAGCCAGGCTCCCAATGCGCATGCGTGAGTTTGTACTGCACTTTTAGAATGGTCCTGCAGTCTCCTAGACTGTGCAGTGTGACCCAGAAGGTTGCAGGCGGTTGAGGGGGGCCAACTTTTTTCATTTAAGTCTATGGTAACGTTCCATAAATATGCCTGTAGCATATACAAGGTTTAAATATGCCTGTAGCATATACAAGGTTTTTATGGTGCGTTTAACAAGCGCTTATCAAATATCAGCGAGTTGTAAAAAAAACACTTCCCCCTTAATAATAAAAAATCTTTTTAACATGTGGTAAACACGTCCAAAATGCCCATAAAGACCCCTTTCACACTGGAGACGTTTTTCAGACGCATTAGCACTAAAAATAGCACCTGTAAAGCGCCTGAAAAAAGCCTCACGCTGGGTCGCTGCGCTGAGGGGATGTCAAAAATCCTGCAAGCAGCTTCTTTGAGGTGCTTTAGAAGCGGTGTAGACACCGCTCCTAATGCGCCCCTGCCCATTGAAATCAATGGGCAGTGGCGCCAAAGCGGGTGCTTTTAACCCTTTATTCGGCCGCTAGGGTGGGTTAAAAGTGTTGCAATAACTACAGTGTGAAAGGGTTCTAAAGGATAAGCTCACCTTTTTGGGAAAATGTTCACACTGCTGCAGCCATTCCCCAATCTATTGCCTCTAGTGACAGTGATTCTGGATCTTCTCCCCTAACTTGATGTCACAATATTTTTTTTTTATTTTTTTTAATGCAGCCGCGTGGGGCTCCACCCACACTGCCTCGTCATTCGTTCAGAGTTCTGTTAATGACTGAATTACAAGTACTGACAGTCTTTTCAGCTGACCTACCAGGGTGCTGTTGATAGGTAGTTTTATTGAGTTTTCCTGGCAGTAACTGCTTGTCCGTACAAGGTACGAGCAAACAGCTTATACTGACAGTCTGCAGGAGTCCTTTTATTACACTGTCGATTTGTTGATTGCGTGGGAAAAGCTTTGCAGGCTCTTGGGGGGGGTTGAAAACCAATGTCCATTTGATCCCACTAACCATTAGAACATTGAGACAAGGTACAATTGATCTGTTTTTAAACAAAGCAGCAGTTAAATAATATATTCATGAAATACAAGTTAAGCCCCGTCTTTTAGTGTGATTGTGCATCTGTGATGGAAACAAAAGCCTTTGGTGTGTTGGTTGCTAGCCAGCATTTTCTGTTGCTCCACAAACCATGTGCAAAGGAAAACTGGTTCCTTTCATTGCTGTCTACGATTTAGTGCGGTTGCTACGAACACCCACTCAGGAACAGATCTCTGGACATTCTTGGTATATTAATTCCAGCGGCAGCCAAGTCCGGGAGTAATCTTTCTTGGCACAGCGTAATGTGAAATGTAACTCCTTCATTTTCCGGAGTGGAAAGATTGTAAAGTCTGGGAAGAACTTCATGCAGAAGCTGAATAATCCTCCTTTTTATGCAAAGATTAAAAAAAGAAAGACTAATAACATTAGGACTTTAATTTCCTTGGTTTTATTTTGGATAGTCTGTAGTCAAAACATTGTTTACTATAGGGATTAGACTTGTACTAAACACTACATCCAGATAGTCTTTACATGCGGAAGATATCACAAAAACCGCCCTATGTCTCCTCTGTAAATACTCTTGACTCTTTTCAGTAGTATTTAGGGCTGGTTCACACCACATGCAGTGTATTTTTATTTATTTTTTATTCACCAAAAATGCATGAACAGCAGATTGTCCGAATTTTAATGGCGAAGTTCACACCATTGCAGTGCGTTCCAGAATAGTCAACAAAAATAGAACATGCTGCATTTTTTTTCTGCAATGAACTGCACTGCAATGTGGCAAAACACACCGGATTGCATTACAGCAAAAATAAATAAACGAGAAAACTTTAAAAAAAAAAAGAGAAAATTGCACCAAAGCTTGTTCAAAACGCACCAGATCTTATTTTTTTTTAAAAAGCATCACAAACGTGCATGCAGAAACGTGTCTGAAAAGACAAAATGAAAGGCGTGCACACCTAGTGCATTACCAATGACAATTTAATGAATGATAAATTCGTAAAAAGTGGGTACACGCAAAAGGCAACTCTCAATTGAGCCATGAAAAATCACATGACATGCAGGCAGGAGCAAAGATTTTCAATTTCTATCACCCAATGCCTGGGACATGCAGTTCAGGTCACCGGGCAAGAAGTTTTTTTTATATATTTTTTTTTTTTTGCAAATATCACTTTATTAATATTTTGAGCGTCAAAGACACACATGGGGAGAGCCCCAAAACAAACAGTAACAGATATAACAAAGGAAAAAAAAAAGAGGTCGCAGCCTCACAAACATGCCGTACAGATATTAGCCCGGGAACATATAAATGATCAGCAAAAAATGTCCTATCTACTAGCCGCAGGGGGTTGAACCCCCCTGGCCAGGACCAATCAGGGTGCCCCCTGCCTCTTCATAAGAAACAATCCTGCCGAGGCCTAACCTAGCGCCTCGGCATAAGGTCATCAGGAGCAGGTTCGGAGCTGCGGCCAAGAGAGAGAGCGGAAAGAGGGCGGAGAGAGAGGGGGGGGGGGAGAGGAAAAGTCAAGGGTAGGGGGCGATGGGTATGGGGGGGGGGGGCGGGGTGGGATTGGCATCACCTACTCGGCCGCCAGGTGCCAGTAGCAATAGAATCAACGGCCCAATAGAGCTTTGCCCTCATCTGAGTACACAAATGCGTTCCAGAGAGACCAAGTCTTTCGATACGTCTCTTGTCGATCCTGGGCCGTAAGCACCAGGTCTTCCAGTTTATTTATATCCTCCACCTTCCTTATCCACATCGCCGCCGAAGGCGGTGTTTGCTGTTTCCAAAGCAAGGGGATACAGGACTTGGCCGCGTTCGTTAAGTGACGTAGTATCGACCGCGCGTATTTCTTAGGGGGTAAATCCGAAACATGCAGTAGGAAAAAGGCTGGATCATTAGGGATTCGCCATTCGGTAAATTTTTGAGAGATGGACCGGACCGCGGCCCAAAACTCCGACAATTTAGGGCAGGACCAGAAAACATGAAAAAGTGTGCCCCGTCCTTCACAACAGCGCCAGCAACACTCAGACGTGTCAGGGTAGATGGTGTGAAGGCGACTAGGCGTCAAGTACCACCGGACCAGAATTTTATAGTTTGTCTCTTGCATTTTGGTGCAAATCGAGGACCGCAGAGTGAACCGCAGTATGTTGTTAACTTGTTTTTGTGTAAAGGTGCAGCCCAGGTCCGTTTCCCATTTAGTGAGACCGGCGATATGTGGTGGTTGTGCAGGTGTATTGAGTAGAACGTACATTTTAGAAAGGGTTCGGGAGGTCGGTTCAGTGTCAGAACAGTATTCCTCAAAAGCAGTGAGTGGTCTGGTATAGCCTGGGGGGTTCGGGAGAGAATGGAGAAAATGGTGGAGGCGACAGGCGTTCCAGAAATCCAGACGATACGGACCGAAAGGGTCCATAAGATCCGGGATGGAAGTCCAGCTACCCCGTAGTACAAACTGAGAGGCCGTAGAGAGATTGTTGTCCCGTAACGGTCGAAATTGTGCCTGTGATAGACCCGGTGGAAAGCAGGGATTACCTAGGATCGGAGTCAATGGTGACTCTGTTGTCGTCAGGGACTGTTTCAGCGCCGCCTTTGCGCCTTGATAGATCGTGTTGCCTATTAGGGGGTGGGATTTCATCGCTCGTGGCAGTGCTTTGTGGCACCAGAGAGCCGACCTCAATGGAATAGAGCTCTGTTGTTGTTCAATTTGCGCCCATAGTTTAGCATCAAGATTGCGACCCCAGTCCAAAATCCTACCCAAGTGGACAGCAGAGTAGTACTGTTTAACATCTGGGAGTGCTAACCCCCCATAATGTTTCGGCAGAGAGAGTTGGGATCGAGGTATCCGAGGTCGCCTCTGGGCCCAGACAAAACGGGTAAACAACGCCTGTACTTGTTTAAAATACATGGGCGGGATTTTAATCGGCAACGCCTGAAAGAGGTACAAAAATTTGGGCAAAATGCACATTTTCAACAGATTGCACCTGCCAAACCAAGAATGGAACCCCTTCTGCCATGAGTCCAGGAGCAGCCTCACCCTAGCCAGGAGAGGGGGGAAATTTCGTGCAAAGAGGTCCGATAAGTCCGAGGGGATGTTAGTCCCGAGATACGTCAGGGTGGTGGATGTCCACTTAAATAGGAAAGTGGACTGCAGATCAGACAGTAAGCGGGGAGATAACAAAAGACCCATCGCTTCCGATTTGGTAAAATTTATTTTCATGTTGGAGAACCTCCCATATTTCTCAAACTCCCGGAGCAAGTTTGGTAACGATATCCCTGGGTTGGTCAGCGTAAAAAGCATGTCATCAGCATAGGCTGAAATCTTATGCTGTGACTGTCCAACTCGCACCCCTTGTATATCAGGGTTGAGCCTGACCAAGGCTAGAAAGGGTTCCAGGGATAACGCAAACAAAAGAGGGGATAAGGGGCATCCCTGCCGTGTCCCATTGGTGATCGGGAAAGGGGTCGAGAGAGTCCCATTAATTTTAACCTGAGCCGTAGGTTCAGAATATACTCCCGCTATCCTATTAAGCATGCGGTCCCCCAGTCCCACATGGCGGAGCACTGCGAACATAAATGACCAGTTCACACGGTCAAAAGCCTTCTCGGCATCCGTGTTCAGCAGGACACACGGGGTTCTTGCAGTTTTCGCCAAATGGATCAGATTGAGAACTTTCGTGGTACTATCACGGGCTTCTCTAGAGGGGATAAAGCCAACCTGATCCAGGTGGATTAAGTGTTGAAGATGGGCAGCTATCCTAGTGGCCAGGATCTTAGTGTAAATTTTCAAGTCTATGTTCAAAAGGGATATCGGCCTGTAACTACCACAGGAAGTGGGATCCTTCCCTTCCTTGGGTATCACCGAGATATGTGCACTCAAAAAATCTCTAGGAAAGCTCCCACCGGAGCCAATTGCATTGAATAGGGTGAGCATGGGCGGACCCAGCAGATCTAATAATTTTTTATAGTACTGCAGGGTAAAGCCGTCTGGGCCCGGGGCCTTCCCCAACTTCATGGACCCCATAGCTCCATGGATCTCCACTAAGGTTATTGGGGACTCCAGCTCTGCTCTGGCCTCGGGTGAAATGGAGGGCATATGGGACGTCCTAATATAATCCGCCATGTCCGACCGCGGTTGGGGGTCAGCCTGGAGATTATAGAGAGCGGAATAAAAACTACGGAATTCCTGAGTGATATCCTGGGGCATAGTGACCCTCTGCCCTCCCGGCGCAACAACATGGGGGATATATGTCAGAAGTTTACGATCTCTTACTAGCCGCGCCAGCAGCCTCCCACACTTGTCCCCCGCCTCGTAGGTCATTTTACGACAGGATTGCATGGCCGCTTTAGCCCTGTAATACAGAATGTCCGTAATTTGTTTCCGCAGAAATTGTACATCGATATCAGAGGAATGTGTATGGGCATGTTTATGTCGGGCTTCTGCTATGTGTAGTTTCTCCAATAGTTGGTCCAAAAGTTTAGTGCGTTCCCGTTTAATCCGTGCCCCATGTTTAATAAGCACCCCCCTGACCACGGTCTTGTGGGCTTCCCAGAGCACCCCCGGATCACAATCCGGAAGAGCATTCTCCCGGAGATAATGACTCAGTGTCGTGGTCACATCTTCCAGAACTTCTGGGATCTGCAGTAAACTTTCATTGAGGCGCCAAAATTTGGTCGCCAGAGGCGGGGTATCAGATAGTCTATAAGTCAAAAAAATCGGTGCGTGGTCCGACCAAGTCCTGTTTCCGATGGAAGAGTGCTCCACAGCATGTAGTTGGGAGTGAGGGATCATGAAATAGTCAATGCGGGTGTAAACCTTATGTACAGAGGAGTAAAATGTATAGTCCCGCTCGCTAGAGTGCTGGAGTCTCCAGACATCAATCAGTTGGGAGTTGTGGAGCGCTTTCGCAACCCGTTTGAGCTGACTGACCGGCAGTGAGGTACGACCAGCCGAGGTGTCTACAGATGGCGATAAGGGAACATTAAAGTCTCCACCCAATAATAACTGACCGGCTCTAAAGCCCTGTAGTTTCTCCATAATTCCCTCCACAAAAGTGGCCTGTAGTTCATTAGGTGTATAGATAGTTGCCAGAGTCACTTGAACTGAGCCAATGAATCCCTTCAGGAACACATAACGGCCAGCAGTGTCTATCAGAGAGGCTTGATGCCTCCACGGGAGTTTGTGGGAGAGAAGAATGGAGACCCCTTTTGACTTGGCCATAGGATTGACAGAGTGGTATGCAAACGGGTAGTGTCTATTGCGGAGGTATGGTAGTGCCTGGGATTTAAAATGCGTTTCTTGTATAAAGGCGATATCCGTGTGCAGCCTTTTCAGGTCCGCCAGTAGAATACGCCGCTTTTCGGGTGTGTTGAGGCCCTTCGCGTTAAGCGATAAAAGGCGGAGGCGCGGTGGGGCCATGATGAGACCAGGGGAACAGGAGAGGATGCCGGGGGAACAGAAATCGGCAAGGAGGGGGGGAAGGGTGGGTGAGGGAAAAGCAGAGGGGAAATGGGGGAGGGGGGGGATCAAAAGGAGAGATAAAGAGAAGAAGAAAGGAAGAAAAGACAAGAATGCAAAGAATTAGAACAGTTATCGGAAACCGGGCCTAGTGCCCTACGTCTCCAGCAAAAATTAAATTAGTTATGTGCATATAGTGCTTCGAGGGCAAACATACCCTCTAGCAGAACATGCTAGCCTATGGGGGGGAGCGAACCGGGCAAGGAAAGCAATATCCAGCCCCCCAAGCCCGCCTCCCACCTTGTAGCATCACCATTGCATAAAGCATAACTCCAAAAAAAGTTGAACACATTAAGAGCAAGAAAACAAAAATTGGCAAAACAGTAAACTACCCACAGGAGACCCACAGATCGATGATAAAAACATAAACCAGTGAAATACCCACAGTGGTTAGAGAGATAAACCAAATTCAGGCGATACACGGCCTAGCCCATACGAAATCGCATCCAGATACCAAAGCCGTGTAGCGCCTGCGAGGCGCCGACAGATGAGCACCCCCACAACCCCCCAGTATAGGAAAACAAAACATGAGGGCCCACAACGTGCAGCCTACCCGAGAAATACAGGGCCCCAGCTGTGCCAACCCGGGCATAGGCATGGATGCCGCGTATCCTCAGTCCCGCCCCCACATAAAAAACACAGCCCCCGTCAATAGCAATCAACCTCCTCCCCACAAAGTCCCTGCCCCACAACCATCAAACAAGGTTGTAACATGGCCCACCAGATACTCCCGGTAAAGCGTATCCACGGCAACACCAGGGGGGGATCCGTCAGCCCCCCACCCCCCCCGCAGGGCCCAGAACCCTTATCCAAACAATACATGATCCCCCACAGAGCAACAGTTCCGCACGACCCCCATGGTGCTACAAAAAAAAAAAAACAAAAAAAAAAAAAAAAAAAAAAACACAGTTCACTCGAGGGTGTCAGGCAGATGAGCAGACCTCACCACCGCAAGACCCACTGCACAGGTGAGGGAAGGCAGCAAAGAGCAGTGTAACGGGGGTATTAAACCAAAAACAGTCCAGGGATAGCGGGATGGCGGGCGGGGGGAAGGACCCCCGAAGTCCAAACAGCAGCAGAGTCTGGGGCCCCCGGGGGACTCCAAGATCCAAAGCCAAGGGCAGGAAGGACTCAACAGTGTCAATCAACCCCCCAGAACAGGCAGCGTCCAGGAATTTGTGTATCAGTGGAGGGGGAGCCGCAGAGTAGTTCGGGGAGATGCAGTGGGCCACCGCCGCAACGCGCGGTCCGGAGAGACGGGGGGGAGAGCCATAACCACCAAAACGGCTGCAACCAGCTAACAGGGGAGAGTCATCCAGACCCGGCCAGCTACCGGGGAGACAGAGGGCAACGGGCCATCCAGGGTATCAGCGGCAGCAGCTGCAACAAGGGGGGGGGGGGGAAAGTCAAAGAGCTAAAAAATTACCTCACAGTTCCCTGGAGATCTCCGGAGAGGGCGCCCTGGGCCTCCGACGGGCCCCCTGCTCTCTGGGGGGTAGGCCTCCCCGGCGTCCAGGACCTGCATCCGCACCTCGGGCACGGGGCAGAGGGGCCAACCAGTTCGGGAGGGTAATGGGGTCCACTTCCAAAAAATCAAACAAGTCCGGTAAAGAGCCAGGGTGGCGGAGGGTGAAGGAACGTTGGTCCCTGCGGAACGTGACCGATAGGGGGTAGCCCCATCGGTAAGTCGCTCCCTTGCGACGAGCCAACTCCAAAAGAGGCTTCAACAGGGCTCGCCTCTGCAGTGTAGCGCGGGAAATGTCCGGTAAAATCTTCAGTTCCACGCCGTCAAACTCCACTGCAGGGGCCTCCCATGACTTCCGCAGGACCTCTTCCTTGTGCAGGTAGTGGTGTAGTCGACAGACTATATCTCGTGGTCTGTCGGGGTCCGTCGATCGCGGGCCAAGGGCTCTATGAACCCTGTCAAACTCCAGGCGAGGCGGCAGATCTACCCCAGGGATGCCCCGGAATATTGCCGCCACCGTGTCCTCCAGGTCCTCCGGTCCCGTCGCCTCCGGGAGGCCCCGCAGCCGCAGATTGTTCCTGCGACTGCGGTCCTCAATCTCTTCCAGTCTCAGTTGTTGTACCAGCAGCGCTTCCGCCTGTGTGTTCCGAGCGTCCTCCAAAGCTGCCACCCGGTCTTCCAGGGCCGCTAAGGACGTTTCGCCGCCCGTCACTCTGGTAGCCAGTACTTTCACCTCCTCCCGGACAAGGGCTATCTCCTTGCGGTGGGCAGCTTCCACCGCTCCAATAAGTGTGGTAATGTCCGACTTGGTAGGGAGGGAGTGTAGCAGCAGGCGGAGCTCCTCGTCCAGCCGGAGCGTCGGCACCGCCACTCTCGGAGTGTCAGTGTCTTCCCGGGGGAAATCCAGGGGGGTGCTCAGCAGGGGGACCGAAGCGGAGGCCTCTGAGTCAAGGTCCGGGGAAGCGCAGGCAGCGCGGCCTCCGCTTCCAGAGTCACGTGGCGCCGCCATGACAGGGTCCGGAGAGCGGAGCTGGGAGAGCTGAAAAAGACGCTCAATATCACCCGTTTGCGGCGGGGGAAGAGGCGGTTTAGTAGGCATGCTCTTCCTCTGCCCGGCCCGCTTTTTCGAGGAGGGCATAATGCGGTAAACAGGCAGACGTCTTCAGATAAGGTGGGAGACGGCCGGGAGCTCTAACGATGCACGTCTCTACTCCGCCATGTCCAGGCCACGCCCCCGTTTTTTTTATATTTAACTCTGCTGCTGGCAAGTAGAAGGATTAGAGCTGACCGTGTGCACTGTTGTAAAAGCAATTTGAGCAGCTAACCAGCCGCTGGATCGCTTTTATAAGCAGCGGGAGGGGACTTGCCCCATTCCCCCACCCACCGCCTTTTGTGGGCTGTCTCATCCCACCATGACACCGGATCGACCAGCTGGGACTTCCGCCAGCTCATCATAGAGGCAGACAAAGACCAGAACCATTCTGTCCACCTCTAGGATATAGGAAACAGGAAGCCATAACAATAAATTACCTCCGGTTTCCCCGTCGCCATTTTTAAAAATGGAAAGCATTTGATCACACCGATCTTGGTGTGATCAAGTGCTTTTAAGGGCAGAGAAGGGATCTGAGGTCTTATTTCTCCACGAAGAGAACATGTCCCTGCCAATTGCTGTCACAATTGATGTTTGCATCCTTTGTGACAGCAATAAAAGTGATAAAAAAAAATTAAAGCAACAGTGTAAAAAATAAAATAATAATAATAATTAAAACTTTTTTTAAAAGCACCCTTGTTCCCCAGCAATCGTCCCACACATGTGAGGTATCGCCACAAGCTTCAGATCATGGGCAGTAATTCTAGCGCCAGACCTGCTGTGTAAATCTAAAGTGGCAACCTGTAAAAGCTTTTAAAACGCTGCCTATGGATAGCAAAATTTATATAGTTTTGTTGCCGTTGCACGGACGTGTGCGATTTTAAAGCGTGACATATTTGGTATCTATTCAGTGTAACATCATCTTTTATGTTTTACCAAAAAATTGGGTTATGTATTTAGTTTTTTTTGCATTAAAATTCAGAAAGTTTTTTTTTTTTTTTTTCAAACAAATTGCATTTGAAAAACTGCTGCGCTATTACTGTGTGACATAAAAAAATCCAACACCCACCAATTTATTTTTTAGGGCCTCTGCTTTAAAGCGGAATGCAACCTTCAAAAAAAAAAAAAGTTTAAGTTAGCAGCTCCAAAGACTGCAGGTGCTGACTTTTAAAATAAGGACACTTACCTGTCCAGGGTGCCTGCAATGTCCTCACCCGAAGCCGACCCTCTCCCTTGGCTCTGGGTTGAGGCACCGGCATCTTCAGTAAGTGAATCAGGAAGTGAAGTCTTGCGGCTTCACAGCCTTTTTCCTACTGTGCATGCGCGAGTTTGACTGGTCCCTGCTGTCTTCTGGGACCTGTGTATCTCCCAGAAGACAGCAAGTGGCGGAGGAGGAGGGGCTGGACATGGCGTTGACCGCTGTGGATTCTGCGGCGCTCTTTCGGCGGAAGTGGGAGCAAATACCATTTCTGGGTGGAACTCCGCTTTTAAAATATCTAATGTTTGGTGGTTCTTGAAATTTTCAAGCAAAAAATAAAAAACATTAAAAGTTTAAGTTGCCATAAAGCCCCTTTAATTTTTTAAAACCCCAGTCGTTGCTAAAAGCACATCCACCCTTCTTTTCCATCCTTGGAAAATATTATTGTTTTTTTTAAATGAAAACAAGAAGATTGGCACCCCGATTTGACTTGGGTTCACACTGCCGTGACTTTGAATTTTGACATCCCTGCGCAACTTGCTCGCCACTTGCATAGGACTTCTTTAACAGAAGTCAATGCAAGTCGTATTGAAGTCGCACCATAAGTAGTGCAAAACTTTTTCTAAGTCGGAGCAATTAGAATGGTTTCATTGTAGTTAATGGGGCACGGTTCACGCATGATTTGTCATGCGACCTGAAAGTTCAAAGTCGTATGACAAGTCGTGAACCGGGGACAAGTCGTTTTTTAAAAAAACTTTCCACAACACTAAGGAGTGCATGCATGGATCAGAACACAGACAATGTGCATTTGGATCCATACGCCCGCTCATTTCAAATCAATCGACTTTTCATGAACTGTACTGCTGGACAATTTTGCTTTAATCAGTGCTTGCAGCCAATTATCTCTATCATCGATTATTGTATTCTGATGGCGGGGGCATCCCACTGTTAGAATACGGTGACACATTGGGGAGGATTTCCCCAATTGACCTTAAGGCTTGGTTCACACTGCAGTGACCTTCAATGCGACTTTGCCAGGTGACTTCCTGGCAACTTGAGTATTACTTTGATAGAAGTATAGAATAGAAGTTGGATAGAAGTCACGTTGAAGTAGTACAGGAACCTTTTCTAAAGTCTGAGAGACTTCAGAAGTGCGATTTAAGACATCTCTCATTGACTAACAATGGATCTCACATTTCACACGACTTGAGGTCTCACAAGTCGTATCCCAAGTTTTGGTAGTGTGAACCAAGCCTGAATGAGAAAATGGCTCCGTGTTTTGTTTTTTAAAATTGAGCCACATACCAGACCAGCTCTAATTAACATTTCTCAGAGCTCAGTTTTTATTTACCGACTGGAGCCCCTGGACTGCATAGGCAATTTTATTGTGTAATTGAATTTAGTTTTTAACCACTTGAGGTCCGGGCCTTCAATTTCCGGGAGGCCGTCATGGGCTGTCCTTCCCTCTGCATACCCCCTGCGTGCGCCCTGCAGAGCGCGCTGTGATCACAGAGTTACTGAGACTCGGCTGATCACCGATCCTAGTAAGGGGCCAGTCCTGCCCCCTTAACATGTTATTAGCTGTCAGCCAATGACAGTGGATCACATGATGTAAACAAAAGCTTAGTGATCGGGTTTTTTTTTCTCCTCGCGCTGAGGAGAAAAAAAAGCTGATCACTGGCTTATGTTAAAGGAACATCGGTCCCGAAGAGGAAGGATGCACATCTGCCTCCTCTGTGCCATTCAGTACCCCCTGCCAGTGCCACCCGCCAGTGCCCACCAGTGGTACCTAGCAGTGCTGCCTATCAGTGCAAGCAATCAGTGCCCATCACTGCCGCCCCATCAGCGTACATCAATGAAGGAGAAAAATTACCTGTTTGCAAAATTTTATAACAAAATATAAAAAAATAAAATAATCATTTTAAATTCAGTCTTTTTCAATTTTTTTAACAAAAAATAAAAACCGCAGAGGTGATCAAATACCACCAAAAGAAAGCTCTATTTGTGAGAAAAAAAAATATAGAAATTGAATTTGGGTACAGTGTTGCATGACCGCGCAATTATTCAAAGTGTGACAGCACTGAAAGCTGAAAATTGGTCTGGAGAGGAGGGGGGGGGGGGGGGGTTTAAGTGCCCAGTAAGCAAGTGGTTAATAAAAGAGCAATGTGAAAGAGCAAGCAATTAAAAAAGGTGAAAGTAATAAAATCTAATTATAAGGTAAACACTGCAATAACCCAAAGTATGTGGTTACAGTTTTTGTTGTTTTTGCCAAAAGGTAATCCACTGACATGGTCATCTGAAAAACTGCTGGCAGAATGTTTTATAAAGTAAAAAGTATTTTTAGGAAGTCACTAATTTAAAAAGCATTGATAAATTCAAACTTCATACATGGCTATAAAACTAGTCTACTCTGTAATCATGTCAGACACAGACGGTAAGCTTTTAAAGACATTGTATACCCATAACATGATACCAGCAATTTTACAGTTTGTGGCTAGACAGTAACCTTGAGGTTCAGAATGTTTTATTCATGTTGATTTATTCTACTGCCTGTGTCCTATCTAAGAATTTGATGTAGCACATACCAGCTGCAACTGTATTATTTTGACTAAAAGAGTATTCATTTTGTGCAATGTTTCTGAGCTCTGTCATTTTGTGTAAAACCTAGATTTTCTTAGGCACCCAGTGTACCCAGTGACCAACCTCTGGATAGAGTTGTAGAACGTTATCAAACCCTAACATTTAAAAAAGCTTATAGTGTGGCAGAGCTCAGCACGTCAAAGGTTTTCTGTGCGTTTTCATCTGCTAAAAGGACTTTGCACATGTTCCTGCCTTAGAGCCCGGTTCACACAGGGGCAACACGACTCTGGCTGCGACTTTTCGAGCCGACCTGGACACCACAGCACGACTTGGGCGACTTTCCAGCGGCCAATCAAACAACAATCGGCTCTGTGGGAGGGAGGGGTTTGCCTGAGAAAACAATTTTCTCTTCCTGTATTGTTGCTTCAGTTAAAGTAGTTGTAAATCCTTACAAACCACTTTGACCTACAGGTAAGCCTAGATTAAGGCTTACCTGTAGGTCCAAGAAATATCTCCTAAACCTATACGGTTTGGAAGATATTTACAAAAAGACATGCACCGCTGTCTACGGTGCATGCGCCATAGACAGAGGCACGCAGGCGCACTGAGCAGGCCGCAGATCACTGCGATATGCCGCTCGTGTCGGCTCCTGTGCGCATGCGCGGGAGTGACGTCATCGGAGCAGCGAGACCCGGAAGTCACTCCGGGATACATGGCAGCGGCGAAGATGAAGACGGAGGACCGCTTCGGAGGCTTCGTTCTCAGGTAAGTTATTCATAATGAGCTAGTATGCTATGCATACTAGCTCATTATGCCTTTGCCTTGCAGGTTGCATTTTTTTTTTGTATTGCCTTTACTTCCTCTTTAACCTCCCTGGCGGTATGATTCAGTCTGGAATAAGGTGCTGAAAGCGGTACAATTATTTTGCATGGAAATTTGGCTTTTATTTTGTAGTCCTGTAATTCTTAGGAATAACGCTCTGAAATCTCTTCAAACCAGAGTCTAGCGGACATCCCGGGTATGATAAAGTTTATAATATAATAAAGAATAATAAAAATTATTCAATAATGTAATCAAATCCAAAAAAAACTGAAAAAGGGACATGTTTTGGTTGCTATGGACAATCTCCAAATTCCAGGCAGAAAAAACAGTATTTATAATATAAAAGTGCATGCAGGGCATTGCACAGACCACTAGGGACAAAGGGGGTGTGTAATTTTTAATACAGCACTGTAATCTGTAAGATTACAGTGCTGTGTGTGTTTTGTGTGTTTTTACTTTTTGAATTTGCCGCCGTTCTCCGCTCCCGTGCGCCGTAACGTCGCAGAGAACGGAGCTCGGCGGCATTCGGCACTGTGAATCGAGCGCAGGACGGCTCGATCACACAGCGCGGCGGACATCGCTGGATCCAGGGGACAAGGTGAGTAACTCTCCCCATGTCCTCCCCTGTATCGAGCGGTGGGATCCCGAGTCTGGCTCGGGGTTACCGCTCCTGTAATGAAAATCCCAACCCGAGCCAGACTCGGGATTACCGCTAGGAAGGTTAAGACACGATCCGACTTTGGAGGCCACTTCCATTGAAATCAATGGGTACAAGTCACCTAGAAGTCGGATTGAAGTAGTACAAGAACCTTTTCTGAAGTCGGAGCAACTTCATTAGTGTGCATTAAGACAGCTCTCATTCACTTACGTTGATTTTATCATGTCGTGCCACTTGAGGCGCCTTTAAATCGGATCCAAAGTCACCCCTGTGTGAATGGGCTCTTAGGGTGGATCAATGCCCTTGCAGCATGCCAAAAAGCCTACAGTGGCAAGCCACTCCCCTGCTCCTCCCTCTTCCAGTAACATGGTTCACAGCCGCTTAAATAGGAAGTAAATGTCCTCTGCAGACATTTTACTTATTGGTAAGACTATAATAAGGCTTACCTAGAAGTAGTATAACCTGTAAAGTTTTTAGGAAATGTTTACATTGCATGCAGCCAGTGACATCACTGGCGCATGCGCTCTGAAGGAATGACCCACGGGGGTGCCGTTCCTTTCAGAGTCCATGCCATGCCAACGAGCGGGCGTGATGTCACTGTGGCTCCGGCCAATCACAGCGAAGGAGCCCGCAAACCCGGAAGTTACTCTGGGTAAAATGTCAGTTGTCTCTGCAGTGTGTGGGCACCATTACAACAGCTTTGTTTTACGGTAAGTGATGCATACTAGTTCATTATGCATTTTTCTGAGGTTTACAACCTCTTTAACCACTTAAGGACCAAACCTCTTTCTGAGATTTGTTGTTTACAAGTTAAAACATTTTTTTTTGCTAGAAAATTACTTAGAACCCCCAAACATTATATATATATATTTTTTTTTTTCTAACCCCCTAGAGAATAAAATGGCGGTCGTTGCAATACTTTCTGTCACAGCGTATTTGCACAGTGGTCTTACAAGCGCACTTTTTTGGGAAAAAATACACTTTTTTGTATTAAAAAATAAGAAAACCATAAAGTTAGCCCAATTTTTTTTATATTGTGAAAGATAATGTTACGCCGAGTAAACTGATACCCAACATGTCACACTTTAAAATTGCACCCACTCGTGGAATGGCAACAAACTTTTACCCTTAAAAATCTCCATAGGCGGCGGTTAAAAAATGCTACAAATTGCATGTTTTGAGTTACAGAGAAGTGCTAGAATTATTGCTCTTGCTCTAACGATCGTGAGGATACCTCACGTGTGGTTTGAACACCGTTTTTATAATCACATATGCGTTCGTTTCTGTACGCAAGCTCGGCGGGACAGGGTTCGTTAAAAAATAAAATTTTCTTATTTATTTTACCTTTTCTTTATTATTTTTGCACTGTTCTTTAAAAAAAAAAAAAAAAGCGTGACTTTTATTCCTATTATGAGGAATGTAAACATCCCTTGTAATAGAAAAAAAGCATGACAGGAACTCTTAAATATGAGATCTGGGGTCAAAAGATCTCGGATCTCATAGTTACACAAAAATGCAATAAAAATATTGTCATTTGAAAAAATTCTAAAAAATAAAAGGCCCTTTAAGAGCTATGGGCGGAAGTGACATCCCCTCCAGCCTTGCAATGATATGGAGACGGGTGGGGGCCTTTTGCCCATCACCCATCTCCATGCCTAGCAGGAAGAAGGATCCGATTGCCTCCGCCGCTACCGACAACCCTGGTAAGTGGCAGAGGGCACCGGAGCGCGACGGGGGGGGGGCCTCACCCTCCACGGATAAGTGATCTTGTGGTAAATCTGCTGCAGAGACCACTTTTATCTCAAAGTGGATCGCCCGCTGAAGAAGAGGATACCGGTGTTATGGTATTCCTCTTCAAAATAGTGACGTAAACCTGTGGCAGGCGGTCCGTAAGGGGTTAACCAGTTCCCGACCCGCATGTACGTTGGCAGAATGGCACGGGCAGGCATATTGGCATATTGGCATATATTGGCATATTGGCATACAGGTACGTCCATTTTTATATGCCGCCCTGCCATCGTGTGCGCGCCGCCATTGGCAGGCTCGCTTGCCAGTCGGGACCCCCGTGAGTCCGGTCACGGGTCCCGCGGACTTGATCGCCGTGGTGATACCCGCGATTGTCTCGCGGGGAGGCTGAACGGGGGAGAGATGCCGTTGTAAACAGCATCTCCCTGTTCTGCCTAGCAATAAGTGACGCTGATCTCTGCTCCATGTGATTGATCAGTGTTCACTAACACAAAGCCCAGCCCCCCACAGTTAGTAACACACCCCTAGGAACACTTAACCCCTACACTGCAACCCCCTGGTTAACCCCTTCGCTGCCAGTGTAATTTAAACAGGAATCCATGCATTTGTATAGCACTGATTTCTGTATAAATGACAATGGTCCCAAAAATGTTTCAAAAATGTCCGATGTGTCCACCATAATGTCGCAGTCACAATAAAAATCCCTGATCGCCGCCATTACTAGTGAAAAAAATTATTAATAAAAATGCCATAAAACGATCCCCTATTTTGTAAACGCTATAATGTTTACGCAAACCAATCAATCGCTTATTGCGTTTTTTTTTGTTTTTTTTTTAACCAAAAATATGTAGAAGAATACGTATCGGCCTAAACTGAGGGAAAAAATTTTTTTTATATATTTTTGGGGGATATTTATTATAACAAAAAGTAAAAAATAATGCGTTTTTTTTTTCAAAATTGTCGCTCTATTTTGTCACGCAAAAAATAAAAACCGCAGGGGTGATCAAATACCACCAAAATAAAGCTCTATTTGTGGGAAAAAAAGGACGTAAATTTTGTTTTGGAGCCATGTCGCACGATCGCGCAATTGTCAGTTAAAGTGACACAGTGCCGAATTGTAAAAAGTGGTCTGGTCTTAAACCAGCAAAATGGTCCGGTCTGAAAGTGGTTAAATCACTTGCATTTTATTTATTTTTGTATTTTTTTTAGCACTGATCACTGTAATAATGTCACTGGTCCCCAAAAAGTGTCACTTAGGGTCAGATGTGTTCGCCGCAATGTCGCAGTCCCGCAAAAAATTGCAGATTGCCGCAATTACCAGTAAAAAAAAAAATGTCCCTAAATCTATCCCGTAGTTTGTAGATTTTGTAGATAACTTTTGCGCAAACCAATCAATATACGCTTATTGGGATTATTTTACCAAAAATATGTAGCGGAATACACATTCGCCTAAATTGATGATGAAATGTGATTTTTTTTTTTTTTTTTTTCAAATTTTTTTTTTATTAGATATGTTTTATAGCAAAAAAGAAATAGTTTTTTTCCAAAAAAATTTTTTTGTTTATAGCGCAAAAAAAAAAAAAACGCAGAGGTGATCAAATACCACCAAAAGAAAGCTCTATTTGGGGGAATTTTTTTTTACATAAATTGTATTTATGTACAGCATTGCACAAGTGCGCAACTGTCAGTTTGGGGTGGGGGGGGGGTGGTTTCAGTCACAGAGATGATCAAATACCACCAAAAGAAACCTCTATTTGTGGGGAAAAAAAGGACATCAATTTTATTCGGGTACAGCATCGCACGACCGTGCAATTGTCAGTTAAAGCGACGCAGTGCTGTATCGCAAAAAATGGCCTGGTCAGGAAGTGTGTAAAACCCTCCACGGCTGAAGTGGTTAAAGCGACCCTAAACTCTGTTTTGAATAAAAATATATCTATTCAAGTATGTCATTTTATGTATTCAGCTAGTTCACACCAGATGCAGTCCGGTGCATTTTTATTCTTCATCAAAGTCGCATGCTTAGTGTTTTTCATATATTTCCAATAACCCTAGTTCACACCAGTGCAGTACAGTCAATAATAGTAGAACATGCTGTATTTTTCGGTATGGAACATGGAAAACTCTCCAGAATGCGTGTAATCGTCCCAGAAAAACACCGGAAAGCATATGTCCTGAACTGTGATGAAGAGAAAAAAAAGGGGGGGAAATGCACCAGAACAGGAACGGATCAAAAATGTTTATAAATGGTCCTGGAATGCATAAATGGTGGTGTGAACTGGCCCTAAGAAAGTATATCATGAAAAATCGATTACAAGGCCATTAGCCAATTGCTGCTCAAGCCATTTCTAGAAAACTAGAAAATGACTTGGCACCCCCAAGCATTATATTTTTTTCTGAAAGCAAAGACCCTGGGGAATAAAATGGTCTTTGTATGCACAATATTTACACAATATTTGTGCAGTTGTCAGCTGTTTTAGTACAATATAAAAGATGATGTTACGCCTAAGTGTGTCACTCTTTAAAATTGTGTTTGCCCGTGGAATCACGACAAACTATGGTACATTAAGTTATCCATAGGCAACGGTTTAAAGGCCTTTCCAGGTTAACAATTTAAAGTTAAAGTGGTTGTAAAGCCTCAAGGTTTTTCACCTTTATGCATTCTTTTTGTTACCTGAGCCTGATCCGATCCAGTGATGTGCATGAGCGCAGCGGCTCCAACCGCTGTCTCTCTCTTCATTGGACAGATTGATAGCAGCAGGAGCCATTGGTTTCTGCTGTTGTCAATCAAATCCAGTGACACGGGAGCAGGGGGTGGTTCCGAGTCCCACTGTCTCTGTCAATGGACGCAGCAGCGGGACTCGGGAGCCCCTATGGAAAGTGGCTTTCCATGGGAGCACCCGATGAAGAAAGAAGCGGTCCTCCACCCTGAAGTGGAAGTTCCGCTCATCTGATCCCTCCCCCCTCCAGTGCCACAATCGGCACCTTTTAGGGGGGTGCAGTTACCTGGATAATCCAGGTATCTGCACCCACTTCCGGGACAAGACCGCCACAGATGCCCCGCCCCCCGTTGTGTTCTGGCAAACACACAGTTCCTAGGACACATCAGAGACGCGCAGCGTGACTCGCGCATGCACAGTAGGGAACCGGGCAGTGAAGCCGCAATGCTTCACTTCCCGATTCCCTTACAGAGGATGGCAGCGGGGGCAGCAGAGAGACGAGCGATTGCTCGTCATCTGCCGCCGACATCGCTGGACCCTGGGACAGGTAAGTGTCAATTTATTAAAAGTCAGCAGCTGCAATATCTGTAGCTGCTGGCTTTTAATATTTTTTTTAAAGGTGCAGAACCACTTTAAGTGTATGTGTGTGTAATATAAAATAAATATAGTCTATGTGTGTTTGTTCATTTTATTTTTTAAAACAAGGGTTTGCATCCCCTTTAGACAGGCGGTTTAATGCTAGAACTGACGTTTGCGGCTTATACATGTGTAGTGCAATCATGAGCACAGGGGATGGGGGCGATTTAATTTTTTTTTTTGTCATTTCTTATATTTACATTTTTTTATTTACACTGTCTAATTTTATTATTAACTTTATTGCTATTACAAGTGCTGAAAAACATCCCTTATGATAGCATGGGCAGTGACAGGTACACTCACTAGAGAAATTTGGGGTCTGTTTGATCGACTGCTTTACTAGCTGGTAACAACCAGTAAAAAATAAAGAAAATATGAAGCCAGCTGTAGCCGTGATCATGGTATAATCACTTAAACCTGAGGAATTACGAGTACGTCCTATTGTGGGAAGTGGTTAAGTAGTGGACATTTATGAATTATTTTTGGAGAATAAGGATATTGTTTAGTGTCACTTTAGGCCTGAGCTGTCCAATTGAATAGTAACCTGTGATGTGTTCTGAGCATGCACTTCCCTACCTGGGAGTTGGGATGAAACTCTGGATTTCAGATCCGGGTTTATGGAAACCTGGATGATTCACTACCTGGGTGGGATTCAGCCTTTATCTATTGTTTTCTATAAGACCAAGCTTGTCTAGTTGACTTCCATTGATATAAAGTATCAGCGCGGCACAACCAACAGCAGAAGGCAGGACAAATCCATGTGTTTTGGACAAATATTGCCCCCATTTACCTATATTGTATATCAGTGGTTCTCAACTCCTTGAGCTCTCAAGGGGGAACTCCACGCCAAATAAAAAAAGCAAACAAACGGCGTGGGGTATGGATTTTAAGGGGAACCCCCCCTACAACGAAAAAACGGCGTGGGGGTCCCCCCAGATCCATACCAGACCCTTATCCGAGCACGAAGCCTGGCCAGTCAGGAAGGGGGTGGGGATGAGCGAGTGCCCCCCCTCCTGGACCATACCAGGCCGCGTGCCCTCAACATGGGGGGGTTGGTGCTTTGGGAAAGGGGGGCGCCCTGCGGCCCACCCAACCCAAAGCACCTTGTCCCCATGTTGATGAGGACAAGGGCCTCTTCCCGACAACCCTGGCCGTTGGTTGTCGGGGTCTGCGGGCGGGGGGCTTATCGGAATCCGGGTGCCCCCTTTAATAAGGGGCCCCCCAGATCCCGGCCCTCCGCCTTATGTGAATGAGTAAGGGGTACATTGTACCCCTACCCATTCACCTGGGAAAAAATGTCAATAAAAACACAACACAAGTTTTAAAAGTCCTTTGTTAAGCAGCTCCGGGGGTCTTCTTCCGACGTCGGGGGTCTTCAGACGACTTCTCCGCTCTGTTCGGCCCCTTCTTCCGATCTCCGGCGTCTTCTCCCGGGCTCCGCTGTCTTCTTGCAGCTCTTTTACTAGCGGAGGAGCCCGGTCTCCTCCGCCCTCTGTCCTTCTTCTCTCTTCTCTCTTCTTTCTTCTTCCGATGTTGACCCAGCGCCGTCTTCCGCTGTACTGGCTTGTGCGACGTGCGCGTTGACTTATATAGGTATGGGGCGTGGTCACCGGATGATGTCACACGGTGACCCCGCCCCTTTATGATGCCACAGTCCCAGCATGCCCTGGGACTGTGACGTCATAAAGGGGTGGGGGTCGCCGTGTGACATCATCCGGTGACCACGCCCCATAGCTATATAAGTCACCGCGCACATCGCACAAGCCAGTACAGCGGAAGATGGCGCCGGGTCAACATCGGAAGAAGAAGGACAGAGGGCGGAGGAGACCGGGCTCCTCCACTAGTAAGAGAGCTGCAAGAAGACAGCGGAGGAGCCCAGGAGAAGACGCCGGACACCGGGAGAAGACGCTGAACAGAGCGGAGAAGTCGTCTGAAGACCCCCCCGACGTCGGAAGAAGACCCCCGGAGCTGCTTAATAAAGGACTTTTAAAACTTGTGTTGTGTTTTTTATTGACATTTTTTCGCAGGTGAATGGGTAGGGGTGTTGAGGGCACGCGGCCTGGTACGGTCCGGGGCGCTCGCTCGTCCCCACCCCCTTCTTGACCAGCCAGGCTTTGTGCTCGGATAAGGGTCTGGTATGGATCTGGGGGGGACCCCACACTGTTTTTTCTGCGTAAGGGGTTCCCCTTAAAATCCATACCAGACCTAAGGGCCTGGTATGCTCCCGGAGGGGTAACCCACGCCAATTTTTTTAAATAAATTTGCCGTGGAGTTCCCTCTCAAGAGCTGATAATTCTTTGAGAGTCGCCTCCATATAGACAGAGATCTGACTTGGAGGCGACTTCCATTGAAATAAATGGGTACCAGTCGCCTACAAGTCGGATACAAGTAGTACAGGAACCTTTTCTGAAGTCGGAGCGACTTCAGTAGTGTGCATTAAGACGGCTCTCATTCACTTACATTGATTTTTACATGTAGCGTGACCTAAGGTGATTAGGGGTGACCTGAAGTCGGATCTGAGTTGCCCCTGTGTGAACCGGCTCTTAGAGCTCAGGGCCCCACCCTCCCGAGATATCAGTGTGTGAAGGGAGGAGCAGTCAGGGGTGCTAGTGTGCACCATACTGTCCAGGTAAGGGAGAGTCCATGAGAGAGTCCATGAGAGACGAAGCAGCTGGGAAGCTGCAAGGAAATAGGTAAAGCTGAGGTTCAGCGTCTGTGCATGAACACTGTGACGTGTTTTATGGTCAGGAGGACCAAAAGGTGTTTGATTGTCAAGAGGACCAAGAGGTTAGACTGCTAGGTGAAGTAAAGCTGCCAAGAATTTGGTTTAAGGTATCCCCGCGCTGTCGTCAAGGGCCTAAACTATTTAAAAGGATAGGTTGCAGCAGACTACCGACAGGGGTATGAACCCTAACCCCCAGATAATAAAAGTGAAAATCAAACAGATGGTGTTGCGCTACCTGAACTAGATATAAATATAAATATAAAGAGCCTAGTACTGGAACAAATAAAATCTAGCTATAAATCAACTAGCCTGTCTTAAATAGAAATTAAGGTGCCTTGTGCTAGTGTATTATAAAACTTAAATTCCAGAAATCATGTGTTTATATATCAACATAAGTAACTAAGTAAAAAGAAAAAATATTCCATAAAGTGCAAATGTTAAAACGTGCAATTCATAGTGCATGAAAAAAATAGTAAAATACAGTCTTTAGTGAAATTAAATAAAGTGACAGTGATAATTGGTTCCGTAATCTTCTTAAAAAATATAAAAAAAAAAATATATTAAATATGTATATAAGACAGTCTATATAAAAGCTGAAATAGGTGCTCAGTGACTTGTTCAGTGCTTCTCAAGAAGAAAAACAGGTGCCAGCAATCGTGCTGTAATTTCTGTGTCTCCAGTATACACGGCACACTAGGTGAAATGGCCCCTTACCTTACTGCTGTAAGGTAAACAGCAAATCAAGCAGCAAAAACAAGGGTCCAGGGATTCTATCCCAATTCCTAGCAGGTGGATATTGGTCCCCTCAGGTAGGTATTTTTCCTCTCAGATAGTTTCCATATAGATCTTTGGCTTCAGTATAACTCCCAGAGGTCTCATAGGAAAGATAGAGGTACACTCGGATGGTGAAGTACGTTCGTAAAATTTATTGTAACGATATATAAAAAGAGGTACTCACAAACATACGATAAAATACAGCTTTAAAAACGGACGAGCAATCCGCTCGTGTATGCGAACGTCACTTCCGGTATCCTCGTTCCGACGCGTATCGTCACTGGTCACGTGACTTCATCAGGGAATGATGAAGTCACGTGACCAGTGACGATACGCGTCGGAACGAGGATACCGGAAGTGACGTTCGCATACACGAGCGGATTGCTCGTCCGTTTTTAAAGCTGTATTTTATCGTATGTTTGTGAGTACCTCTTTTTATATATCGTTACAATAAATTTTACGAACGTACTTCACCATCCGAGTGTACCTCTATCTTTCCTATGAGACCTCTGGGAGTTATACTGAAGCCAAAGATCTATATGGAAACTATCTGAGAGGAAAAATACCTACCTGAGGGGACCAATATCCACCTGCTAGGAATTGGGATAGAATCCCTGGACCCTTGTTTTTGCTGCTTGATTTGCTGTTTACCTTACAGCAGTAAGGTAAGGGGCCATTTCACCTAGTGTGCCGTGTATACTGGAGACACAGAAATTACAGCACGATTGCTGGCACCTGTTTTTCTTCTTGAGAAGCACTGAACAAGTCACTGAGCACCTATTTCAGCTTTTATATAGACTGTCTTATATACATATTTAATATATTTTTTTTTTATATTTTTTAAGAAGATTACGGAACCAATTATCACTGTCACTTTATTTAATTTCACTAAAGACTGTATTTTACTATTTTTTTCATGCACTATGAATTGCACGTTTTAACATTTGCACTTTATGGAATATTTTTTCTTTTTACTTAGTTACTTATGTTGATATATAAACACATGATTTCTGGAATTTAAGTTTTATAATACACTAGCACAAGGCACCTTAATTTCTATTAAAGCTGCCAAGAAGAGCCAGGAGGCTAAGGTGTCCATTTATGAAGCAGTGATCAGCAGTGATCCAGAGGATCGCCACTGATCACAGCCCATAAACAGTTTATGAACCAGAGATTATCAGGGGAGAAGTGTTTGAACCTGTTCTCCCACCGATTATCTCCACACACGGAGAATCCTCATTGAATGACACGGTAACGGCCAGTTTATGAAGCTGCGATCTCAGCGCTTCACTGGCGATCTGTGTCAGAATTCACACTCCCCAATTCACCAGCTCAGAGGTGGAGAATCGGGGAGTGAAAAGAGAATGTGGGGGGATCTGAGGAGGAAAGAGGAAGATAATTAACTTCCTTATGCCTCGTTCACACCCCCCAACACTGTAACCATGTCCCCCTGTCATATTTATGTGTGTATATATATATATATATATATATATATATATATATATATATATATATACATATATATATATATATATATACACAATGTGTGTGTATATACATGTGTGTGTATAATGTCTGTGTATGTATACATGTATATATTATGTAGGGGGACTCTTTATTTCACTAACATTAATCACACCGTGTGTCAGTGTATTGAGCTGTGATTTATCACTGCTTAATAAATTGACATCTCTGTGTATCGGTGAATTTCTAGTACTGTAATCTCGTAAAGTCTCACAAGATTCCCATATTAGGGGCCGTTCTCCAGTGTTAGAAGCATTGTAGATCGCTTCACTCCTCCAAGGGTGAAGCGATCTACTCCGCTTTATAAACTGGCATACAGAGGCGAAAGATCTCCTCTCTGAATGCCGGAGAGTGAAGCAGTGAATAGATTTCACTGCTTCATAAAAGGACACCATAATGGTATGCTTTTTGCATTGATGGTGAGAAGATGTGATTTATGAACTTTTGACCTTCTTTTAAATAAAAGTGGGCAGGAAAAGGCCTGAAAAGATTTCTGCCATGAAGTAAACTCACTGTTTTGGCACTAATGTTCTTATTCAATAATCCAGTGTTTTTATTACATGAGCAGTGAGATATTTTCCACAACTTTAAACAGAGGAATGGATTTTAGGAAGCTGCCTGGGCACTGCTCCGGCCCCGCACTGAGATATCCAGCAGTATGCTTTGGAACAAATATATTTTCTTGACTGCTACTTTCTCCAAAGAAAACATTTCTTCTCTCCAGAAAGTTCCAGTTTCAACTCAAAATAATGCTCCAGAATTGGAGGTGACATACTGTATATAGCATTGAAATGAATAATGTTCATGTTGCCAAACATACTTTTTCTTTGTGTAAGCTGATAATAGCTCCTTTTCAGTGTTAACCTTCTGAGTCCTGGTTAGGGCTGCAACTAACGATTATTTTCATAATCGATTAGTTGGTAGATTATTGCTTCGATTAATCAGTTAAAAACCTTAAAAAAAAGGTAATTTTGCTGCGATTTGTATTTTTAAATTTTTTTTTTGGGCCAATTTGTTGTTGGGCAGATTAAAAAACACAAATTGCTGCAAAAACGCATTATTACATGCTTTTCTGCAGCTTCTCCATTGAAGTATATTGAACCAAAAAAACAAAATAGCACAGTTTTGTGTTAAAAAAAAAAAAAGTACTTGTCTTTTCCAAATACGCAGCAGCTGAAAAAAATCATGGATGTGAACGTGTCCCATAGGAAACCATGTAAATGTTTCTGCAAAAAGCCCTAAAAACTAAGAGGTGTGACCCAGACCTGAGATGTTTAGTAACATAATGGGGTTAAAAAAAAACTAAAATTAGTACAAAAAGAGCAAATAATCACTACTGTAAGGGGTTCATTCTTTAATATGGGACAGTGAAAGTAATATTTACAGTAGCAATTTGCTCTTTTTGTACTATAAAGGGCTCATTTTAGGTTTTTTTTACCCCATTATGTTAGTGGTCAATTAATCGATTATGAAAATAATCGATTAATCTCACAATCGATTAGTTGTTTCAGCCCTAGTCCTGGTTTTAGGTCAGCAATTCTTAACTAGGATTCCAATAAACGTCAGGCTTTCTCCAGAAGTTTATAGGGTTTCCTTGAGCTGTTGCTGATTTTACTTCTATCTGGTGCTTGCATAGTTCTGGAGCCAACAGCATGACACCAATCCATCCCTTTAGTTGTTTGTAAGGGTGGCATTCTGACCACTAATGTAGGGGGGGGGGGCAAGTCTTTACAATAACCTCCAATAAATGTGTTTTTAGCTGGGGTTATGACACCTAAAAAATATTTCATGGGTTCCTCTTGGGTAAAAAGGTTGAGGAAGCCTGCTTTATGCTTTGTGATGGTGTTGAGATCCTTGTCTGGCCACAGATGGAGAGTCTGCTCAACAGGTTTGGCTAAATTTTTTTTTAAACTCAAAACGGATTTTATTGGTACAAAAATACACACAGGTCATCACATAATCAGCGCAATATACATATTCAAGCAGCATACATATAAAGGCACATTTCACTTATCAAAGTCATACACCACAAGCGATATAAGTCATCTCCCTATTCTAACATCACACCACATGTACAAATCAAGACGGTCCATTCGGGCCGCAGCCCCAGTGCCCCCTTGCCCGCCCTCTAAAACACCACATTTCCCATTATAGCTTCCCTTATACTCCCTAAATAAACAACCTACCCATAACCAGCTCCAAGGGTGACAGCCCGGGGGTATCAAGCCAGGGTCCCCACAGTCGTTCAAATCGTCCCGCCCGGCCCCTGTGTTGGTAAATATACTTTTCCATGCTTAACATGTTCCCCATCTGAGTTATCCATTCCTTCAACCTCGGGGGGTCACTTGCTCTCCAGTGTTGAAGGATACGTTTACGTGCCTGAAAAAGAGCCCTCCCTATGGCCTCCTTAACTGGCACCTCCAACGGGAGATCATCCACCACACCCAAAAGGCACACCTTTGGATCCTGTGGAATCCGTACCCGGAAGGCCCCATTGAGAGTATCAATGACCCCTGACCAATATATATGCAATTTGGGACAGCGCCAGAGCAAGTGTATGAGGTCTCCCCTATCCCTGGCACACCTGGTACAAAGGTCCCCCTCCCCAATCCCCATCTTATACAGTCTAACCGGCGTGCGGTGCACCCTCATGACAATGTATAGTTGTGATAGTCGCTGTGCCGTATTCAGTGAGCAACCCTGTATTGCCTGTAAGGCCTCCGCCCATTGGTCCTCCTCAAATACTCCCACATCCCTTTCCCATGAGGCAATTACCCTTGCGGGGAAACCCGGCATAGATGCATTTAGTAACATACTATAGGAACTGGATATAAAACCTTTGAAACTGGTAACTTCTGTCACATACCGAAAGATTGGGGTGGGAGATTGCATCCAGGGATTATTTCCAGCCTGAGCCTTAACAGCATGGCTCAGTTGCAAATAATAGAAGTACATAACCCGAGGGACGCCATATCTTTCCCTCAGTTCTGCAAAAGAGAGCAGTTTACCCCCAGAAAAAATTTGAGACATGAGAGTCACTCCGCATCGCCTCCAACGTTCAGCACAAGTCAGACCAAGCATCTCCCCGTAATACCGATTATGCCATATCGGGCTATACTCCGTGAAGCCCTCCACATTTTGCAATTGACGTGTTTTATTCCATATTTTTTGAAGTAGGGCGTACGTTGGAAAGAGCTTGTTAGACTTTGCGAACGACAAGGCTTCCAGGCCAGCCACCACCCCGTCCGAGCCCGCGCTATGTGTCAGGAGAGCAGTGGTGGGATTACCCACTCCTCCCCCAGTTTCCCGTCCGTTTGCTATGGCACGGGCAATATGTTGTAACTGTGCCGCTATATAATAAAGCCACGGGTTGGGCAGGGCCAGCCCTCCCGTCTCCTTGGGTTTCTGAAGCTGTTCCAGTCGTATTCTAGGAGGTTTGTTAAGCCAAATGAATGCTCTAAATAAGGAGTTAATAATTCTAAACATTTTAAGCGGAATTACCATGGGTGTGTTATGTAAAATATACACTAATTGTGGCATAAAAATCATTTTAATAAGGTTCACTCTGCCTATCAGCGACATTTTCAATTTAGCCCAAACTTTCGTTTTATCTCTGATCCTACTTAGTAACGGGGAGAGATTCAGTGATAAGTATTCACATGGTCGCGGGGTGACCCATATCCCCAGGTATTTAAATTTGTTAGCAACCGGGAAATCGTGTAGCGCGGGATCCCGAGGGGAGGAAGAATCTAGTAACATAAGGTGCGATTTGGTCCAATTAATCACCAGACCCGAGAACGACCCAAAGTTCTGAACCACTTTCATGGCCTCAACCAGAGACCCAGATGTATCCCCCAGTAACAGCATAGCATCATCAGCGTATAACATTAATTTTTCATGCAGCTGCCCATATTTAAAACCCGTTATCAAGGGGTTGCATCTCACCAGGGCTGCCATAGGCTCAATGGCAATAGCAAAAAGTAAAGGGGACAGAGGGCAGCCCTGTCTAGTCCCTCTAAACAAGGGAAAAGGAGCTGACACCCTTCCCGCTTCCCTTATTACCGCAGATGGAGAATTATACAATAGTTGTACCCATGATAAAAAGCCAGGTCCAAACCCAAATCTCTCAAGAGTCGCCCACAGGTATCCCCATTCAATGCTATCAAAAGCCTTATGGGCGTCTAGCGACAACAGCGCCCTGTCACCCACATTATCTGCGCGGGACTGCACATTAAGAAATAAGCGGCGGAGGTTGATTGCCGTAGACCGTTCAGGTATAAAACCCGATTGATCCGGATGGATGAGGGAGGCGATCACCGTATTCAATCTCCGGGCTAGCACTTTAGCAAGGATCTTGATATCATTCTGTAACAGCGAAATCGGCCTATACGAACTGGGGTCTAACGGGTCCTTCCCTGGTTTAAGAAGCAGCACAATGCTGGCTCCTCTCATCGACTCCGGAAGGCAGTGCGACTCCCTGGCTAAGTTTAGGGTGCGGAGCAATTGAGGCAGTAGTACATCACCAAACTGTTTATACACCTCTATCGCAATGCCGTCATCCCCCGGGGCTTTAGAGTTGGGGAACGAGTTGGTAGCTAGCAACATTTCCTCTATCGTAATGGGCGCCTCAAGAAATTCCACCTGGGATTCCGCTAAACACGGTAGCTCTATCCCCTGTAGAAACTCCCGAACCTCATCCATAGTACGTGTCAACTTGGACTCAGAGTAGAAGTCCACCAACTCACGCACCACCAAATCAGGGGTATTAACCAGCCTGCCTGACTTGTTGCGCAAAGCCCCAATAGATGGGGAAGACCGCTGAGCGTGCACTAACGTTGCCAGCAGCTTACCCGTCTGCTCACTCTCATAAAAAGCCAACTTATTAAAAAATCTTTTTTGATTCGCTTTGGAGGCATCCAGTCTATTAATGGCATCCTGAGCAGCTATCCAAGCTTCCCGGGTGGTCCCACCCGAGCCAGCAATATACTCCGCCTCCAGACGTCTGACCAACTGGTCAGCTTGTTCCCTCTGGGCAGACGTATTGTGCTTAATGGCATTGACCTCAGTTATGAACAGCCCCCGTAGGAAGGCTTTAAAAGCGTCCCAGGCGGCATTTGAGTCAGGATACTCAGCATGTCTCTGCCAGTAAGCCACCACGTCCGCTTCAATTGTGTTAGTGGGAGGGAGAAGGTGCAACCAAAAGGCATTAAGCTTCCATTGGGCCCTCTGTAAAGTGGAAGCCGGGTTAACCGTTACATGAACTAACAAGGGGGAATGATCAGAGATACTTCTAGTTAAGTACTGTACCCTTTCTACATGCTGAAACGCTGCGGTCGAGCACAAGCACATGTCAATTCTAGACAATGAAGAGTGCGTCTTAGAGAAGCATGAAAATTGTCGTTCGGTCGGGTTCCTGTGTCTCCACGTGTCTGTCCAGCCTACCTCTCCCAGAAACCTCGCCAAGGCCGTAGTATGTGTACCCCCACCCCCTAGAGGAGGAGGGTGTTTATCCAAGCTAGGGTCTATAACACCATTCAGATCACCCACCAACACCAAAGGGGTCCCCGGGTTGGCTAATTGAAACGTCAACAGGGCACGTAAAACCGGGGGACTAAATGGAGGGGGTATATACACCGCTGCAAGAATAAATTGTAATCGCGAAACTCTACACATCAAAAATACATATCTCCCCTCCTGATCAACCTCCAAATCAAGTATCTGAAAGTCTAGGGTACGATGCACCATCACACTCACCCCCCTTGAATAGGAGGTGTGGGTGGAGTGGTACGCCCACCCCACCCATGCAAACCCCAGGCACGACACCGTTCCCGGAGTCAGGTGTGTCTCCTGCAGCACACAAATGCCCGGCAGATGTTTTCTAATGGCCGTGGAGATCATAGTACGCTTGAGGGGGTCCCCAAGGCCCCTCACATTCCAGGACAATATAGGAATACACGTCATCCTGTCATAATAACTAAATGAGTTATACAGAATATTTCCTCCATAAACATGTTATACTTTATTCTACATACCCGGTTCTTACACACCCCAGACCCTCTCCCAACCCCGGTTTGGGGATACCATAAAATACAGTCCCGGAGAAGCTCAGAGATCAAGTAGTACCCCCATCTGTAGATAATAGCTGAACCCGAGCTCTCCCACCCAAATACCGTGCGGCAGTCTTTCTGCTGGACTTGACCCGGTGTGCTCATCTGTGTGATTCTTCGATAATGCTGCTTCGATGACCCCTCACACCCCGCAGGGGTGAGGATATTATTATAGAGAAAAAAAACAACCTTCAAAAACTGAACAAAAAAAAACCTGAGGGTATAAACAAAACCCCGCACCGGTCCATGTTGCAACAGGCATACCGTGGCCAGTGGCTCTTCACATAATTTGTGCTCCATCAGTAAGGGCACTTTCATCAAGAACATGGATTGTGCTTCCATTCTGTCAATCCTGTATATATGGCTCCCGACCGAACATGTTGCCAACCGCAGAACAGTCAATAGCCCTAAGAGCCCTCAAACAGGAGCGTCGCTGATTTGTAATCCACAAGGTTCCAGTAGGGGCCACAAGCAAATATTTAGTAGGATCAGTCCGCCCCCTCCTCGTTTCCTCCATCCTGGCGAAGGAGATGCTCATTCGCCTCCAGCCACGCAGAAGCCTCTGCAGCAGATTCAAAGAATTGTGCCCGTCCCCCCGCTATCACGCGGAGCTTAGCGGGGTACAACATAGCGTATTTGGCTCCCAAACGTTGCAGCCTTCTTTTCACATGCCCAAATTTCGCTCTGCGCCTCTGAACTTCCGCTGAAAAATCGGGGTAAAAGGAGACTCTCGCCCCATTATATTGAACGCTCCTCTTCTCCCTGGCCAGACGCAGTATAATCTCCTTGTCCTTATAATTGAGCAACTTTGCCAGCATGGTGCGGGGCGGATTGCCCGGTGGTAAGGGCCTAGGAGGGACCCGGTGAGCCCGCTCAATTGAGTAGAAAGGGGAAAACGCCTCACGGCCGAAAACTTCCACCAGCCAGTTCTCCACAAATTCAGTAGGATCTCTACCTTCCGTTTTTTCTGGCAATCCAACAATGCGAATGTTGCTCCTTCTCAAGCGATTCTCAATGTCCTCATGTTTGAGCTCATTAGCGTTCGCGATTCTGGCAGTGATCTGTAATTCCCTGACCATGGGCACCATTCTATCCTCCACTTCGCTAATCCGACCCTCCACCGTCGTCGTACGCTCTCTGACTTTCTGCATGTCATGCCTGATCAGTCCAACCTCCTCCTTTAAGCTCCCAAAGTGCTCCTGCAGTGTCTGCACCGTGGCGGTGCATTTTTGCACCGCTCGCAGTATGTCAGCCAAAGTGGGTTGCTCCACGGTGTCCCCCTCCTCCAACACATCCATCTCAGGGACAGGGTGCTCCACCACTGCCTGCTGCGCCCAGCCAGAGGGTTCCCCCGTCTGCTGTGTGTGAAAAATAGCAGGGGTAGCGTCCAGCGCTTCATCTTCCCGGGGTCCCTCCACCCCTTTCAATTTCTGCGCATAATACAGCATGTCCTTCCCCTGGGCTTTAGGTGTCTTAGGAAGCGCCTTACCCTGTTCTCTTCTGTCCCCTCGTGCGTGCTGAGATGACGCGGCGCCATCTTGGGAATCAAGTGTAAGGCCTTCATCTCCCCGTTGCTGTTTGCGGGCCGGCATGGCGATTCCGCAACAGACGGATATTCCGGATGGTGCCCGTTGGGTACCCGGAGGCGGCGTAACAGTTCAGCGCCCGGTACAAGCCCCGGTTCGGTCGGGAAAAGGATCGGTTTCAGGATGGACACAGGGAGCTCTGTGAGACACGTCCGCTCACATGCCGCTCTTGGCCACGCCCCCTTGGCTAAATTTGAGGGATAGAATTTTAAAATAAACAGTCATCATGTAGAATAAGAAATTACTGCCTTATTCCCTGACTTGATTGATTCTGTTTTAGCACATGTACAGTTAGGGCTTGTTCACGCCTAAACGGATTGTTGCGTTGCGTTATGGGACAAGGTAACGTGTGTCGAGTATACAGTCACATGAAAAAAAACCTGCATGTTTTTTTTTACCCTTTGGTGCCTGAAGGTAAAACAGATCTTAACTGAATCCAGTTTTGCAACTTTGGCATATGTTAGTAAAACTGGACATATCAACTACTTTGTGTATCCAGGTGAATAGTACCTTGTTTGTTTCAGAACCAATTGGGTCTTCCCTTGTTGATTAATGGTAATGGATGTTTCATGATTTTTCTTTTATTATATTATATATTTATCAAATGAAAAGTGTGCCAAAATTGTAAATATTTTTTTTAAATTTTGCTGTAAATTTCTTGCCATTACTAAAACCCACCAGCCAAACAAATAAAAAAATCTAAAAATATTCTCCTACTCCAGATGTTTTTGCAATATCACATAAGTGCAGTTGTTTGTACTCGTCGCAGCAAAGAAACAATAGTATGCATTGAAGATTTTTTTTTTAATTCTATCTAAACACACAAGAGTGACCCTTTACCCTGTCTGTGAACTTTGACCTTGACCCTGACACTTGCCTAGATCAAGCCATTTTATCTTTTTTTATACAGTCTTCTCCCCTGACTAGGAGGAAAAAATGCAGTGTGGGGAATTATTAAAGCTTTTTGCAAGCATAAAGCTTGCACCCCCTTCTTCCAAACTGAAAAAGCCAAGCATATGCTATTCCTAATTAACAAAAAGGGCACTGTTTTCTGTGCTGTGTCTGTGCCAGACATGGCATACAGTTCAGGAGAGCTTAGCAGAAGTTTGCTGCTCTGGCCAGTTTTACCTCCTTACCCAGCCAAGAGCGAGAGGGAGGAGGAAAGCTGTTACCCCTGCCTTTGCCGGGCTTATCAGAAGGCAGTACTCATCAGCCAGCGTAAGCACTGCATAGACAGGAATGTGAGTTTGTCAGTAGACAGTTTACATCCCGTTTGCCAGACCGAACTTGGCAGGGAAGGAAGCACACAGCAAAAATGACCACACTATGGTTGAAGGAGAAAAAAGGTGAATGTCCTTGCATAACCTAGTCAGAGCCCAGACTTAAACCCCATTGAATATCTGTGGAATGACTTGAAGACTGCAGTCCACAAATGGTCACCATCAAATTTAACTGAACTTGAGCAGCTTTGCAAAGAAAAGTGGGCAAAGTGGTGCAAAGTTAGTAGAGACATATCCTAACAGACTAAGGCTTGGTTCACACTGCAGCGATGCGGGAACCCTGCGAATCCACTGCGGGTTCCCGCATCGCATGTCTGCCAGCAGCAGTTCACACTGCCCTATGCCAACTGCTGGGAGTGTCAATTAAAAGTTAATGACACCCCCAAATTAGTTTGCATATCGCAGTGCGATCTGCAAATTCTGACAGGAATTGGATCGCATGGGTGTGGACACCACCGTGACACGCTGCACAGTCATCTGGGATACGTGGCAGGTCCCAGATGACTGTGCGGCACCGAGGGGAAGTGAAGTCACCAGCCTGGGCAATGAAGGAGGCAGACTACGAGGGACCCCCTAGCAACAGGCATTTAGAGGTGAGTACATTTTTTTTTTCCCAATTATTATTATTATTTTTTATGAATTTTATGCAATTTTTTTTTTTTTTTTTGGTGGCAACACCACTTTAAGGCTATAATTAAAGCAAAGGGTAGTTTAACAAAATACTGACACAAGGGGGTGATCCTTTCTCCAATTTAGTGATTCTGTTTTTGAATTTTTTATTTTTTTCTGACATGTTGGCGTTATATCTTTCACTTGGGTGTGATAAGTTGCACTGACTAAATACAGATGGATAAAACAAAAAATGACTTAATTTCAGGCTGCAAAGCAACAAAATGGGATTATTTTAAAGGGGGTGATTCTTTTCTATACCCATTGTAACTGGAAGTTTGCATTATTGTGAATCAGCTGTTCTTTCCAAATACATTTGTTTTAAGCCAGCATACTTAAGTGTTTGTCATGGTTTCTAATAGTCAGAAACATTCTTGTCTATGTGGTCTAGCCATTATGTAAGAGCTCTGACCTAAACCAAAAATCTGTGTTTTTATATTAGATTTCTAAATAATAACAAATTCTCTCACCACACTTAAGCTGCATTCACACCTGAGCATTTTGTAGCTTGAAGCCTGAAGCTACAAAACGCTAGAGGGGAAAAAAATCTATTATTCTCAATGGAGACTGTTCACATCTCCACTCCAAGTCGCCTGAAGCTCAAACAAGTTCCGGACCAATTTTTGTCGCTCGAATCGGGCAGATTTGGGCATTTTTCTTCTTTTTACATTGGTTACCTTTTGCCCTGCACAAAATTGCGGCAAAATGCCGTAAAAAACGCAGCGAAATCACGGTTAAAACCGCTGCACACCATGCAGACAGTTTCCGGGACCTGACTATATATTGGTGCAGAAAAAACAACTGCATGGAACTGCATCTGTTGTGAACTGGCCCTAAGGCGGAGAAGGGTGAACTGACTTGGAGCGGTACTTTCCTTTTTTTAATGGCATGGTCCGTTTGCATCTTTGTACCTGATTGGAGCTACAGGATGCTATGTCTGCATCTTCTGTAGGCGGTTCATCCGCCAAGCCCTCCACACAGCACAGCTGGTTTGATTGGCCGTGTCTCTCAGCTAGAGCCTTGCTGTAAAAACGGTAGCTGCTGCTAAGAAGTACAGACATTTACAGCTGCAGCCAGTCTCAATCAGCGTACAGAGATGGGGGAAGTACGTTCCCAGCTGTGTGTGAAGTCATATACTACCCTCCCACACTGTAATGTTACATGCCCCCACACTGTAATGTTACATGACCCCACACTATGTAGAAGAGACATTGGCCCCTTTCACACATGCTTCAGTTTTGTTTCATTAATTCAGTCCCTTTTTTTTTTTTTCAAAGAAAAAACGGATCAGTTATTCATCAGTTCTTCATCGGTTTTTACATCAGTTCTTTACATCCACCTAACCAATTTTCGTCCACGTCCTTTATATATTTTCTGAAAACAGACACCGCCTAGAGAATACATTTGGGGTAGTTCCAAATTTTTATGTTGCATGATATTAGCACATTGGTTTATAAAATGATAATTTCAGTAAAAACAACACTTAAAACTTTAATTTTAGGGCATACAAACACAATAGTTTACCCATTTTTTTTTCTTGTAAAATATAAAGGATGAATTTGCACCAAGGAAATAGATACCCAATATGTCGAGCATTAAAATTGCATGTACCTGTGAAACAGCGAAAAAAAGTTGATATCCTATATTTTCTATAGGTGATGCTTTAAAAGCCCCCTACAGGTCATCAGTTTTTATGCTACCCATGAGCTCTGGTGCTAAAACTATTGATCTCACTCTGGCGTGTGCGGTGACATGTAACATGTGTAGCACAATTGCCTTTTTTTTTTTTTTCTTTCATGTAGGCATCCCAACTATTGCATTTTTGTATGAATGCCTTAGAGCTGCACAATTCTGGATAAAATGAGAATTGCTTAGTATAAAGATCACAATTTCAGTTCTGGCTCTGCACTGTTTACATAGAATCGGGGGAAATGCCAGTTAAAGAGGGAGCGCAGCACCACCCCCCACCATGACGAAAAATTAAGTCAGCAACTACAAATACTGCAGCTGCTGACTTTTAATATATGGACACCTACCTGTCCAGGGAGCCCGTGATGTGGGCACTTCAGCTGATTGGCTGTCGGGTGCAGCTGCCGCCATTCCTGGTAAGGGAACATGGCAGCGAAGAACACTGCACTTTCTAATTGGTCCCCGTCTTCCAGAAATGGGGAAAGGTACCTGTCAAAAACAGGTACCCGTTCCCCCCTCCCCCCTGAAAAGTGACAATTGTGGCACCGGAGGGGAGGAGGAGATGGATAAGCAGAGGTTCCGATTTAAGTTCGAGAGGGCGGTTGAATCAAAATTGCTATAGTGGCATGCCCGAGCTATCATTCGGGCACGCCACTAAATTAAACAAAGGGGCCAGGGTCATTGGGTGGGCCCGAATGACCACTCCTTCTCGCCGCTATGAAGTATGGAAGAAAAAATTGCGAACATTTACATTTAAAAGCTGACAATGACAGTCGGCAAGTGAGGGATTCACGGAAGCTGATGAAAAGGGATGTAAATGGATGATCAGGGATTTACATCTGTTTTTCCATAGGAATGCATTGATGTCCATTTTTCATCCATCAATGAACTGATGAAAAACGGGTGAAAGGGGCCTTAAAGGTATGCTGTGCGGTCACGTGACTGACAAGCAAATGCTCATAAAATGTTACAAAATAAAATTGGCAAAATTAATTGCAGTTTTGTCGAACAATGAATGATTATTTCAAGGTAAATAATTTAACATCTTCCCTCCCAGCCCCGGCAACCCTTTACCAGGGTCTTTTCACTCAGGAGAAAGACCGAGCCCTGTGACCATAAGCGGGGTCGGCTCCTGATTGCTGTCTCTGACAGCTTGGTCAGTGTACTAGTAGCACACAGAAGGCCCTACTGCCCATGGATATATATGTGAGGACATAGCTCCCAACTGTCCCTCTTTCCTCCTCATTTGTCCCTCATTTTGGTCTGATCTATATAGTGGTTTAGGAAAAGCACTATTTATCTTTAAAAAAAAAGTGTTTCCCAGTGCTAAACCTTTAATTCAATCTCTAAATTGCTGCATTTGTACATTTTAAAAGCCAACATGAAGAAATAGTAGTGATAAAAAAAGCACTTCTGGGTTTAGCCAATCATTATTTATTTTTGTCTGTAATTCTCCTTTAAGGGAGGCGTGGCAGTGGGTGTGTCCTATATCTACATACATTTTGCTAATAGGTGTCCCTCATTTCCTTCTCAGAAGGTTGGGAGGTATGGTGAGGACAATGTTATCTTTGTAGCTATTACCCTGTATTACACAGTCGTTTTTTCATATGCTTGTATTAATAAAGCTCTTTCTTTACCAGGCAGTGAAATTGGTAGCTTTCCCCACCAGTCTGGGTTTTGTGGCTTTTCGTGTGCATGCACAAAGTGAAACAAAGACTTCTCCCAAAACAGTCCTACTAAAAGTGGAAGAGGTAAGCATGGACTTCTTTAAAGGGGTTAGTGTTGGCATAATTTGGAAATACAATATTGTTGTACTGCCAGGAGCTTGTTTAGGGCTTGTGTACAATGACATTTGTTTGCTTTTCAGTGAAAATGCAAAAACAACTAAAAAAGAACTCAGAAAAAGAATAGTCAGCATAATCAGGATCCAATTGGATGTTTGTTGATGTTGATTCATATCAACATCCAATATTGATGTTGATTCTTATAATCTCATGTACCTTGTCCTGTCATACGACTGACCACATAAACGTATTATTAGATTTTTAATTGAGGTGTGCTGCCTATTCTCTGAGCCGGTGTGGGTACTTAATATTTAATTCTAGGGTTGTCCTGATACCGATCATTTGCGCGAGTACTTGTACGCGCGCAAATGCTCAGATGCTTAATACGATACTTGGGCAGTCAGGGGTGATCAGTACTGTGGTGGGGAGTGTTAAAAGCACCGATCCCCCTGTATAGATTTCAATATAACAACTGACAGCCACTTCTCTTCCTCTACCTTCCCCCCGCAGCTTTCAGCTGCTATATTGAAATCTATACAGGGGGATCAGTGCTTGTAACTCCCACCACCCCCATACTGATCACCCCTGACTGCCCCTATATCCTCCTCCAGTCCCACACTGTGTCCTCCTCTTCCAGGCTCCTCCAGTCCCCCTCTGTGCCCATGTACCGCCCCTGTCCCCCCTCAGTTCTCCTCTCCCCCCTTTTGTCCTGGATCTGTCAGGATGAAGGAAGGAGCCAGTAAATCTGTCATTTACCGGCTCCTTCCTTTTCTGAATGAACAGAGTCAGTGACTCTGTCCATTCATACCTGAGCATTGTAAACTGTGTTTACGATGCTTCAGTTTATGAATGGAGAGGAGCTGTTGTCCATTCATCTCCTGAGGCTGCAGAGAAAAGGACTGGGGAATCTGTGTCCGCAGTCCCTTTCCCTGTTTTAAAGGGGAGGTGTCAGGGGTCTGTTAAAAAGAAAGCGTTGTAAAAAAAAAAAAAAAAAATGTATAATTTGTAAAAAATAATTAAATTTGTAAAAAAAAAAAAACTACTGACACAGTCCACACATCAGCAGTGCTGCATATTGGTACCACTGTCACATGACATAAAAAAAAAAATATCGTTAATTGGTATCAGCAAGTACTTGGGGGGGAAAAAAGTATCGGTACTTGTACCGTACTTGGTCTTAAAAAAGTGTTATCGTGATAAACCCTGTTTAATTCTGTTGAAGCTGAATTCCATATAATTGCATACTGAAAATGGCTCCAGCTTCCCATAATGTAAGTATGGATTACTTCTACCGGAGGGCCACTTTGGATGCTGCAAATCACTGTGTTAGTTGACAAGCTGCTGCCCATGCACACTGACCACAGCTGTTCTCTGAATGGACAAGGTGAAGAGGTGGGATTCCGACATCATAATCGCTACCTCGTCCTATGCCTTGTATTCCTTAAAAAAAAAAATATAAGGCATTAATTTAACGTGCTGAGCAAATGGCCTATTAAACAGAACACCTCCTGTGCATGTGTGTGGTGGTCCGATACTAAACTTTTTGCCCTCTGGACTGGGGATGCCTAAAACCAACTGTAAAAACACAAGAACAAAGGATGCACCAGCCTAGCTCATTATCTCCAAAACCATTTATTTAAAAGAATGTAAATAAGTCACAGATGTTCAGACTGACAAAGTGTATCAGAATCAACCAATCTTTTTGTCAACTACACTTGCTCTTAGGCTAAGGGGGACTTGAGCAAAGATTCAAAGGGCACGGCCCTCAAAATGCGTAAGGATTTGGATCTTTTGCTGAGGTCCTCCCTAGCCTAGGAGCAAGCGGAGAGGACACATTTTTTGCTTAATTCTGATACACTTTGTCAGTCTGAACATCTGTGAGTAGATTTGTTTACATTCTTTTGAATAAATGGTTTTGGAGATAATGCGCTGGGTTGGTCTGTTTTTATAGCTGAGCAAGTGACCCCCTGTGGCCAGTGCAGAGTGGGGCTGCTCACATAGAACACAAGCAAGACCCAGAAGATCACACCGTAGTGGCACCTGCTAATAAAGTGATTACTAGCCATAGATGGATCGAAATTCAGCCGGTTCAGCAAGGAATGATTGAATTTAAAGAGAAAAGAAAGTGGGCTGGGCTAAAAGAAGTGATGAAGTATTCAATCGATAAAGAAATGAAAAAAATCTAAAAGAATTATTGATAATCTCCCCAATACTGAAGGATGTGCAAAAAAACAATTCATATATAAATACTCTCCCCAATATTACAAAAGAAAAAATGTGCAAAAAAAAATAGTTAATAATTTCCCCAATATTGCAAAGGAAAGATATGCAAATGGAAAGATCAAAAAGTAAAAATCAAAAAGTAAAAATGTGCAAAAAATTCATACACATATAGACATACACCCAAATACCTTATCTGAACACATATACCCAAATACGTGTTAACGATAAAATACAAGTGATAAAAAATAAATAAATAAGTCCGTCAACTTAGATCATAATCAATCCATAGCAACTGTGCTGAAAAGTCAGTAAAAAAAAAAAGTCCCAAAGAGGGGTAATAATAACTCCCACGGTGAAGAAAACTGTGAAATAAATCCAAAAAAGTGTGGGTTGTGAACGCCTCCACCACAGAACACACTGCCTCTTACCGGAAGCTAATGGTTCCTTGTTACAGAGAACCAAAAAGCACAGATGGCTATCTCCCCCAGCCTGGGTTCTTGGATCAGTGGAATAATGCGATCAGCCTCCTCCAGTTCAGACCAATCATAGATCCAGAGCTTCAGCATATATATAAAAAATAGAACTCGCCATAGTGTAAAACCGTAAAGTTTAATAATAAGTAAAAAACAGATTGCGCACTTCAAGCAAATGTAAAACAGCTAGTATCAATCGAGCCGGCCTGACTCGATAAATGCCTGATACTTCCGGGACATCTACGTAAGCGGTGACATCAGTGTGTCGCTCCTACCCCCTGCGCGTTTCGTCACTAACAGGACGTCGTCACGGGACGACGTCCTGTTAGGGACTTTTTTTTTTTTACTGACTTTTCAGCACAGTTGCTATGGATTAATTATGATCTAAGTTGACGGACTTATTTATTTATTTTTTATCACTTGTATTTTATCGTTAACACGTATTTGGGTATATGTGTTCAGATAAGGTATTTGGGTGTATGTCTATATGTGTATGAATTTTTTGCACATTTTTACATTTTGATATTTTCATTTGTATATCTTTCCTTTGCAATATTGGGGAAATTATTTATTAACTATATTTTTATGCAAGTTTATTTTTTTTGTAATATTGGTCAGAGTATTTATATATGAATTGTTTTTTGCACATCCTTCAGTATTGGGGAGATTATCAATAATTCTTTTTGATTTTTTTTCATTTCTTATGTTTAAGGCATTTCTTTATTGATTGAATACTTCATCACTTCTTTTAGCGCAGCCCACTTTCTTTTTTCTTTTCTGTGAATGTAGTATAACATTTGGGCATTGCTGCTTGTTTTGGTTTTGCTTGATTTGGTTAGCTCAGTTTTTTCTTTTTTTTCTATGATTGAAGTTCAATCCGCCTATGGCAATTCCCGTTCCAGAAAAGTCAATCTATTGATTGATTTGTCTAGAACAGGCTTTTTGGAAAATGTTCCTTCGATCAGCGCTGCTACCATATGGCAGTAGTGCTGATAAATGTTTTCTGACAGTGGAGGAGTCCCCGCTGTCAGAGCACAATGATACAATGGGGATGATTCCCCCATCCATCTTGCTTGTGTGGATGGGAGAATTTTTTTTTTTTTTTTTTTTATCAGGCCGCTGGCTGATCAAAACAAACTGATCAATGTGTTGCAAGGGAATTTGCCCCCAAAGCTTACTCAATGAGTTTAGTTCTGCTGATTTCCAATCATCCAATCGTGCAAGCTGGGGTTGCACCGATATGGGTATCGGTGCAGATACAGAGTATTTTCACAAGTACTCATACTCTGAAAATGCTCTGATACCCAAAACTGATACCTTTGCGGTGCAATTTGAGACCATGCAAAATGAATGGGCTCAAATCAAACTGCAAGGAATCGCATGAAATTTGAACAGGAATGCGGTGCAATTTCTCTCCGAATTGTATGCAATTTCCGGCACTGCTCCTGTGTGAACCCAGGCATGTCATAATGACTACAGCCTGGGTTCACACAGGAGTAGTGTGGTAAACTGCATGGGATTCAGAGAGGAATTGCACCACATTCCTGTTCCAAACGCATGCGGTTCTTTGCAGTGCGATTTGAGCCTATTCATTTTGTATGACTCAAATCGCACCGTAAAGGTATTGGTACTCGTTATCAGTGAGTACGTAACCAAAAGTATCAGTACTCATATTCAGGGCCAGACTGGGAATAAAAACCAACCCTGGAAATAATTTCATACCAGCCCAACAACATAACGTCATTATTTTCTTGTTCATAAAAGGGAAAACCATACATGTCCCAGTATCCCGGTAGGCCAGTCCAGACCCTGCTCATATTCGCTGATAAAAAAAAAAAAACAGTATCGGTGTATAACCCTAGTGCAAGCAAAATGCTGTGTTTTTTTTTGCTTTTTTTTCCCCCCTTGCATGTGATTGGGTATTCTTTGCAAAATGAAACTTCACCATGTTCACTAAGCTGTGGGGCAAATTCCCTTGCAAAGTAAACCGCATATTTGCCATTAGTACATCAACCCCAGTGTGTTATCTTGTGGAGGATGCAAGTAGATCTAAATTATCTTTTTAATGGTTTCTCTTGAACGTCTCAATATTTTGAATAGTGCTAAAGAACCTATATATTTTTTCCATTACGTTTACTGTGCTTTTTGCCATTGTCATTGGTATTTATCTTTTGTCTTAAAAATTTGCAGCTTTCTCTATATTCCAGCCCAGTGCAAGAAGCAAGATTTGTTGAAGAGAAGCAGACTGAAGTGGAAGAGGGGATTTCATGGCTCAGACAGTCTGCAGCACCATATACTAGCTGGTGTCAGGTATTTTAAATGTTTTCTTATTTTATAAGTCAAGGTCTGCACATATCCAAACAGCAGTTGTGTTGTCAAACATTAACAGCCACGTGGAGAACTATTTCATAACAAAGACTTTGTTTACCTTAAAGGATATTCTTAGTTGCAGAGCAACCATGGCGTATTTAAATCTCAGCATGTAAAGAAAACAGGTTTATGCTCACAGAAAGCACTTAACACTGGTTCTACCTCATTGAGTATGAAGTTCAGTTTTGGTCACAAATCAGTAGAGAGAAATAGAAATAGAGTTCAGAGAAGGGCAACTTATTTAACCACTTCAGCCCTGGAGGATTCGCCCCCTTAATGACCAGGCCATTTTTTGCGATAAGGCGCTGCGGTCATGCGCCACTCTACCCAAACAAAATTGACGTCCTTTTTTTCCCCCCACAAACAGAGCTCTCTTTTGGTGGTATTTAATCACCTCTGTGGCTTTTTATTTTTTGCGCTATAAACAAAGAGCGACAATTTTGGAAAAAAAAGAAATAATTTTTCTTATATCCACCGACCGACACATGTACCTCTCTGTAATTAAATGGTTTGTTAGCCCTATCACTGGAGATACTAGGCAAGTTGTAATACAACACTTCAGAACTTTTTAGAGGGGTTGTGCCGGCGGTCCCTAAGGCACAACCCCACAGCCTGCTCAGGCAGAACTCAGTTTTTTCTTGCCTACTGAAGGAGATAGACCTAGGAACCCTGTGGGCCCATAGGTCTGTGGTTTTTTGATGCAGAAGCTTGGCTTTTTGCGCAAGATGAATGATCCTGTGATCTTCTATCAACAGCCGGCTGGGTGACAGGCTGATTCACTTATCCTTGTAGTCTCCCCAGTCAGGCCAGCGAGAGTGTGCAGGTCACAGCCCAGGCTCGGCAGGCCATGACATACCTCAGCTCCAGAGGTGGTCGGTGAGCTTTATGGTCCGGGCATACATATGACCGGGCTATTGATGTCTGCGTCACAGTATGCCGAGGCCAGTAGTCTTCCCTGTACTGATCGGGAGCTGACTACCGTGGAATGTCTCCCAGCTTCAGGACTGGTAAGTACAGCTCTCCCTGGAGCAGCTGGGCATTCCCTGGGAGGTCGATTCGGGGGCCCCCCTCACCCCCCTCTCTTCTCTCCCCAGTCCCTAACTCCCTTCTTTCCCCCTCTCACTGGGGGAGGGGGGCTGTACATGTGCTGAGCGGTGTGTGTGTCTGGGCTCTCACCTGGGGGTTTTAGCTGTGCTGGGTCCTGAAGCTTAGTCCCGCTGGATGCCTGTGTAGTCATGCCCCTGTGTTAGTGCAGCACTGTGCCTGCCACATGTTCTCTCAAGTCCCTCAGAGCGATGTTCGGCGGCCATTTTAAGTATGGGCAAGGGTCAGACTGGCTTCTGGCTTCAGTCGGCTACTTTCCGAGTGATTCCCTATTGAGAACACCGGTGGCCATTTTCTTGTAGCCAGACCACGTTTTTGTGCTCTAGCAGCTGTCCCTGGACCCTCTACTTCCTGTTTGGTCATCACAGTGCGCTGGGAAGGTTATCCTGTGTTCTGAACATGTGTGTTTGATTGTCCATCGATTGTTCACCGATCATGCGACCGGCCGGCCACCGACAGTTTTCTGCTATCTCTGCATTTGAGAGCGCTGGGGATCACCAGGCATTGCGGTAATACAGCACCAGAACGGCCCAAGGTGGTGAGTCCAGCGGGTTAGAGCCCTTCAGCCAGCGGCAGCAGGAGGGTGGGACAGTCACTGTCCTAAGTCCCCTTTGGGTGGCAGACAGAGTAGGGTCAGCATGGCTTCAGAAATTGGTGTTTCATCCCCTGAAATCCAGGCAATTGCAACCGGGTCACCTGCGGACTGCGTGGTCCCAATGGACACCCTTACGGCGGTCCTCAATTAGTTAGTTGCCAAGATAGAGGCGGTACGTGGGAAGAAAGGTGCTAAAAAGCGCCAACCCCCTCCCCCGTCCTCTGGGGAGAGCTGGTGACCCCTGCTCTGTCTTGTCAAATGACGCTGACCAGGACCGCTTGGACAGTGAGGATGAGTCCCCGTCCCGGTCCGTGCGCGACAAAGCGCTTGTTGGAGCACTTATCACAGCTGTGTGTGATACCCTGAAGAATCAGGAGCCAGCGGATCCCTCTGCTGATGCACCGGTCCCTTTTGGGTCCCGCAAGCCAGCACATTCACCTAAGGTGTTCCCGTATCTGCCTTATTTTGATAAGTTCATTTACAGGGAATGGAGTTGCCCGCAACAGACCTTTTCGGTCCCCAAATACATTGCGATGTGTTACCCCCTTGAGGAAAGCCTTCTCAAAAAATGGTCGGCTCCTCCGGTCGTGGACCCCCCAGTATCCAGGTTAAACAAAGTAACCACGATCCCGATTGAGGGGACTCCTGCATTCAAGACAGCAAGGCCGAGGCGGTGGCTCCTTCCTTGTTTAGGGTTGTGGGGTCAGCCGTGCGACCTGTACTGGCATCCGCACTGGTGTCGCAGACACTGACTTAGTGGGCAAAAGTTTTGCACCACGAATTGGGAAAGCAACAGGCCTCCCCTGTCTGCGTGGAACTAGCAGACCAACTAGTGCAAGGCCTTAAGTACGTCTGTGACGAGGCCCTGAAAACTCTCCCTCTGTTATCAAGGGCTTCAGTGTCAGCTGTGGTGCTGAGGCACCTGATTTGGCTAAAATGCTGGTCTGCTGACCAGGCATCCAAGAAAGCCCTGACAGATCTTCCCTTCCTTGGCGACCGGCTCTTTGGAGCCTCGTTAGATGACATTGTGGGGGGTCGCCTTCGGGAGTTTGCAGCCCGGTGGTCCTCCCGGTTATCCGACCAATGGGTCTGCGACCTGATTTCCACAGGCTACAAGATAGTTTCTCTCTTGGCCGCCAAACAGATTCTTCCCCTCCCAGCATACCCGTATCCCCGGTTCACCGGGAGGCCCTGTTGGGGGCGGCGAGGGACTTGCTGAATCAGGAGGTGATTGCGCCAGTTCCTGAATCGGAATGCTTCCAGGGATTCTACTCAAATCTGTTTGTGGTTTCCAAGAAGGAAGGGGTACGTCCAATCTTGGACTTAAAAGCCCTCAATCACTTTGTAAAAGTGCAGAGGTTCAGAATGGAATCGGTTCGCTCAGTAGTCGCTCCACTCCATCAAGGGGACTCCCTGGCGTCCTTAGACATCCAGAATGCTTACCTGCACATACCCATATGCCTTCGGGATCAAAAATTTCTGCGTTTGGCAGTCGGGGAAGCCCACTACCAATTTGTGGCTCTTCCCTTTGGCCTGGCATCAGCCCCCCGAGTCTTTACCAAGGTACTGGCTCCAGTATTGGTATCGCGATCGTGGGCTACCTGGACAATCTCCTCCTGAGAGCATCTTCCGCCTCAGAATTAGAGGAGGATGTGGCGATCACCATGCAGACCCTGCAAGAATTTGGGTGGCTGTTGAAGCTAAAGAAGTCGGTGATTGTGCCGACCCAGCGTCTGGAGTACCTAGGTTTGCTATTGGACTCCAGGGAAGCGAGAGTTTTTCTCCCTTCAGACAAATTGCAGACTCTCAGATCTGCGGTCAAACTACTGATGAACCGCAAGTGGTCGTCGCTCCGCTTTCGCATGCGAGTACTGCCCAGTTCCACACCAGAGTACTGCAGAAGGAGATCTTGTTGAAATGGGACAAATCTCAGTTGTCCCTGGATCAATAGATCCAGGTGAGCCAACCAGTCAGGGACTCTCTGATCTGGTGGTTGAGGTGATTCAGTCCGGAAAATCATTCCTTCCTCTGAAATGGACGGTGATCACTACGGACGCAAGTTTATCCGGCTGGGGTGGAGTGATGGGGATTCAGTCGGCTCAGGGCCTCTGGTCGATGGAAGAATCCGAGTTGCCAATCAATCTGCTCGAATTGAGAGTGATCAGGCTGTGCCTCCCCAGATGGTCGATGAGTCTTCAATGGCGTCCGGTCAGGATACAGTCGGACAACGCCATGGCTGTGGGGTACATAAATCACCAAGGGGGAACAAGAAGCTCAGCCGCTGCTCAGGAGGTCGCTCACTTACTTCGGTGGGCAGAGCGACAAGTACCGGCCCTGTCGGCCATTTACATCCCGAGGGTGTAAAATTGGCAGGCGGACTATCTGAGTCGACAGATGCTGGACCCAGGAGAATGGGCATTGCATCTGGAGATATTTGGGCCTTCCGACACCAAGCGTCGGTCACTCAGGCGCGTAAGGCAGCGACCTGGTCGTCTGTCCATACGTATACCAAGTTCTACAAGGTAGACGTCAGTGCATGGCTGATGCCTGTTTTGGCCACAAAGTTTTGCAGGTGGACGTGTAGTTGCAATTATATATGCAATTGAGATTTTTTCCTGGTCTTTCGATAAAAACGCAGTACTGTTTTGTTAATGCACTGTTGCATTACTTCCGCAAATGGTTGCGGTTTTGGGGATCTCTCCTGTTGAGAATACCCAGTTATGTGGTGGTGTTTTTTCCATACACTGCTGTTTTTTTGTGGGTTTAGTTTCACTAGTTCCCACTTGCCATGGTGGATGAAGTTTTAATGCTGTTTTTCCCATCCCTCGTTTGGCACTGCTTGGGGACGTCCCATTGAGTTACAGAGAGGAGCTGTGTCGGTCGGTGAATATAAGAGAAAATAGGATTTTTGTACTCACCGTAAAATCCTTTTCTCTGTTTTTCACCGACCGACACACCACCCGCCATGGGGTTGTGCCGTAGGGACCGCCCCATGGGTGGAACTAAAAGTTCTGAAGTGTTGTATTACAACTTGCCTAGTATCTCCAGTGATCGGGCTAACAACCCATTTAGTTACAGAGAGGAGCTGTGTCGGTCGGTGAATTACAGAGAAAGGGATTTTACGGTGAGTACAAAAATTCTATTTTTGCTATAATACATAACCAAAAAAAAATAATATAAAAGAAAAAAAATATTCATCAGTTTAGCCCAATTTATAAATCCCAATAGGCGTATATTGATTGGTTTATGCAAAAGATACCACGTCTACAAACTACGGGATAGAGTTATGGACTTTTATTTATTTTTTTGTTTTTACTGGTAATGGCGGTGATCTTCGATTTTTAGCGGGACTTGCTACATTGCAACAGACAAATCTGACCCCAAATTACACTTTGGGGACCAGTGACATTATTACAGTCGTCTGTGCTATAAAAATGCACCAATCAATGTAAAAATGACACTGGCAGGGAAGGTGTTAACACTAGGGGGCGATCAATGGGTTAAATGCATTCCCTCAGTGTGTTTTAACTGTAGGTGGGATGGGCTTCCAGGGACATGACAGAGTATATTTGTCATATCCCCTGTCAGAATGGGGATTTGCCATGTTTACAAAGGCAGATCCCCGTTCTGCTTCTATAATAAGCGATTGCTGGTCACCGGCGGACATCAGGTCCACTTGACCCGTAAACATGCTACCGCAGCGGGTGCATGTCTGCCCCCTTGGCAGCTCTCGTCCGCAACTGCGCCTGTGTGAGCCAACGTACACCTATGGCAAGTCGCGCAGGGGAGCCAACCTGCCGCCGTATTAACAAGCAGTTAATGAGTGGGTTGGAAGACGCCCACTATGAGGAATGATTGTAATTTTCCCAACTGCCAACTGCTCACACTAAACAGGCGCAGGCGCAATCACGTACTTGTACATCAGGCCTCTCTTTCACATGTGCACGCCCCCTGCCGACCCGTGCTGTGATTGCACACAGCATGAATTTGGTAGAAGATGGCTTTTGATTATTGGGAATTACATGGCTCGTTATTTTCCTATTGACTGCTAAGGTAATTGGCTATCCTCACCTGGTTCACTGTTGCCTATGTGTGTAGTTATTAGCTACACCATATAAAAGGCCTACTTATCTGTGATATATATGTTATTCTCAATCCACTTTCTGCCACTGACCTTGGCATCTGTTCAATGTTTTGTGAGTTTAGCTTTATTCAAAAAAAATATTGGGAAAGTATTTGGCAGCAGATTTCAGCCAGTGATTTTGGCTGAAATTAGCTGATCGGCTGTGTCCAATCACACACAGAGTTCTGTGTGTACAAACACACAGAACTCTGTGTGCATAGGGATAATGATCTTGCTTTTTCTTCTCTCTGAAAAGCAGGGAGAAAAAAACATCCAGATGTTAAAGTTAACACAGTTAACCCCTTCCCACCCAGTGTCATCAGTAGAGTGTTAGTGTACAGTATGATCACTGGTTTTATGTCACTAGCGACGTAGGTGTCAGTTAGTGGCCCTTCCATATAGTGTCTGTTGGCACCAGTTTTCCTGCCACCCTATCACAGCCTTACTATAAGTGGTCTCAATTTATGAAGAAATTCAATTTTTTTATTGAATATGTTTTATAACAGAAAGTAGAAAATATCAGGGTGGGAGTTTTAAGATTTTCTTATAGTAAAAAAATAAATAAAAACAGTGGTGATCAAGTATCACCAAAGGAATGTTCTATTTGTGTTTAAAAAAAAAATTCAAAAAAATTCCTTAGCTTACAGTGTTGCATGACCGCGCAATTGCCATTTATAATAGCGCAGTTCTGAATATGAAAAAATGCCCTGGATAGGAAGGGGGTCCTTCTGGAGGTCAAGTGGGTAAAAGTATTTACCTGAGAGAGGAGACATTTGTGAAGAGACATAACTACGATCTACAGATTAATCAAAAGTGACTATAAAGCCCCGTACACACGGGCAGAATGTTGGGAGATATTTGCCAGTACAAAAAATACTGGCCGACAATCTGCAAGTGTGTATGAAGGTCTGTCGGACGTGCATGCCAGAAAACCAGCAGCCGACTGGATCCCGATCAGTGTTCTCAGCCAATGGCAGAGAGCACTGATCGGAGTGTTCTGGTGGGGGGGGGCCGTCCCCCTGTCAGAAAACAGCTCAGTGGTTGAGATCGCTAAACTAACCCTCGGGGGTTGCACAAAAAAAACTGTAGTGTGTACCAGGCTTTAAAGCCTCATGCACAAGGATGTTTTGAGGTTTAAAAGTGCTGAAATGTAAAATTCCCAGCGCTTTCCTGCACCAAGGAAGCTGCCAGTGACCCCACTCATGTAAATGCTGATGATCCTGTGCATCAACGCTTACCCACACAACATGCATGTAGTATATTTCCCAAACACGCAAGTTTCACATTTGGGGATATATGCCATACTGACATGTTCAGGTAAAACTAGGTGCACAGGAGCAATGACATTTGCTTGAGTAAGGCCTATACATCTGTTTACTTGTATAGCTGACTGTGTACACACCACCTGTGGCTTTCCAGGTAGGGAAAAGAGTCAAGATTTTACATTTAAAGTGTTTTTTAACCCAAAAGTTTCTGGTCCCTTAAAGCAGTTTACACAGCACAGTGCTTGTGCTGTGTAATCTGCCCCCCTCTAAACTGTAAAAAAAAGCTCTCCGAACCTGGCACCTCCTGTATCCACTCTTTATACTGACCACGAAAATCAGGGCTGCCCCGTGGTCAGTGCGTCCCTGCATCATACTCTGCTGTCCCCTCTGCTCTCCTCTCTCCCCCCCTCCTTCCTGCCTTTCACCTCCCTCCCTGTGTCTGTCTCCGCCCCGCTCCCTGCCGCTATTCTTGGGAAAAAAAAAAAGGTATAATTGTCACTGCCAGCCCCTCTATTAGAGGCTGGCATAGCACACTATATAAGTTTTCAAAAACTAGCGTTCTAAATACCAAATTTGAGCTGTCTTCAGGCCGGTCACTTGACTCATGGCCACTTTACAACTACAAGACAGCTTCTGCAGAAGGAGACGAGTGGCCATCTGATCTCCCCGGCTGACGTCAGAGAATGATTACGGCTTCTCCCCCAGAAGTCATCCATTGGTGCTGTAAAGCGGCTGCGAGTCATATGACCAGCCTGAAGACAGCTCAAATTCGGTATTTAGAACGCTTGTTTTTTAAAACTACTTACATTGGGGGTTATTTACGAAAGGCAAATCCACTTTGCACTGCAAGTGCACTTGGAAGTGCAGTTGCTCTAAATCTAAGGGGTAGATCTGAAATGAGTGGAAGCTCTGCTGATTTTATCATCCAATCATGTGCAAGCTAAAATGCTGTTTTTATTTTCCTTGCATGTCCACATAGGATCTACAGCGATTTTTACTTTTAAGTGCACTTTCAGTGCACAGTGCATTTTTCTTTAGTAAATAACCCCCGTAGTGTGCTATGCCAGCCTCTAATAGAGGGGCTGGCATAGTCTTATATAAATGGGTTAACAAACCCTTTAAACACACTTTGAGCCTCTAAACATCTGTGTGCACAAGGCCTAAAGCCAGTATCAGCTTGTTAAATCATTGGTCCCTGACAAAGGCACTTGGTCACAATTAAAAATTCCTTCAGAGGAAAGGAGGTTTAAACCGGAATTGTGGAGAGGGTTCTTTACAGTCAGAGAAGGAAAAGTATGGAATTCCATTCCCCAAGTAATGCATCAGCTAGGAGTGTTCTCAAATTTCCAAAATCTTCAGTGTTTCTTGATGAGCACAAAATACAGGGATATGTATACTCTCAGAAAATAAGATTTGTGAAAAGTATTGAAGTTGATGCATTGGCTTCTTTTCTTGGGATGTGGTTTAAAGCTGAAGTATGGCCTAAAACAATTTGTATATGTTTAAACAGTAAAAATCCACTGAAGCGTTTCCCATTTTGGTTATTGCCACGCACTCCCGTGTCCAGGCCCGGACTGGGACAAAAAATAGGCCCGGGCATTTTAGAATGAGCAGCCAACTTTTCCAGGGACCGGGGGGGGAAATGTCGGGATGACATTCGCGGGGGTAGCACTGTGATATAAAGGGGACTGCACTGTAAAGAGCACTGTAATGATTACAGTGCAGTCCCCTTTATATGACAGTGTCCCTGTCCTATTGTGGCCATACAATGCTAGTACTGTCTGTCTCCTATTGTGCCCATGCTGCCCAGTGACACTGACCTGCTCTCTTTGGTGGTCTGGACAACATGGCGCTCTCTTTCTGGTGTTGCGGTACAGCGTGGCTCTCTGGTGGTGCAGGTACAGCGTGGCTCTCATGGCTCTCTGGTGGTGCGGGTACAGTGTGGCCCTCTGGTGGTGGGGGTACAGCGTGGCTCCATGGCTCTTTGGTGGTGCAAGTACAGTGTGGCGCTCTCTCTCTCTCTCTGGTGGTGCGGGTACAGCGTGTCTCTCTCTTGTGGTGCAGGTACAGCGTGGCTCTCTTGTGGTGCGGGTACAGCGTGTCTCTCCTTGTGGTGCGAGGTACAGCGTGGCTCTCTCTCTGGTGGTGCGGGTACAGCGTGGCTCTCTCTCTGGCGGTGCGGGTACAGCGTGGCTCTCTCTCTGGCGGTGCGGGTACAGCGTGGCTCTCTCTCTGGTGGTGCGGGTACAGCGTGGCTCTCTCTCTGGCGGTGCGGGTACAGCGTGGCTCTCTCTCTGGCGGTGCGGGTACAGCGTGGCTCTCTCTCTGGCGGTGCGGGTACAGCGTGGCTCTCTCTCTGGCGGTTCGGGTACAGCGTGGCTCTCTGGCGGTGCGGGTACAGCGTGGCTCTCTCTCTGGTGGTGCGGGTACAGCGTGGCTCTCTCTCTGGCTCTCTCTCTGGTGGTGCGGGTACAGCGTGGCTCTCTCTCTGGTGGTGCGGGTACAGCGTGCCTCTCTCTCTCTCTCTCTCTCTCTTTCCCTCTTCCCCTCTCTCTCTTTCCCTCTTCCCCCTCTCTCTCTTTCCCTCTCCCCCCCCTCTCTCTTTCCCTCTTCCCCCCTCTCTCTCCCTCACCCCTCTTCCCCCCTCTCCCCCCCTTCCTCCCTCTCCCCCCCTCTCTCCCTCTTTTCCCCCTCTCTCTCCCTCTTTTCCCCCTCTCTCTCCCCCGCCCCTCTCTCGCTCTCTTTCCCGCCCCTCTCTCGCTCTCTTTCCCGCCCCTCTCTCGCTCTCTTTCCCGCCCCTCTCTCGCTCTCTTTCCCGCCCCTCTCTCGCTCTCTTTCCCGCCCCTCTCTCGCTCTCTTTCCCGCCCCTCTCTCGCTCTTTCCCGCCCCTCTCCCGCTCTTTCCCGCCCCTCTCTCGCTCTTTCCCGCCCCTCTCTCGCTCTCTTCCCGCCCCTCTCTCGCTCTCTTTCCCGCCCCTCTCTCGCTCTCTTTCCCGCCCCTCTCTCGCTCTCTTTCCCGCCCCTCTCTCGCTCTCTTTCCCGCCCCTCTCTCGCTCTCTTCCCGCCCCTCTCTCGCTCTCTTTCCCGCCCCTCTCTCGCTCTCTTTCCCGCCCCTCTCTCCCCCCTCTCTCTCTCTTCCCCCCCCTCTCTCTCTCATCTGTGGGATCTTTCGGGGCTTAGTGATGGTGGCCATCTTGATATTCCCACTTCTCTCCTTAGTGCTGCTGCAGACCCCCGTCTTTCCCTCCCTCTCTCTCTCTCTCTCTCTCTCTCTCTCTCTCCCCCCCTTCTCTCTCTCCCCCCCTTCTCTCTCCCCCTTCTCTCTCTCTCTCTCCCTTCTCTCTCCCCCTTCTCTCTCCTCTCTCTCTCTCTCTCTCTCCCTTCTCTCTTCCCCCTCTCTCTCTCTTCCCCCTCTCTCTCTCTTCCCCCTCTCTCTCTCTTCCCCCTCTCTCTCTCTTCCCCCTCTCTCTCTCTTCCCCCTCTCTCTCTCTTCCCCTCTCTCTCTCTTCCCCCCCTCTCTCTCTTCCCCCTCTCTCTCTCTTCCCCCCCCTCTCTCTTCCCCCCTCTCTCTCTCTTTCCCTCTCCCCCTCTCTCTCTCTCTCTCTCTTCTCCCCCTCTCTCTCTCCCTCTTCCCCCCTCTCTCTCTCCCTCTTCCCCCCCCCTCTCTCTCTCCCTCTTTCCCCCCTCTCTCTCTCTCCATCTCCCCCTCTCTCTCTCTCTCCATCTCCCCCCTCTCTCTTTCCCTCTTCCCCCCTCTCCCTCTTTCTCCCCCCCTCTCCCTCTTTCTCCCCCCCTCTCCCTCTTTCTCCCCCCCTCTCCCTCTTTCTCCCCCCCCCTCTCCCTCTTTCTCCCCCCCTCTCTCCCTCTTCCCCCCCCTCTCTCCCTCTTCCCCCCCTCTCTCCCTCTTCCCCGCCCCCTCTCCCTCTTCCCCGCCCCCTCTCCCTCTTCCCCGCCCCCTCTCCCT
>NW_027507748.1:155267570-155275070 GCF_037356315.1 Lithobates pipiens | reverse complement strand
AACTGAAACTTTCAGAGCCCATTGTGCAAGGTAATTCCTATATATCTGAGGTCCACTTTGTCTACTGGAGGAAGTTCCCATCTAGCTGCATGTATAGTCCTGCACAATGCGCTACTGGACAGGATATTTCTCAGCTTTAGCCATGTCTGAGCAGCAGCAGCAGTTTATAGGCAGGCTGATCCCCTGCTTCTATTTCAGAGCAATTTATGGCCAACTAATGAAAACAAAAACAAGTGACCTACTAATATCACGCAGCAAACACTGCAACTGTGCCATAGCACAAAGTATATCCTCGGTTTACCTCAAAGCCCAACTCTGGACAAACACTATTTTTTTCCCCCATGCAGTGGGGTTGTGCCCCCACTGCATGGGTCAACTGCTCATTATTTTCTAGGGATGGACACAAAGTACCTACTCACCTGATCCATGGATCCTCTAAGAAAAAAATGGCAATGTCGTATCAGGAACTTAACTAATTTTGACTACAGTGTACATGTCTAGATTTCAAATACAGCCACCTTCAGATTGCATAAAAGGTGAAAGTTTAGTAGCATATGAATGGCAGATGCAAGAGGGGTACTTTTGAACAACATGGCTGGAAAGTAGAAGAATGTTACATGTCCCGATAGCTTTCATTATCATTGATACTTTCCCCCAGCCAGGTTATGTTGCCCAATACTGTGCATGTCTGCAACTGTGAAACAAATTGTAAAAAAATAAATAAAACCTTCAAGTTTATGATACATTGGCCAATGTATGCAACCTTCTCCCCCCACTCGTTTTCTGTGATACATTATAGGTAGGAAAAAAATGTGAACGACTGTTCTATAAAATTTAACAAAAATCTCATGGTTCTCCACAACGACTAAAATTTACCAAATTCCACATTCACAAAATACAAGTTATATTTCCCAGAATGTGTTTCTGGGTGACTTATTGGATAAAAGATGTCCCGCGCAAACTTGCATAGCTGTAGAGGGCATAAAAGCAGTGTGTGAACAGTGCACAGATGACACGGGGAAACAGATTGCTTGTATCACCATCTGCCTACTGCATTACAGTGCTTCAGGTGCAAGGTCAGAGGTCAGCAGATGGCCGTTTGATCAAAAGCAAGACAGAAAAGCACCCGGAGACAAGTCTAAGTACTGAGTACATCAGCATTGGTTTGGCTAAATGCAATTCCTCATGGTGATGTTACAAAATTTCAGCCCCTGGTATACTGGAGTAGCTGGAATACTTTTTAGCCCTGTGGATATGCATTAATAAGGGATTAGAACTTGGCTGTACATTATGAACACATTTGTAACAGAGATACCTAATAACATCTACATAAGGAAATCAATGACATTATAAATTATAGGGTCACAGACTACTGCATTTATAAAAGATAGTAAATTACCTTGCTTTCCAAAGCTGAACATGGATGGAGAGAACGCTCCGGTCTCTCCAGTTTGACAATTGAGATGAATGTGAACTTTGGTGGCTCGTCATCACTAGCATTGCACAAGGACAGCGGGTGAAACTGCACAAAGATAGATATATATGTTAAGGATGAGTTACATGAAGGCAGAACGATTCATCTTAAAAGCAATTATGTGACCAGCTAAAGACTTTACATGGTTTTCATATTTATTTAAAAAAACAAACCCTGAATGAGCTTTAAACAAGAATTCACTTACCTATGTTGCTGCAATCACTGTGGAGCAACTAATGCTCGTTTCACACCAAAACCATTGAAGACCCTCAAGTTGTTCTCTCAACAGCCAAGCTCCTAGAGCACCTGCCCTGTTTACCATGGCGATCAGTTGGCTGGAAGCCTGCTTAGGTCACTGCTGGGAGCAGAGGCAGGATCAGCTGAGCTGCTGGGAGAACCCGGACGGCTTCGGTGATTCTGCTGTAAATGCCAAGCATGAATCGTCTGCAGCTACAGAGACCAGTAAGGGCTTGTGTTAAAGCTGATTTACTGCCTCTTAAAAATAAGTAAATACTTGAAAAGCCATTCAGTTTTAGACTCTACTGCTATAATGTACGATATTATACTATGTGGGAAATGAAAGTACATTGTTAATATTTATATATGCTGGGTACACATTGAGTTATAGAGTCAACTAAGACTTTCACACTGAGCAGTTTTTGAAGTGCTTTTGCATTAAAAAAAACCCACAAGAAAAATGCATTCCTTTAAAATCTATGTATGGTCTTTACACTGGCCTGCTGCGCTTCCATTGCAGTGTAAAAAACAAAACAAAAAACACATGCTTGCCACATTTTTGGTCAGTAAAATTTTTTTTTTCAAATAAATCAATAATAATTAAAAAAAACAATAAAAAAAATAAAAAAAAACAGAAACCAAAAAAAAAAAAAAAAAACAATAAAAAAAAAAAAACAAACCAGAAAAAAAAAAAACACACACCTCCCCCATTGAAATGAATAAAAAATAAAAAACCCACCCTCTTGCATTTTTGAGTCACATGTCCTGTGGAAAACGCAAGGCAAACATGGTAAAATCACTGCAAACACGCATGTGTTTTTACAGCATTTTTCCTACCGATCAGTGTGAAAGTAGCCTAAAAAGTAATTTGACATGACATGACATTCATGTTTATGCTTGTATACGGTTTAATCTTTTTCATGATTATAGTTTCTTATTCTAAGACAACCTGTGAAGAAAATCAACTACATGACAAGCCACATATAGAGATTCTTTTGGAGCAGATTAGAATGGAGAAGAGAGGCAATGGCACCACTATGCAAAAATCACAGCATGTATGTGTAAAGACCACACATGGCTCGCCTTCAGATACCCAAGTCATTTAATGCAGATGTTCTCAAAACATACATTGATAAGGTTTTAAACTAGGCTGGTCACTTCATCTACATCTGTAAAATGCTACAAGTAATAAATAATTGAAGTCCCAGTCACACTTATACACACGTTACTTTTCACTCCTGCTAAGCACCTGCTCTATGTGTGGTGGATTGCAGGTGCCATTGTGAATCGCACCCCAACGCACTGACCAGCAGAGTGCAACGCACAACACATTGCAGTGCATCAAAATGCAAATACCGAGCATTGTGGTGCTGTGCTAAAAAGGGTCAGATGTCTTTTTTGTTAATCTGTTGTGATGCGTTGGCAGCCCATTCCTGATGAATGGCTTGCTGTAACGCAATGCACATTACTGTGTGCTGTAACACAAGTGTGATTGGGCAGTAAAAGATTTGTACAATAAATTCAGATAAGAGCATGAAATAAAGAAATTACATTTATGAATTTAACATGAGATGTACTTTGAAAGAATGTCGGATTCAGTTAAAATGTAATATACATTCACATGGCATTAGTATTTGTTGCCATATGAATTCTAAAGGATTTTTATTGCGCCAACAGTTTGTGCAGCGCTTTACATCATGAGTGCAGACAGTACCGTTACAATCCGATCTAATACAGGAGGAATCAGAGGCGCCTGCTCGTTAGAGCTTACAATCTAAGAGGCAAGGTAATTATGGCTGTATGGGGCTGGAGCATAACTAACCCCAAAAACAAAACCACAATTTATATTAGCTTATCAGTACTTGTATCTTTTTCAACTGGCAATCCTGTAAATACACTTTCTTTCCTAGTGTCTATGCTCACTCCTCCACTGTATCTATGGAGGGAGCCACAGTTGCACCCAAAATGTTGTGAAACCCCCCCCCCCCCTCCGCCTTTACATACATATGAACACAAACCGGTATCTATGAACTTGATAAGTGCACATTACACATTAGGTATTGCTGGGCATGCTGAAGTGAGCAGAAATTCTAGGATCATCGTTCACAGTTAACTCTAAGTTGATAACCTGTAAAAGCATTGCCTATGGACAATTTTGAGTACTTTGGATTTTCTGTATTTCACAGGTACACACAATCTTTAGATTTGAAATATTTGGTATCTACAGTATTTAATTACCGCACCGCATAGTGCATATTTTGTCTGAATGCACAACTTTCATTTGCGTATATTTTATACTGGAAAATAGAGTTTTGATAAACAGTAATGTAAATAATGTGTGACATGAAAAAAATAATTGCCATCATTTTATTGTACAGGGTCCTAGCAGCTAAAATGTTAAAGATGGAGAAATAGGGAAGGAGTGCAAACGAAATGTTTACTATATACACATGGCGCCAAACATAAGGGTTACACACTGTAATCGCAAGAGTAAGTACAAAACAACAATATCCTCAGACTTTCTAAACAACCCAGAAATATAACTGTACTACTGGCTCCAGTACGCCAGTCCAGCCAAAGGAATGCCTGTGTACTTATAAGTCAGAATAACAATATTTAGTCTGAAGATAGGACAGATGCGGAGATAAAGTTTCCATCTTCCCACTGGGCCCCTTAAAACTACTCAGGTACAGCATCATGCAGAAAAACAGATTACGTAGTGTGCATCAAGACCCTCATGTAGGAGAATGTTGGCTTGTGTTCATAGAACCCTCATATGAATTCAAAGTCAGGCCAAGTTTCATTTAGGTTACCGACTCCGCATGTGATGATCATAGCCCCTTTTATATGACCTCTTCTAAACCACTGCTGGTGGGGTCCAGCGCTTCGTGAAGAACTCGGAGACAGTCCCAGCTGGCTGGGGTGGGTGTAGCGTGCGTAGGTGCACCCGGAAGTGTCAACAGTTTAAGTGTCTCCAAGTTCTCCAGGAAGCGCTGGGAGCCACCACACCTCTGGCCACGTACAGTACAGCATACGCCAGCAGTGGTTGTGGAACTAATCTGTTTCCATTATTTCTTATGGGGAAACTCACTTTGATATAAGAGTGCTTTGTATTACAAGCATGCTTGTGAAACCAATTATGTGTATATATTATAATAAATAAAAAAAATTATATATATATATATACATATATATATATATATATATATATATATACACACATATATATATACACACACATATATACATACACACACACACATACATACATACATACATACATATACACACACGTTTGTAAATGGTCAAATCATCTTTTGATGAGAAAATTAAAAAGCTGTATCTCTAGCTGTGTATGTCATGTGTGTCCAGGCAGTTGCATTCAAATCTAAATGAAATTTTGAAATACTGATGAATGACATTCATCAAGCCTCTGCTGGCATTATCAAATGTAAACCATCATATTTTTCTTACGTATGTTTGCTTGAAAATCCAAACGTGTTTGGCCAGCTTCTTATGCTATGTAAAATCTGTAACTACGATTAGCTTGTTTTGCGATTCAGGCACCATGGCCAGACAAAATAGACAATTCTTTTACAGCCAATAATATTATTAATCATCTCAGCTTGCTGACAGCAGAGGGAAGGTGAAGCAGAACACAGTATTCTGGATCTTTCCAGTGTCAGATTAAAGTGGTTGTAAACCCTTCCAAATACACCGACAGGCCTCAGGTGATAAATTGAGATGAAACAAAGTTTCCTACATAAGTTGTACTTGCTTATCTGCAGTCTTCTCTACATCTGTTCAAAATGCAGAATTCATAAAGCTTGTCTAATTGTCAGAAAAAAGGGGACAGACAGCTGAAGTTAAACTCTGCAGAGCTCTGATTGGAGAGAAGAGGCACACCTCCCTTTAAACAGCAACAGAGCTGAGACTGTCAATCTGCTGGAGCTCCCTCCCGCGTCACCTTTTTTCTCTTGGTGTCAGGAAAACACGTCAGAAGCGAGATGAACTGATCGCAGATGAACGAAGCAGCAGACAGAAATGACCCTTCCTGCTCTTAATTGAAACAAGTACACACTATAGAAAGGTATGCTTTCTTTATATTTCATGTCTGAAGTTTACAACCACTTTAAAACACCACAGTGTACAGTAGCAGGGACTGAAAAGTTCTAATTCTGGCCCTTCTCAAAATTGTAATGCTGTGCAGGAATCTACAGAAAGCTGATACACATAAGGTCATTTTATTAGCAGCCCTTAGAAATAATAAGACTTTTAATGTATATATAAGTGCATAAACTGATCTTTTATATCTGCCTAGAATCCAGCTTTCCATTTTTGCAAATGACAAAACAGAACAATGATGGCAACATACAAGAGATTCCTCATAGTTCCTCTAATGTGGGAGCATGCCCTGAAAATGTACAAGTTTCTGGCAAGGAAAACGAAAAATAACTCACTCCAATTTCTCTAGTCTTAAAATTAATATTATCAATACAGGAAATAATTATTTTAAATTAAAAGTCGGTGATGTATTTTCTGGACTAACTGAAGTAACCCCTCTAGGGCTTTTTATAAGTTTGGTTTGTGAAAAAAAAGTGCAGTCTACAACAAGACTGGGCTGAATTCTTCCCGTCTGACACACAAGATCGATGGCTAAGAGAGCCACAGACAACACATCTAAGATTTACACATCTAGGCGCAAAAAAGAAATTGAAGATCAAGATTACAGGGGGAGACAATTATATGCGTGAGCAGATTTTTGGGTTTAATTGGAGTAGGCAAATTCCCAAGTATTTATTCGGATGCACAGAATTCAATGGATTTAGCCTAGATCAAATGCACATATACAATAGATCTTGTAGTCTGTGCCCAGGCATACTCGAAGTGTCTGATCTATTGTATATATGTGCATTTGATTTAGGCTAAATCCATTGGATTCTGTGCAAATCAGAATACTTGGGAATGATTGTGCCTACTCAAATTAAGAAACATAAAAATCTGCTCACTCATACAATTGTCTTCCCTTGTAATCTTGAAATAAATAAACACACACATATATCATATATATATATATATATATATATATATAATATATATATATATATATATATATATATACATACATACATATATATATATATATTTTTTTTTAATCACAGTCGGAATAACCATGAACAGTGGGTGGCAGGTGCAATGCTCTGGCTCCCGCAGTCTATTCCTCCAGCTGTAGGTCCATACACCTTTAGTTACAGAATTGGAGAAAGCATCCAAGGACTTGGGCAATGGAATCACTGAACGTGTGTTCCATTGAGAACTTAAAGCAGAATTCCAGACAAAAACATTTTTCCCATGTTCTCGTTGCTGATCTCCTACCTTCACCAACTATGTCAGCCATGTTCTTCTGAGCTCTGTAGTTCCTCCGCAAAAGCCTGCTGAAAAAAAAAATTCCCACCGATTTCCTGTTTGCAAGACCGCTGGCTGCTATCCTTCCACTAACCATAGCCAGCGCTCTGACACACCCCCTTATAGCCCTCTGAAAGCGAGCGGGGATTGGTACTTCCCCCTGGCTTGCTGTAGTGGGCAGAGGGGGTCTCACAGCCCCTGGTATGTTCTGCCCATAGCGGTGGTGTCCTCCTCTGCTCCTTCCTCCTCCTCCCTACCAGCACCGCCCACCCGCCATCTGTCTCCAGTGTGGGGATTTTTAGAGATAATCGGGACAGAGCACATCTTGGGTTGACAGATCTGTACAGTATGTGAGAACACTGCCCGTGGTACAGCCCCACACT